>NC_139940.1:28139165-28199165 GCF_963454915.1 Gymnoscopelus microlampas | reverse complement strand
GTACGATGCAAGTTGCCTTTCGGAGTGCCAAGTAGCCTGTAACAACGTCAGTAGGGAGGAGGCGGATGTAGGAGAACTCTTCAGAGGATGTAAAACGTAGTTTGGTCTGTGGGTCTGTGTAGTTTGCCTGAAGAAATACAAGAGAGATGTTTTGGTGTGTGTTGATGTGTTAGAACACATTAACTGTTAGGCTACAAAATTAGAGATGTACCGATACCAGTTTTTCCTTCCCGATACCAATTCCGATACCCATAACTTGACACGCAAGTATCGTTATCGGTCGATACCGAGTACCGATATGATAACAGTGTGTAATTTAGAAATAATCTCAGTGTTCCAAAGGTATGTAATTCTGAGAGTGTACAAATGGAACCAAATGGACCCGTAAGAGTTATGGTGGTGCTTGAAATTAAATAGTTTGAGAACCACAGATCTAAAATTTCATTAAATAGTAGCCTACAGTAAGAGTATATAATAGTCGTGCAACATCAACTGAAACATTAAAAATATCACTGTAAATGAAATGTGATACATTACGTGGTATCGTAATGGCACAGAATGCCATACTCGCCGATACCGATACCTGCATTTTAGGCAGTATCAGCAGCTTTTCCGATACTGGCATCGTTATCGGAACAATTCTATACAAAATGTGCCTTTCTGTGAGGAAGATACTCACAGGGAGCCCTGAGATGTCAGAGTATTTCTTGGCTGGCTTCAAGGAGGGAGGGGCATCAATACTGTAGTCTGTGAACAAATTGAGGTCATATGAATAATAGTCATCATAGTGATTATTTTCACCATTGATCTTTGGAATTATAGCAAATAAATATCTAAAATATCAAGTCACTGATAGTCATGTCACTTAGGCTAAAATTATTCAAAATCTATTCAAAAATTATCTGCCTATTATTTTAAATGTAAGAATGTTTAATCAACTATATAGCATATTAGCAGCATACCTACCCTTCCTTGATACTCAACAATCTTTCACCACAGAAGAGTGTAATATCCAAAACTAAGTTTAGCCTAATTATTATCTTGAATTATTATTATCATGAATTATCCAGATATAGCACAACATTGTTGATATGATCAAATAAATCTATGACCATGGAGCAGTACCATGTACAGAATTCCAACTCCTCCATTGGTTGAATCTTCAAATTCAGAGAGGTTTAAAAATGTGGTTCCTAGATAACCAATGAAATAATGATGATTGAGCAGTTATTTCAAAATCTCACAATTTTAATTTCTCTGTAAGAGACGACACAGTTACATATGCCTCCCTGGGTGATCCTTTGTATATGGCTTTGTTTTTACCACTCTCCCTCACTGAAAATATATTTATTTCATTGCCACAAAGCCCTTCCTTTGTTTATTCTTTGTCAAAAAGACAAACATAAACTCACAGCTGGGATCATTGACCTTCCAAGGCAAAGTTCGTTCCAATGCCAGGATCTGTTTCAGGTTCTTCCAAGTTCTGTTCTTTTTCCCTGCTGCTGCTCCACCAATGCCAGAGTGCTGCAGAGATTGAGAAATTAGTTTGGGGGATGGAAACCATGTAAGAGAACCACCACAGGTACCGTACGCCGATCTCAATCAGCAACCAATGGGTGATTTTAAAGGATGCAACATGGAGTGGAGATAAACTTGAAGATGACAACATTTACCGTAAAGGTGGGGTCTTTGAATGGTAGAGGCTTTGCAGTGGAGTCTGTGGTAGCAGGGCCACCCTCCACCGTTCCTACTGATTTCATCTCAGCCACCGTCTCTACTGCAACCATCTACAGAAAGAGAGAATTGGACATTTTTTTCTCTTCTTTTCTTTGTTTGAAAGAAAAACAAAACAGATTTTTCCTTAATAGCCTGTACATCTGCAGTGGTTGGAGGGGGTCTCCCTACTCATCCTCTGAAATGTGGACCCCTGGTAAGACACCTACGTGAGGACCCCTTTTGAAACATCCTTTTTAGTTGACCTTGTATTTTGAACTGTACTTCCATATGCTTTTTCTCTCTGCAAACTTCTAAATAAATCATTCAATCAATCAATCAATCAATCAATCAAACTTGCAGTGGTGTAAAGTAGCTAGTAAAGTACTGTACTAAGTACAATTTTTGGGTACTTTTATTTTACTGGAGTATTTCCAGTTTTCCGTACTTTTACTTCTACTTCATCTCAGAGCCAAATATATTGATACTTTTACTTAAGTAAGCAAATGTAGTACTTTTTCCACCACTGCCTTACTAAAAGCTCACAGTTACATCATTGCCATTTTGCCATGTCTGTCTAGAAGACCGGTAGAGGCGAAGACTCCCGTGCGGGAGACCCGGGTTCGCGTCCCAGTAGGGAAGAACACTTGCTGACTGCGGCAATTTTAAATTAATTTATCATTTCTACTGTGTAGCGACATAGTTGCATAACGCATTCTCAAAGGATGGAAAGCATTTTAGACACAGTTGTATTACCTGTACTTGTGTTGGGGCAGGTATGATGAACTGTCCTTTCTTCTTCTTGTTGTTAGTGGTTGTGGTCTGCTGTATGGCAGAGGCTGCTGGGCTGGAGGGTCTCTTCTTCCCTCGCAGCGCTGCCGCTGCAGCGGCTGAATGCTGGCTTCTACCTGCTGCTGGAGAGGCTGCACCATGGACCGGGATCTGAGAGGCCATTTGCCGCACAACCCTCCAAATGTAGCGCAAACAACAGAGACCGTTTGTTTAACGTTGGAATTATTACCGCCGATGGTTCGCTGTTAAATTTGTAAACACAATTTTTTACCCGGAAATACAAAAAAAGAAGCACTTCCTGTGTCGTTCCCGTACTATCCCATGGCCCAGGAGGATTGTCGCACTGTGCGGTTGCCAGGAAACTGGGTACGCAAAGAGACACATGTGAGTTTACACGCGCATCTGAACATCGGGTAAAATAAATTAAGCTAATTCTTAAATGTTTTACTTCCTCCGAGCAGTTTTACCGAAAAGTAAAAAAGTATCAAGGATATTGTCTGGCACTGCTGTGGCAGGCAACAACTGCATAGCATGGCTAATGAGACGCCAGAGGGCGCTGTTTCCTTGTATTTGGTTGAGGACAAACCCGTACAGTCTATGGGACAAATATCTGAAGGAACATTACAAGGCATCACCAGGTTATAAAGGGGGACTTTAACATATTTTCTTCTCTAGTTAAAGAGGAGGCTTTAAAATTGTAGGTAGATAAGATATATCTTTATTGATCGCCATGGGGAAATGCAGATGTCATACTATAGCAACAATATCAGTAAGCATGAAAAACAGGATAGGTAGTTACCCAGTAGTACTGAATAATACCATTTATATGTTTTCACTAATAAGGATAAGACTTAAATAAGTCAGCGTGTTGGGGCAGCTGCCCTGGCCTGTAAATATGGTGTTCTATATTTACTGTGGCTGTATATTATTTAATGTCTACTCTAAATTCCCATATGCACCTGGAATAGAAAACCATTTTTCTCAGACACCCCTGCTGTGACACAAAAGTTGCAGACAGCAGCATCTGGCCTTATATGTTTTCTGTTCTTTATTCATGACCTCTTTTCACAGCAAAAATACATTAAACACATTCGCCATCACCTTCAGTATGTACAGCACAGCAATGGTTCCCAAATGGTGTGCCATGAGACAAGTCCAGATGTGCCTTGGGATTTACTGCTATTGCTTTATACTATATTTGACAAAAAGTATTGAATGATCTTTTAATTTACTATGAGTTCTTTGTGCGCATCATTTCCAAATACAGAGGCAAATTCAATAAATACACATATTTATATATAATATGTGTGTATGTGTATAGTATGTGTATGTATATGTACGTACGTTGTGTATAGCAGATCTACAAACTCACAACATGTCACATTACAACACAAGGTATATTTTCACTATAAATATAGGTGTACCTTGAGATTTTGACTTGCTCATTGGTGTGCCTTGTGCACAAAACGTTTGCAAACCACTGCTGTACAAATCCACAATCCACATCTGATATCTAATATGTTACAAATATCCCCTACCCATAGTATCCGTGACTACCCTGCCCACTTTACCTGTTATCCCAATTCTATGGCCCTGCCCCAAACCTGTCAGCAGGATTTTCAGACTTTAGGTGGCAACATGAGACATGACACGGCCTCTGGTAGAGCATTACACTGTGTCTTGGGTGGTCCATGTTCGTTCCCTTTTTGTTCAGTCCAAGTGCTTTCCACAAATATCTTTGAGGGGGAGTGGCAGTATGGCAAATGCAGCTCACAAGCAGTCCACTAGAGAGAGACCTGTCAACATGTATACATCCAAATATGGCAAAGATATACCGCACCAGAAATACATGTATTCTCCTCTGAGAGAATTCTCCTCTCAGAATCAACTTAGAGTGTGGTTTGTGTGGTTTGTGTGTGGAGAGAGAGAAAGAAGTTGTTGTGCAGCTCTGCTGCCCTTGTGCCATCTTGGGTTGAACGGTGGGGCATATTTTGTGGGGGCCCTGCTGATTCTGAAGATGGTCTTTCCTGACATCTCATTCATTTTTCAGCACCAGACGCTACGAGACGCATGAATAAAGTATTGCCAGAGACTCTATTGGAGCTCAGTTGCAAAGACATATGAATGTTTCATGTATGGAGTTTGACTGGGATCTGTAACACTGGGGTATTGGACTGGAGTATAATGGCCCTCTTGAACACATCAACTGTCAGGCAGGAGACTGGTGCAACATGACAGAATTAGCTACATCAAAGAAACTTTGTTTCTGTTTAAACATTTGCTCTACTCACGCCGAAAATCTAAACTCACCGGGTGCCACAGGGCTCTTCAACCTGATTAAACAATGTCTGCACTGTCAAGTGATCATGAGGGAAGCTGTTTTGTTTTCATTAACTCTCTTCATCGCCCATGAAAGAAAGAATCTCCTAGCAAATGGAAAATTGCCTGTAAATAGCCATAGAAGCTATTTCACAGAATTCACACTGAGGCTGATTGTTAATTTCACACACACACACACACACACACACACACACACACACACACGCGCACACGCACACGCACACGCACACGCACACGCACACTCACACTCACACTCACACTCACACTCACACTCACACTCACACTCACACACATGCACGCACACAGGCATTGATGCACTTACATCAGACTCAGTCAAAAACACAGAGAGAGAAAGTTTTGTAAAGGATGTAATTGGTAAGCACATTATGGAAGCAGACTTGTGGTGTGTTCTGCTCCAGTGACTCTAGTGGGTATATGAGCCAAAGCTCTAAGCCACAGGCTGCAGCATGACCTATTGATCTGTGTCAGGGGGCCACTGACTGGCGCCGGATACGTGTAAATATGTAATGTGTATGGATAGTTCATACTCTGTGTGTGTGTGTGTGTGTGTGTGTGTGTGTGTGTGTGTGTGTGTGTGTGTGTGTGTGTGTGTGTGTGTGTGTGTGTGTGTGTGTGTGTGTGTGTGTGTGTGTGTGTGTGTGTGTGTGTGTGTGTGTGTGTGTCCATTTGTATAGGTGACAAATTCAAAGTTGTGTGCATTTGTGTCAATATGTAAAAGAGAGATGATGATGAAATGCCAGAGAGACTAGGCCTCAGGGAAAAGAGAGCCGCCTCTGAGGTCATCGGTTCATATTTCAGTTGTGCCATTGTGTCATACCAATATGATGATACCAGTAGGCACAGAGGGTGAGATAGCCGGACTGCCTGCTGGATGTGCCAAAGGCTACCCTCCCCCATCTTTATTATAGTTATTAACTAAGTAGAGATCAAGGGTTTCCATCTGGAACGTTTCCCCATTTTGAGATTAAAAAATATAAAAATAAATCCCATGACCACAGCATTTACAGCACATGAAAATTGTGTTTAAATTGTATGATTATGCTAATTACCCCATACCAGCTGTAGAGACATAAATCAATTTGCTTGTGAGAAGCTGCATGCTTTTGCAGTGAATGTCAATGTACTCCAAAATCCACTGAATAGTCCGAAGGTTTTTCATTTCAAAATGAACATCAGATAGGCTACTGAGATTAGTTACTGTGAATGGACTCATTTCTCTTTACAATGCGAAACCCTGGTATTGATGTATTATAACTAAAGTACTTTTTGTCACAGGAGAATTCAAATAGGTTTCCTGTATTGCATACTCACACTGTGAAGAATCGAGGTCCCTGAATACATACTGAATGACCCTAATGTAGACCTCCAGCTGTGTCCGTATTAAAGGCTTATCAAGTCCAGACAGGCCTGTTTAGGAAGAAGGTTCTGCCATAACAATGAAAGAGCACCTTGCTGAGTTTATGATGTGTAGCGGGAGCTTGGCACTGATGTTGACAGAAACCAATTTGCATCCGCACCTTTGAGAAAGTAGATTGATACCATATTCTAGTGTGTCATATATTAGACAGAGTGTGTCTCACAAAATCACACCTGGGGCTGCACTGCCAATCAGAAACTTCAATTTGCCATCCCTGTGAATGAAATGTTGCCCACTTTTTATTAACCGAAGAAAATGAATTCATATTCGGCCAGCTTGCATTGGCCGGTGCTGGTAATAGCTTGAACACTCCCAAGTGCTTTTCTTATTGTGGTAATAAATTGTGACGAAAAGGTTATGCCTGAGGTGGATACATTAAACACTCCCCTGTTGTAACAGGTACAGTAGTGAGCAATACTCTTGTGACATCTTATTTGTAGAAGCGTGTAATTGAGTATTTGCAATTTGCCATAAAACTGTACCTGCTGTGCTGGCACAGAGTAGCCAATTTCATATATGCACTTAATTTTTATCCCATAGTGTCTAAGTTCTGAAACTCTACTCCTACCAGAACCAATACTTTGTACTATTTTATATTGTATATATATACTGTATACTGTATATATATATGGTGGGGTTGGACTTTCAGAACTTAGACTATGCAATAACACGTTCTCATGGCACGCACGATGGCACACACGCATGCACGTAGCCTTTGGCACATCCAGCAGGCAGTCCGGCTATCTCACCCTCTGTGCCTACTGGTATCATCATGTTGGTATGACACAATGGCACAACTGAAATATGAACCGATGACCTCAGAGGCGGCTCTCTTTTCCCTGAGGCCTAGTCTCTCTGTCATTTCATCATCATCTCTCTTTTATATATTGACAAAAATGCACACAAGTTTGAATTCGTCACCTATACAAATGGACACAAACACACAGGCACACCCGCCCGCCCGCGCGCCGCACGCACGCACGCACGCACGCACACACACACACACACACACACACACACACACACACACACACACACACACACACACACACAGAGTATATCAGATACCCAGCAACTAATTACCCTGACTGGGGGGTGATAAAAGGACCAAGAGGGTGATATGTTTGTGGTGATTAGTCAGCCCAACCCAAAGAGTTATATAGCAGCTGACCAATCAGCACAAGCTGAAGCCATATCATCATTAGGGGTTATGTGACAGCTGACCAATAAATGCAAGCTTAAGTGCATTTATTGTGCAGCTGAAGAAGCTCACTATGACTAGTAATAATGGACATAGCTACCATTGCTGCAGTTGGTTTGGAGTTCATCCGGGAACAAATGGAACCAAAACACTGAGTGGAAAACATCGACCTTCAATGGTTCACATGGCTGTATCAACGGAGCCATATCCCTACACAATTCCCAGTGGAACAAAAATGTGTTTGTCTGTAAAGTTCCTCGTTGACGCGACAGTATGTTAATCTACTAACTTATTAAAGTGCTGATCAGATGGTCTTTACTATTTGTCTTTGTGAATAAATAAGGGTATACATATCTATGTGATAAACAAATTAACACCAGACATTTGTCGTTACCCACGTTAACCAGCTGCATAAGCCTGATAAGCCCTTGGTTGAAAGAGATTGGGCAACTACGAATCCCCAGGTCTCTCTGTCTCTATCTCTCTGTATGTTTGTTTGTGTGTGTGTGTGTGTGTGTGTGTGTGTGTGTGTGTGTGTGTGTGTGTGTGTGTGTGTGTGTGTGTGTGTGTGTGTGTGTGTGTGCGCGCGCGTTTTAATTTAAATACACCTTTTGGCCTTTTAATTGGTTATAATAGTACACCAGTTTTGTCCCAGACAATACATTTAGGACTTCCTCCGTCTTGTTTTTAGATGCCCCCCCCCCCCACACACACACACACACACACGCACACACGCACACACACACACACACACACAAATAACACTCAGAACAGGCCACCTTCTGCTTCATGAGAATCAAGTCCAAGGAGATGCATTGCACACACATCCACAAACCATTTCAACAGGTGCTGGATAAAAATAAAAAAAACTGGTGAAAGAAACAAAATCTGCTCAACATTTTGACCTCAAGACGTCTTCGTCAGGTACAAGACCTAATTACGGAATGGCTAGGAGTTCGAGATTAGGTTTTCGCCCCTGTCCATCTGTCAACAAGTACACATTCTCTCTGGAGTCATGTGATCAAGATGTATCAGTCAAATCTTTCAGATTCAGTTGCAGTTGGCCATACGATTGGCTCCCAAAGTTTTCAGAAAGGGCCTGTTTTGCCGAAAATGCCACAAGTCATGAACGCCATATCCGATCTGCCTTGAACTTGAATCACATATTGAGGAGCCTCTAAACAATATACCGCACCAAAAGCTATTTCACTTACACCCATAAGGCATACCTGCCAACTCTCTTTAGCAGGAGACTCCTGGATTTGTATCCTTTCTCCTGCTGCTTCTGAATTGTAATTTCTCGTGAAACTAAGCTTAATTTTGGACAACTCAAACCAGACGCTATGGTAAAAGTGAGCATGGGTGTTACACATCTCACTGATAAGCAGCCAGGGCCAAAATGTTAATACTAAAGTCAGTGAATACTAAGTGAATGCCAAATCAGTGAATATTAGTGAATACTAAGTCAGTGAATGGGCCTACTAAAAGTGACCCCTTTTCCACCCAAGTTGAACCGGTTCCACTCTTTTTTCCTGCCTAAATTTGAACCAGTTATCCACTAAAAATGAATGGTTCAGAACCCTACAAGTTGGTTTGGAACTGGAACCCAAAAGTACTTACTTAAAGAACCACAGTCGGTGTGTCAATATTCTACAGGTTGGAAGATGCAGATGTCATATAAACAATGGCAAAAGCAAGCGAAAAGTCATCATTAAAATAAAAGATCTAATTAGTTTGATAGTTACATGTAAAGCAGTGTCTAAATAAATAAAGGTCTATCTGTAGGCTGTAAAAATCTACGCCCTCTGTTCGTGACGTATCCTTGATTAAAATGGTTCTGCTTAAAACTGGTTTGCAGCCGGTTCCGTGAAAGCACCAAGGTTCTAAGAATCTAGAACCAAACCGGTTCTAGAACAAAAGTTCTTTTGGTGGAAAAAGGGCCAGTGAATATGTCAGTGAACACTTAAACTGTGATTTAGTGGACAGTGGATACAAATGCTAACAGTTGCACCGTGTAGACAAACTGTATTTCCCCCGCAGCTTCCACATATGCTGACTGCACCCCATGACTCATGAGGTGCCGTCAGCATTATGTGGATGCTGCGGCCATGGGGTCCATGACTGACACAGTCCTGGGAAGGCAACCCGGCATGGCGGAGATCTGCGCTCTGAGATGTGAACTATTCTGGTAACTTTCTTAATTTGCTGTATTTTCATTTGTAGCATTTAAAAAAAATCCTTGTTGACAGTTCATCTTTGTTCAATATGTTTTTTCTTTTTTAGGTTAAACACCTTGGTTGCACATGAGCAGCTAAATTAATTGAAATTTTGCTTGATATTTTGCCAAATAATTTGCATTATCCCAGTAGGACAATTGCAAGAATGATAAAAAACATTTTTTGGGGGGTTTGGGAGGGGGGACCCCCAGTGACCACTGACCACAGCTGGGGTCTTTCTTGTCATTTCATTTAGAAAAACACTGATCTGGGCAGTTGTGAAATCAACTTTACAACATGTACATAATGACATGTAACCTTATAATGACACATATTTGGATACAAAGAATACAATTTTGGATTATGAAACATCATCTCAGTAATAGTATTTCTTCCGGGTTGGGCTTGCAGAGGGAGGGATGATGCTGCCTCTGGCTGCTCTGCTCAACACGCACAGCGGACCAGAGAGAGGGTTTCTCATCTATACTGCAGAACCCTGGATTCACAGGACAGCAGCAGATACATACACGCTGTTTTCAATGGATACCTAGGATGGTGACATGTTCTAATCTAACACAAGGGCATTGCTCCTCCAGCCACATCCCCCCCAGCTCTCGTCCCCCACCGGATTCATTTTTGAGGTACTGAATTGATCTGATCTGTGAGTCGGACCACAGACGTCGACAGAAGGACCACTCACTCAGTCTTTACCGTTAGCTACAGTAGCGGAGCAGCCAGCTAGCCAGTGCTAGCCGACTAACTGACACTTTTCTGGTTTGTGCAAGACATTTTTCACCGTTTGCACAATAACTATCGACCTCGCCACAACACTGGAGGACGCTTTCGGCCGTCGTTCGAGGTAAGGGAACGGTAGATTACGGTGTTTTCTCATAACATCTCCTGTGTTAGCAGTTTGCCGTGTTCTGGCTCGTCCTCCTTTACGAGGCAAGAACATCAAACTGCTTGTTGACAGAAGCAGCCGAGCAGCGGGGATGTGATGCGGCGTTACTCACACCATAGATAGAGTAACGGACTCCGTGGCCATTTGGCGAACAGCACGTTTATACTTGATGTTATTTCTCAATGTTTCAGAAAAACGCCGTGAGAGCGAGTCTGATGTATAGAGGATGATTATAGAGCATCAGCATGATGCTTATAATAATGAGAGACCTCTCAATGGCAACCGTGTTATCTCACCTACTACTGTAGTCTGTACCGCATTGGACTGATATAACTGTCTATGGAAATGGAAGTGAGACGGTTGCCAGGTGTTATTTATCTGAATAAAAGCAGGCAGTTCAACGGGAATGTTTTGTCCTAAAACAGTAGCTATGGTTTACAAAGCTGTAATACATATTTAATTAATAAGATCAGGACATATGGATGGCCTTAACCAAAGTTGTTTGCTTTTTTTCTGCCTATCAGTGGACATTTTGAGAGCCATCTTGCATCGGTGCTGGTTTTGTAAAGGAACAGTGGCCCTTCAGTTTAACTCCTGACCTGGACTGTGGCTTTTGTGTCTTAATGCCATGACAGAGGTCAGATGCTGCATATTCGGTTACCCAGTTAGCATACTGTATGCCAGTCTGTTTGAGCTTCTTTCATTCTAGCCTGGGCTACAGTATGCATCTGCTCTCCTTTCTGTAGAACTTAGGTTAATTTCATTTAATGTAATTCAATCAGTAAAAAAGGCCCAATTATTGAAGCATGCAGTCTTCATGTTAGGTACCTTGTATGTAGGCCTATACATGCATGATGAGTGAGTGAGTGTGTATGTGTGTGTTAAAGACAGAGTGAGATTGAGAAAATGAGCATGCATGAGTGAGTGTGTGCAATGCATTAACTATGGGTGTAATTATCTTGAGAGATAAGAAAATGGATTCCCTATCAATCCTGTCTGCCTCTGCTGCAGAGCAGATGAAGACGTGCTGTAGTGACAGAGAGCCAATTAAATTAATCTGTCATGTTTCTGAAAGGGAGAAAAGTGAGGGACATGTATTATTTATCCATTGTGTGTGTGTGTGTGTGTGTGTGTGTGTGTGTGTGTGTGTGTGTGTGTGTGTGTGTGTGTGTGTGTGTGTGTGTGTGTGTGTGTGTGTGTGTGCGACGTGCGTCCGTGTGTGTGCGCGCGAGTGTGCGTGCGTGCGTGCGTGCGTGCGTGTGCGTGCGTGCGTGCTCTCACAAGCAGAATATGCGGTACTGCCGGAGGGCATCTGCTTATATACCCATCGCTACCTGTAGCATGGGTCCCCTGGTACCAGAACTGATGTCTGGCAGCGGGCATGAGGAGTTGCAATGAAAATGTCTGCCAATTTGTAGTGTTTGGAGCAGAATTACTGTTGGAAACCGAGCTGCTCTCATGATGACGACAGCTCAACTGCACAAATAAAGTGACACCGTCTCCAATAGGTTAACTGCTTCAAATGTGACAAATGTGACAATTCAGTTGTTGCCTAGCTTCTGGGGTGTGACTTGGATGTCCTCAGTCCCTGAATGTTGTGACCTGGGTTGTGTACATTACAGTATGTCATGTTTAAGAGCCTCTCTTCAGCTGTGTGCTGCTGAGCCCTGCCCTTTTTCTAGACATGACTAGTGTCCAGCATTGAAAGGAAATGAATCATGTTCCTCATTTCAAGGCCACAGAGTCCGCATGATGTTTTTCCTGCCCTGCTGGCTGGGTGTTCAGGCCTCAACAGCAGATGTGCTCTCTCTGACTGCTCTCTTATGTGGCTGTGGCTGTGTGCATGTATTTCTCTCTCTGTATCTATGCATTCTGAACACTTTGCCTAACTTAGACCTACCTGCACACGTTGGCTAATATAGTGTGCTACAGTTAGTAGTCCTAAATCGCAGAAGTGAGTTTGTGATGATTTGCTCCCTCGCCAATTGTTCAATGCTTTTTACATAGGGTTTTTTGATTTATGCAAAAGAAATACGATTTGTTGTCAATCGTCTCTTAAGAGAGTTTTATTCTATGACATGGGCTAAATTACACCTGTTAATATCTCAGACTTGATTTCTTTAAACCGTCTAAAATGAGGCATACAGTATGTTTTACTTTAATACTTTTTATATACATAATTGCCCAATGTGATTTATTCACCAATATTTATTTAATTTGTATTTTGTTAAGAATATTTTTCATTTATTTAGATGGGAGAGTAGACAGGAAACCGAGGGCAGAGAGAAGGGAGACATGACAGCGCACCAACTGGCTGCACCACCATGCAGCTGAATTCACCAATATTAACATTTTGATTGGCTTTAGAACAGCAAGGTGTGGTTTCAAATCAAGTGCACCTTGACAATTCGAGTACTGAAGCCAGTCACAGATGTTCTGCTTCCACAGTTCAGGAACGCAGCACATAGCATATTGCAGGTGGAATAGATGCACCCCGTCTTCACCCCATTTTTTACATTTTGTTTCAAGTTTGGAAAAGACATTATAGAGCAAATATCACGACTGAATTTTTGTTTGTATTTCTCCTCATCTCAAAATAGTAAACATGCATTTTTGTCTGTATGAGGGATACTCACCTTGGTGTAGTGTGTTTATGTATGTCAGGGTGGCTTTGGGGCATTTGTTGCTCCAAGCTGGTCTGGAACAATAGCACTATTCTGGCCCATGTCTCCGGAGGGAGGCAGCAGCGTTCGGTGTTCCCGGTGCTCTGTGTGCCAGCAAGCCTTGGTTTGGGATTGGGTTTCCACAGCCACCTGGAGCTCAGAGCACAGGAATGCCATTGTTCCTTCCTCCAGACCATGGCCAGATCAGGCGTGCGTACACACACACACACACACACACACACACACACACACACACACACACACACACACACACACACACACACACACACACACACACACACACAGTTGGCTGTGCAGGAGGTGGTTAGTCCAACCAGCTTATACCCCCAGCCTTGTTGCCATACTGTCTCTCTAGGTTATCATTGCCCAAATTCATACATACTCGCAAACATCAGGCTTACATGAACATTGAAATATGGCAGAACAATATGCCATATGCCTGCCTGAATGGCTGGTTAGTATATTAATTGTCGACCACAATGATAAACTGTTCCACTAAGTTCCACCATTTGTTCTATATTGCTAATCGCCACAGCTGAATAGATGCAACCTGTTTCTGAACTAATGATAGGTCATCATGTGTTAGACGGGATAACACTTAGTGTAAAATGGTATATACACTACATTACATTGCATAACATTACAGTGTGTACTTAAAGTCCACATCCAGGGCTTCCTTGGCTTGATGTAAGCTATTTCCGCATGAAACGGAATATAGAAGCAGAATCAAACCTTATTGGCTGGTATTGTTTGGTATGCCATTTCAGTATATGAGGTCATCAATTACATTTGGTTTTCCAGGAAATTATAAACTGTATAATTACATTGAGCAAAACATGTATTTATTTATTTATTTTTGAGGCATTTTCTTTTACATAATGGTCAACTAAAAGCTCTGAAACATCTATTTTGAATTAATTGGTGACTTTAACAAATTACTTTAAAAAAACAACCTTTTCAGCACAGCTGGGTTTCTGCAAGACCTACACAGTTGAACCATCAGAATAGCAAGGGTGGTTTGTTGAAGAATTGCCTTGTCTGACTGGGCTAAGATCGTCTAAGTGTGTTCTGTATTTGTATTTTCTTTAACTGCCAGACAGTTGTGACTTAACACAACAGAGGACACACCAAGTCATGTGACCCGAGTTCTTCCTGTTCCCTTGGCCATTAGAATGACATCCCTGCCCTAGATATGACATAGACCCCCCAGAAACACAGTGCGGATGTGAGCAGCTAGTCGAGCTCCATCAGATAACTGAGATGCCTGAACCACAGAGGAACAGAAAGAGAAACCGAGGATCAGAGGAAGACAGTGATCTTATTTATTTTCTCTCCAACTCCAACATGACAGGGTTTGTGTAGGATTTGTTTTGGCAAAGTGTGTTTGTATACTGAAAGTGATTCTGAAAGTATATACTGTATGTGTGTATAGTGCACGTTTGTGTGTACGAGCATACGTACAAGTGTATACAGTATGTGTTCATTGGTTTCCCAATGGGTCACATTAGGGATAGAGTTGCAGAGAAGTGGGTCAGCTTATTGCTCCTAGGGAGGCTTGCCAGCTCTCTGCTCACACACACTGAAGCCAACTATAGCCTAACACAGAACACACTGGCTACTCTAAACTGCTTCCCTCTCTGTGAATGCTTGTATGAATGCCCATATGTATGCAATTCACTCACTGTGTGTGTGTGTGTGTGTGTGTGTGTGTGTGTGTGTGTGTGTGTGTGTGTGTGTGTGTGTGTGTGTGTGTGTGTGTGTGTGTGTGTGTGTGTGTGTGCGTGTGCGTGTGCGTGTGTGAGAGAGAGACAGCGGAATAAACGGGGAGAAAAGGGCAAAAGTTCTGCTGCAATAATATTTCATCCAAGTTCAAGTTAATATCTTTACATTAAACTAGCTACATTCTCAGGGGCAACACCTAAAACAAAAAAATCCTTATAAATTAAGTATTTTCCATGGAACATAAATGTATCCACTGATCTATTTAGTAGCCTACAGTTTTATGAAATGCATAGACTTTAGATAGAGAGGTTGGCATTTTATTTCTGCATGAAACTGAATATAGAGGCAGAATCAAACCTTACTGGCTGGAATTGTATTTTCAATGGAAACATAAATGTATCCACTGATCTATATACGTAGTAGCCTACATGTTTGTAAAATGCATCTAAACTTTAGACAGAGGGGTTGGCATTTTATTTTTATTCTTTCCCACACTGGTGTGTGAGAAGTATAGAGGTTTTTATTCTCAACGTGACTACCTGGTTAAATAAAGGTTATATATATATATATGTATAGGGAGGGTGTCATGTAGATGTTTGTCTTTCCGTGAAAATGTGACTTTCTCGTGTGTGTGTGTGCGTGTGTGTGTGTGGGCGCGCGCGTGTGCACATTCGTACAGAGGTTTGACCTTTGAAAATGATCAGGCATCAGTCTTTCATGTCACATGTCTCTGCCTTGTTCAGAGCAGGCACTTTGGCTCCTCGTAAAATAGCTTGGCTCGAAGCAGGAAACATTTTTAAAGCCGCAACGGCAAACATTGCACGGTATTAAGAGCAAGTCATTGCCAATATGTTTAGACAGCATACAGGCCCATCACTGGTGATGACTCAGAGCTTGCCACATGTTGTGTACGTCTCTGCTGGATCGACGCAATGTTTTCTGCTGGCTTGATGATAAGGAAATAGGATTTAAGCCATCTTTAAACTCCATCTACTTCATCTTGCTGCACTCCCTTGTTTTTCTCGATTTACTCTCCTCTGACAAGGAATTAGAATTCTATTTCAGTCTCACCACTGTCATTGTTGAGATGGCCATCAGGAGCCAGTTGTGTTAAAGTTTAAAGAAGAATTCTAAGCAACATCTAAAGTCCAATCACTAAATCAATGATTCTCAACCCTTTTCATTTCTGTATTGGCTATGACGGCTGACGGGTAACATGGGATGGGAGCCGTGTGAAGTAAAAAGGAAAGGCAGCTTAGTAGCTTTGTGTAATAGACTAATATAAATGCCAGAGAATAGAATAGCCAGAAAAAGATGTGATTCATTTGGGACATAACTGTAAAAAGTGCATGGGTAAGCAAGCTAGATGATCTATTTATTTAATATATAAGAATTGGTGCATACTGTAGTAGTGCATACAATATATTAAAACATTTTAAGTACTGTTGATATTTCCCTGGTGAACATGAACATCAGATTAATTGGTCAGAGGATATATTATTTAAACCAATACTTTGTTTGGTTATCACAATACAAAGGGGGCTACTCCTGTGAAAAAATATGTTTGTTCCCTTACTGCTCTATTATCCAAAAAGACCCTTTTCTCAGATCCTGTGTGCCCAACTTCGTTCTGGAATCTTGTCCCTGCACCTTGAGACTGACCGTTACCGGGGGATTATAAAGGAAGAGCGGATTTGTTACTGTTGTGATTTCAGTGAAATTTTGAATGATTGATTGTGTCGTCAAAACTCAAATTTGACAATATTGCAGCATAATGTTTAACATTATTATCTATATCTGTATTGCTGTTACATTGCTGATTGATGATGAATAAAAATGATTGATAACAAAAAAACATTATTATCTACTATATCTTTAATGTCACTATCCAAATTATATCCGTTATGTTAACTACTCTTTCTGGAGCAAAGAGCAATCAATATTTTGGTGAGTACGCATATGGAGACTGGAGATGCCAGTTGTTGGCAAGGTTTGTAATTAATCTCCACCAGTGAGCCGTTGTGTTGACTCTGGGGTTGGTTGGGTGTGCTAGGATTGGATGCAGTTCTCAGTTTGACAGTCTGTCAGTTCTCCATCTGTTTCTGCTGTGTTTATCTTCTTAAAATAGCAGCATGTTTGCGAGTTCTACCTGACTGAAAGGATGATCAGAACTGTATGCGGGTCTTGTGCAGTGGTCTCTGCCACAAGTTTGCGCATTGACAGTGATATGCGCAATCGGCTAAAAAAATCCTCTTCGGCCCAACTGCGTCCCAGGGTGATTTATGTTTTTTCGCAAATATGAAGCATAGCGTTAGTTCATGCAGGACACGGAAGTCGTGCACGCCAAAGCTGTAACCAGCAGTCAGTCAGCTGATGTGAACATCAGCTTTCTATTCCCCATTCACAGCCCAGCTGGTCATTACATCACACACTCATTATCCAATCACAGATCACGCTTGAGCAAAGAGGTTCCTATAAATACGGCTTCATATTCTCTAGGTCTTTCTTGGTTGCTGAACCAATGCATTTTGCTAGCTGCTGCGAGCTTCATCTGTTGCTCATCTACTGCTCATCTACTGCTTTGTGCGCTGCTCTATGATATTTTGGTGCTATATGAGATGAGTCTGCTTATGATGCTGACTTTTACCACTGCTACAGCAGCCAATGCTTCTTCTATTATTGCTGCCAAACACTAATGTGCTCATAGCTTAAGCTAATAGCATGCTTGCTGCCATGTAGAAATTAGGAATTGTTTGTAGCACAAAGCTAATACAGCATGCTTGCTGCCCAGACAGTAGAAGCTTGATTTATTTGTAGGCTACTCTCTTCACCATGTGGTAAGTTGAATTGTTTGTAGCTTAAAGCTAACATAGCATGCTGCTGCATTTAGAAGTTTGTTGTTATACAGCACTGCACAGTTAACATGGCATGCTTTCTTCCCATGTGGAAAGCTTCAATTGTTTGTAGCTTAAAGCTAACATAGCATGCTGCTGCATTTAGAAGCTTGGTTTGTTATACAGCACTGCACAGTTAACATAGCATGCTTGCTTCCCATGTGGAAAGCTTCAATTGTTTGTAGCTTAAAGCTAACATAGCATGCGTGCTGCCATGTTTAGAAGCTGTGTCGTTATACAGCAATGCACAGTTAACATAGCATGCTTGCTTCCCATGTGGAAAACTTCAATTATTTGTAGCTAGAAGTTAACATAGCATGCTGCTGCATGTAGAATCTTTGTTGTTATACAGAACTGCACAGTTAACATAGCATGCTTCCTTCCCATGTGGAAGCTTGAATTGTTTGTAGCTTAAAGCTAACATAACATGTGGAAAGCTTGAATTGTTTATAGCTTAAAGGTAACATAGCATGTGGAAAGCTCAAATTGTTTGTAGCTTAAAGCTAACAGCATGCTTGCTGCCATGTAAAAGCTTTGATTTGTTTGTACAGCGCTGCAAAGTTAACACAGCAGCCTTGCTCCCCATGTAGGCTACTTCCTTTTATTCCCAGCAGCAGACATTTCAGTGGTTTTAAAGAGCTTTCATCAGGTAATGAAACGTGGCTATTTTAGCATTTTTATGGCTTCAGGTATAGAAATATATGGAGCTAAATTTTTGGGCCGAAAGTTGATTTTTTTTTTTCCAAAATAAGTACTGCTTCTAAGTTCTAATGCTGTTCTGCTGAGGCACTCTTGACTCTGGGAATACCCACAATACATGGTGCAGTACCATCTAGTTGGCTCTGAAGCTTCAAGCAGAGCTTCCAACAGTTGTAGTGCTCTGCTAGCACAAATGCTTTTATAATATGTTTATACTTATCAAAGCTGTTAGACAATCTGTGTGCAACGGGGCATAATATAAGACAAGAAGTCAAATTCAGACATGTATTCAAGCCAGGAAAGGAAATCACAGCATGTGTATCAAATCAGTGTTGCCATGTCTGCTTATTATAAGCGACTTTGGGATTGTGCTCTGTTAAGTCACTAGCAAATATGATTACTAAACAGGGTTCATGTGAAGGAACCCCAGATTCATATGTAATCATGGTACAAAAAATGTTTAATATTCTAAACACTTGTTTTGCGACTTGTTTTTATAGACTTGGCGCTTGTTTCTCTTACAATCTGGCAACACGCCGTGGTGGTGTCACGTGACTACTCCTTGGGAGTAATCAGGAAGTCTCATACATACAGCATGCATCTTGGGTATTGTAGTCTATGCAACTGACACAGTCATATCATGGTCAATTCAGTTCAATGCTACCGTGTGAAAATAAGGTGAAGGCAAGGGTGTTTTCTTTCTTAACTGGTCATGTGCAGGCATTATGGCAGCGTAACTGTCATGTTAAATAAGGTTCACAACTATCATGTCATGTTAAATAAGGTACACAACTATCATGGGATATTCAAGTTAATATAATCCACTCAGTGAAGCTGTTATTTCTGCATTCCTGTTCTATTCACTTAATTTATCGCTCAAGTTCAGGTAACTATTGTGGGTGGATTAGTTTGCAGATGCTTAAATAGATAATTACTTCATGGTGGATTAAAGTCTTGTGAAATGGGGCGATTGCTTCAATTGTAGTGGGTTGTCCTCCAGGGGGTGCCATTTAGAGGGCAAGCAAAGGTTAATCTGATTCTCTGCTGCTTCAATTCTATCAGCTTATGACTTAGATGCAGGGAGCGGATTCATAGTGCATTGAATTAATTTGCATGTTACTTCACTTTTAGCTAACACATCTCGAGTTGGACAAAAAACACAGCAGGTGAAAGGCGGAAATCATATAATAGTCATTATTCATTGCAAGGATAAAGGGGGTTTACTTGTCTCTGACTCATACAGCTGCTGCTGGGTTAAGTTTCATTGGATGGTTGCAGAAAGAAGAAAACGTATGATGATAATTGCAATTTAAAATAATTGCTTATTGCAAACAAAGTCTTAAAGATGCATTGTGGTCTGCTTATTGCAAACGGTACAGTTACAGTACTCTTCAGCTGCTTGGTTCCAGCATTCACAATGAAGCAGCAGGTTGCCGGTCTGCAGCCATGAACGCTACTACGTTCACCATGAGTGAATGAGATAATCCAGCTGTTTGCTTGCAGATCTCCACAGCGTCCAGACGAGAAGGCTTGCATGCTTGCTCTTGTGTGTGTCTTTCCAAAAGTTCATCTAGGTGGTGTTCTGCATGCTTGTGGAACTTGAAGCTTTTGTGGATCGCTATCTACGTATCCGAGATTGACATCAGGCATAAGTATGCTGCTGAAAGTGTTGGCTGGGTTCCACTGCACTGATTTGGGTAGTATGATTGTTGTTTTGTTTTGTATTGCATTTCTTTATCTGTGCGTGATCGGTAAGGTCCGCAGTATGCTCACTGCTGCATATAGATATTACATTTTACACTCTTTAATTTAGTTTAGCTTGATTAATTAATTTCTGAGGTCTGCAGCATGCTGCTGCTACACATAGTTCACACTTTTGTAGGATGAACTTAAGGGTTCCACTGCACTGATTTAGGTAGTATGATTCTGTTTTGTTTTGCATTTCTTTATCTGTGCGTGATGGGTAAGGTCCACAGTATGCTTACTGCCGCATATAGTTATTACATTTTACTCATTAATTTAGTTTAATAAATTAATTTCTGAGGTCTGCAGCATGCTGCTGCTACACATAGTTTCACACTTTTGTAGGATGAACTTAACATCTTAAACTCTTAAACACTGTAAATCAGACAGGGGGGGGGGGGGAGGTGCAAACGTCGTAATTTCTAACCCTAACCCTAACTAAAACCATGTTTTGTCTCTGTTCTCCATGATCCAGTATCTGCAAAGACGTCCTCTGGCGAGGCAAGACTAATGTTCTTCCTGACCGACAAGGGAAAGCCAAGGTCATGGTTCACGGCCCGGCTCTGTCTCCTCTACAAAAGATGTGGACTGCTGCGCAGCTGTATACCTCTCACTCATTTCAGCATTGCATTGGTGCAGCTACATTGGTCTAGGCTTAAACTTGAAGTTGCTCAAAAAGCAATGAGTGGCATGTACTGTATGAGGAGACAGTTAAATAGAGTCTGCATTCAAAAGTGGTTGGCAATGGCATGGGTTCATTCTGATGAAGATAGTTGACCTTTTACGGATGCATTCTTGCATCCCTCTTATCTGAGCGGATAGGAAGTTACAGCACGCTGCTGTTACACGCATATGTTATTAATCAGTGGTGATTACAGGGGCGTTCCGTTGCTAGGGGCAACCAAGGAATCTCAACCCTATAGTACACATTCTGCTTAAGTACACTCCTGAAGTACAGGATCAACATGGCTGTTGAACACACACAGTATATATCTCATTAATTGTAGGATGACCTCGTTTTAAGATGCATGCTTGCATTCTTTTAGTATAGCTTAAATAATTAAATGCTGAGGTCCACAGCAAGCTGCTGTTACACATAGTTAGTACACTTTATTTATCATGAATGATAAACATTAGTTATCATTCATCATAGGATGACCTCATACATATATATATTTATATATATCAGATTTCTTTAAAAATAAATAGAATGTCCTTTTCGAATCCTATTCACGGTGCAGCATAGCAGTGGGCATCGTTTTAGGACACCGTCTAGGACTCCTGAGGTTCAGGAATCAACAGGTTTCTGCATTCATCAGGCCTGTTGAACACATAGACGCATGCTTGCATTTGTTTAGCTTAATAATCAAATGCTGAGGAACTTCTGAAGCTCAGGATCAACATGGCTGTTTAACACACAAATGCATGCTTACATTTAAAGCACTCCTGAAGTACAGGATCAACATGGCTGTTGAACACACACAGTATATATCTCATTAATTGTAGGATGACCTCGTTTTAAGATGCATGCTTGCATTCTTTTAGTATAGCTTAAGTAATTCAATGCTGAGGTCCACAGCAGCTGCTGTTACACATAGTTAGTACACTTTATTTATCATGAATGATAAACATTAGTTATCATTCATAATAGGATGACCTCATACATACATACATATATATATATATTTATATATATCAGATTTCTTTAAAAAGAATAGAATGTCCTTTTCGAATCATATTCGCGATGCAGCATAGCAGTGGGCATCACTTTATGATACCGTCTAGGACTCCTGAGTTCAGGAATCAACAGGTTTCTGCATTCATCAGGCCTGTTGAACACATAGACGCTTGCATTTGTTTAGTTTAGCTTAACAATCAAATGCTGAGGAACTCCCGAAGCTCAGGATCAACATGACTGTTGAACTCACAAATGCATGTTTGCATTTAAGGCACTCCTGAAGTACAGGATCAACATGGCTGTTGAACACACACATAGTATGTATCTCATTAATTGTAGGATGACCTCTTTTTAGATGCATGCTTGCATTCTTTTAGTATAGCTTAAATAATCAAATGCCGAGGTCCACAGCAGCTTGCTGTGACACATAGTATCTTATCACATAATTGTAGAATGACTTCAGGATGCGTGCGCATTCTATTTTAAGTCAGTAGCAGGCTTGCTACTTCACATAATATAGTATGACTGATTAAGGCGTTTTTTAGGCTTGGCGTTGGCTTCCGTGTGTTGGGGGGAATTCTGTTATGCACTCTCTGAGTAGCCTAGCTGCCGCTTGGCTGAAACCAGAGAGTATGCATTATTGGTTTTGGGGGATTTGCTTAAGCATTCTCTGAATATATGCTTAGCAGGCTGCTTCGACAAAATTCAGTGAATATTCTCCCAAGAGCGGAGCTTTAACGCCAAGCTTAACTGTATTCCATTTGTGGCAATAAATGGTTCTTTATCTACTAAGACGAGAGTGTTTCTGATTGAAATGAAGCATAGCGTTAGTTCATGCAGGACACGGAAGTCGTGCACGCCAAAGCTGTAACCAGCAGTCAGTCAGCTGATGTGAACATCAGCTTTCTATTCCCCATTCACAGCCCAGCTGGTCATTACATCACACACTCATTATCCAATCACAGATCACGCTTGAGCAAAGAGGTTCCTATAAATACGGCTTCATATTCTCTAGGTCTTTCTTGGTTGCTGAACCAATGCATTTTGCTAGCTCCTCCTCCACCCCAGCCTCCACCTTTTGATTAGAGTCTGCCATAGGCTCAAATACTTGTGATTATCATGTATATCTGCTTTGTTTCGAGTCTGGCTTAGGCTCAAATACTTGTGGTTATCATGTATATCTGCTGTTTAAAATCTTGCTAGGCTCAAATACTTGTGTTTATCATGTATATCTGCTAATTCTAACTAATATGTTAATGTATTGCTTATTGTTGTCATTGTATCCCTATGGGGGATTTGCTTAAGCATTCTCTGAATATATGCTTAGCAGGCTGCTTCGACAAAATTCAGTGAATATTCTCCCAAGAGCGGAGCTTTAACGCCAAGCTTAACTGTATTCCATTTGTGGCAATAAATGGTTCTTTATCTACTAAGACGAGAGTGTTTCTGATTGAAATGAATATTATTGTCCCCTGGATGACGGGTCTCAAGCCTTGTCGTAAATGTTTTAATAATTCAATAACGTCATAGCTATGTGTCACTGCCGCGAGTAGGTTTTCGTCAATTCACTCACTGCCGTAGTGCATGCAGGCTACAGAGTAGACTTTATTATCCACTTAAGCCCCATATACTTAGCCATACAGCAAAGTATCTAGGCTCACGATGCAATGGGTTGTGAGCTTGCTAGTCTCGCGTAGCCAGACCCCACAGAAAATGAAAAACAGCGACCTCTGCTGTTTGTGATTTAATCTGTGGGGTCTGGAGGGAGGCAAATGGGAAGCCAGTGCGCAGGGAAACCCCGGTTTCATGTCTGCCTTCAGCGCATCACTTCCGGTTGGTGCGACTACGTTTTCATTCCCACTAACAATATTTCTACACGGAACACTAACACCACTTCTCCCAGAGAACATGGATGGTTTTGGTTATAAGCCCACTTGTTTCTATTATGAAAGAGTAATTTAAAATGTCAATATCTTTCCGTGGTTTTGTCCGCTCCGAGGACGCTATTGTTAAATTAGTTTCGGCTAGTTTCGAGGGGGGAAGGGTGGATGGACACGTGAATCCCGCCCACTACATTTGATTGGGTAAAGCGCGGCCTACTTCCTGATCTGAAGGCACGCCCACTTGTAGCCAATGCGCACACGTTATGACGAACCTCTCCGACAGATTCCACCGCAGGGCAGAATCTGTTCTTGAGAGATTATGAGCTTGCAGACTATTTTCACTATTTTTAAAACATTTTTTGAAATGTTTTGAAAATGTTTGCCTATAATGAGGTTGAAGTGGTTAAGTTGCTAATCAAAACGTGGGCTATACGGACAAATAGGACGCCATTCAGGAACTGCTCGTAATTCGGGACTTTTACAACATTTTCAGGATGTCTGGTCAACCTAACGTTTTGTCTCTTTTTATGCAAATGACTACCGGATAAATCAGTTAAAAGATACTGACTTAAAAAGTACCAAATCTGGCACATACACCTTATGCTATTGTCAGACTGGAGTCGTTATCTATTAAATTGCATTCAGCGTAATTCAAACATTTCCCCTTGTGTACGTGTGCGCTAGGGCTGCAACTATCGATTATTTTAGTGAGTATTCTATTGATTAGTCAACTTTTTTAATGAAAAAATGATCAAGAAGCGCATTTTCTTTGAACATTTTGTTTGTATTTTATTTTTTATTTTATCTGCAAATCGACATAAAGATGTTTTAATAGTGTGCAAATATAGCAGATCTACAAGTTTCGAGGGCATGGACGGTCTATGCTCTAGATCACGTATTTGAATAGCTTCCCCCCCCCCCTTTTTTTTGGTCAGATTAAAATACGTGATCTAGAGCATGGACCGTCCGTCCGGGTTTTTAGCTAAGGTGGACTCTGTATGGAGTTATGAAAATGTTCTACTGTACCACTCCTCCTAGGATATAATAACATCATATAAGAAAAAGGCTAGTCCGAAATTCCCCTTTAACTACTGCACCCCTAGTGTATGTGCGTGTGCACAAGCACATCTGTATTGGATGCCAGTGCTATGTGGAAGTGCGTGTAGTTCATGCATCTGTATATGTGGCTCTCAGCATCTGTTACAGTATGATATATGACCCCGCAGAAAAGGCATAGTTTCCATGGTGATGGGCCCTACTCCTTCCCCATCCCCCACCATCAACATAGGAGGAAGTGAAATGTTTCCCATTTCTGCTGACTCATTGAGAAATTATTCTGTCTCACTCATGTCTTTCTCTATTGTGTCCCTTAATAATTTTCGTGTGTGGGGGGGGGGGGTTTGTGCACCTTATCTGATGCACATCTTTTTCTGTCTCGGTTCTCAGCAATACTTTGTATTTGGTCCTGTGTGTGGACTGTGCTTCTGGCTATGCATGATAGATTTGATTGATTTTTGTGCCATATTTGGATTTCTTCATACATTTTAGAGTAAGAGACCACACCTAGTGAAGTTTAAACTAGAAGATGCTGTTCCTAAAGTGTGGGCTCGGTTGGGAGCCAGTATATAGTAGTTAAGACTATATTATAGAAAATATGATAGTGAATGGGAATGTCTTTGACATGTCCTAAGAAGGTGAACGTTTTACAGTTGGAACCGAGTTTCTAGCAAAAAGTATGAAGGACTAGATAGGTGCCCAAAAACAGGCGGAATAATAAATACATTAACAATAAATAGTGAGGATAACATTAGTGTGCCCACAATGATTTATTGAAATGAGAATGAGATGAGTGCAGGTCGAGGTGAGGAACCCGGGACAGGGCGATGGTGTACGTAGTCTGAGGAGCTGGCAGACATCGTTGCTGTGCTCGGAACGGAAGCGGTCCGTCGTCATGGCTCCTAACCGCTCCCAATGGGGGCAGGAACACACTGCCAGTGTTGCCAGATTTTGTGAGAGAAATAACCAACCAGGTCTAGGAAAACAAGCCCAAAAGAAGCAACTAGGCCGCATGAGCACTTTAAACCTATACACAGTACTGTATACATTGGCTATTTGAAAATAGCTGATCTACAAGCTCACAACGCATCGCATCGTGATGCTTTGTGCACAAACAATGAGTCGAGCATTCACATGCGTATTTTTGCGGTCGTGATTGCAAATAAGGAGTGACTGATAAGTGGAGGCAGGTGTAGTAATGCGGTGCATGGTGACTGCAAACGGGGAGTGGCTGTGATAAATAGAGGGTAGTCTCTACTAGACCTGTCACAATTCGCCTAATCGCTATTATATTATTTGAGATAATCACAATAATTTTTATAATTAATAATTGTTTTATAATTTTATAATTGTAATGATCGTTTTCCATGTTGAAATGTTTTTAGAGGTACAGTAAACTAGGCCTGTGGTGTTTGCTTCTCTCCTGTGCAGAATCACACACAGGCAGTCAGTATATCTACACTGGTAAGCTGCCTTCACTTCAGACTGCATCACCCTCATGAATAACTGAAAACCACAAAGCGTTCCAGACTGCAGTCTCTTTGGATGGACCTCAGGCTTTAGACAGGTCTTATTTATTCTCTCAACTTCTGTATCAAAGATTGGGCCGTTTTCAAGGTCAGGTCGGTCATTCTTTGTTACGTCGGTGCATGGCGATAGCAGCAAAAGCAGCTCTGGCCAATGCGTTAAGCCAAATATACACATACACCTCGCCAAACCTAGTAGAAAGTCTGACTCTGTTCCCAACCGGGTTAGAGAGAGATGAACCACAGTCTCCCACTGTGTTAGCTCTGTGCTCCATCAGAGCCTTGTGACAGAGTGAGCTATAGTATCAGCCCCAGGCTCACCCTGACCCAGGTAGAGTGCTACCCCTGCGCCTGTGCGTGTGCTCACACATGCACAGTCGCACACGCACACACGCACACACACACACACACACACACACACACACACACACAGCCATCCATCCATCTCGGGCCCTTATCTCCACCACCGGGTTGCTGCTGTGACTTTCTCTGTGTACCTTCTTTTACATGCGTGCAGTGGGACGTGTGTGTGTGTGTGTGTGTGTGTGTGTGTGTGTGTGTGTGTGTGTGTGTGTGTGTGTGTGTGTGTGTGTGTGTGTGTGTGTGTGTGTGTGTGTGTGTGTGTGTGTGTGTGTGTGTGTGTGTGTGTGTGTGTGTGTGTGTGTGTGTGTGTGTTTGTGTGCGTAAGAAAATTGGCTTGAGTTGTTCTACCCCGGTCACTCTGATAGCCATATCTACACTCACTGCCGGCCAATGGACTTGTAGAACAACAGGCCCATTGTGTGTCTGAGTGTCTGTGCATGTGTGTGTGCTAAGCTGTCAGAAATTACTTTTCAATGTCAGGCTGACACACTGACAGTGTGTGTGTGTGTGTGTGTGTGTGTGTGTGTGTGTGTGTGTGTGTGAGACACATGATACATGATAATCATTTCCATGTTGATTTTCAAACCTTTAAATAAATAGCGGAAATAGCCGATCTACAAGCTTAAAATGTTTTTATTTTTTTTAAGTATAAAGTTATTAAATATGTAAGTTATTTGTCAAATCTGCCCTGTGCAACTTTCGTTTCGACAGCCTGCCTAAAAGCCACACAGAAATGTATTTTCTATTCATAATGTTCTACTGTTCCAATGACAGTTCAATTGTTAATCGCAATTATTTGAGCGATAACTAAGTACAATGTCATAATCGTGACAGCCCTGTGTGTGTGTGTGTGTGTGTGTGTGTGTGTGTGTGTGTGTGTGTGTGTGTGTGTGTGTGTGTGTGTGTGTGTGTGCGTGTGCGTGTCTGTGGTGTATGGTGAGTGTGTGTGTGTGTGTGTGTGTGTGTGTGTGTGTGGGTGTGTGGGTGTGTGGGATGTGCTGCAGTGTAATCTGCCAGAGGCTGAGATGTGGGTCAGTGACCATGGCTCTGTGGGGAGAGGACTGGAGGACAGACAGCAGGGGGGGACTGTGTGTCTGTACTCGCTGTAGGAGGACTGAGCAGAAGAAGAATGTCACAGGACAAAGCAAGGTGATGCTTCAAGTTCAGATGAACGTGTAACTGCACATTCACATAGCCTGAAACCCAAATGCTTGGCCATGTTTTGGCCGAGGACTTAGGTTGACCCCAATATTTCACGCTGTAGGTTCAAGGTTGGGATAATTCCAAATATTTTACACAGTCATTCTTCAGATGTTCTTGTGGACAATCATTGTTGATTGTCTGAACTCTGAATGGGGCCAAATTTGAAAGATGTTGAGAGATAAGTCACACATTTCTTCCTGCAGTTACTGAACTATAATTATCACTCAATGCTTCTGACTCATAACTGAAAGCTCAATAGACTTTATTTAGTGTGATTAGTGTGTGTGTGTGTGTGTGTGTGTGTGTGTGTGTGTGTGTGTGTGTGTGTGTGTGTGTGTGTGTGTGTGTGTGTGTGTGTGTGTGTGTGTGTACGTGCGCGTGTGACTGTGTGTGTTATACGCATATGTTGGGGATATTGAGCTCATAGCATTGTGCGAGGAGCTGTTAAATGAGATATTGATATCGCTTTGGCTTGTTGGGAGTGTGCGTTTGTGTGTGTGTATGCCTGTGTGCATACTTGTGTGTATGTGTACACGCTGATGCATATGTATGCATCTATTGTATTTGAGAGTTCTGCCCAGTGATCGATTATTAACTGTACCTTTCCTAGAAGACAAGGCTATTAAGTGTCCCTTTAAAAAAGATGGTCTCATATCTCATTGCGGGAATCAGGGCTGGAAACCAACTTTTTAGTCATTGTCCGCAAACCATCCCCAATTCTATTTTTAACAATTCCGAACCATAGTCGTGTATGTCTGTATGCACTGTATATACATACGTACATACATTATATACAGTATATACTTTAGGAAAGAGACAGAGAGAGAGGGGATATTTTGATAACTCAAGAAAGCTAAAGATGATGTAATGATATAATGATCTATTATGAGGAACCAATGCAAATCAAATAAACAAAATCTAGCTAAAATCTTGCTAGCCTATTCTTCCCACCATTGTCAAGCCACTTTAAACTTGGACTTCTGGTTGGTGGGCTTCAAAACTACGGAAAGTCAGATTTCTTATGTTAGTTTAGTTGTCGTGGTGAAGGTGGGAAGAAAACGGAAGAGTGGCTGGAATAAAAACAAGATTTGGGCTAAACTATTCATTTTTACAATGTGAAAACCATGTGTTTGTAAACATACACAATCTACAGTACACACTGTGGAAGTGCTTTTATTTTAGACCGACGTTGCAGTAGTAGTGAGTCTATCTACAGGTACGTATCTCATTCTGACTACGATATCGGGACAGAACTCTACTATACTACTATAAAGGACTAGCCTGTGTGTCAGCAACTCAGCATACACCGTGCCTGCGTGGGGAAGCAGGGCTATGAACCAACCTTAACCCTTTAAGACCTGAGACTGATTCAACAAATAAATGCATTCTAAATCACTTAGTTCTCACACTTTAAAGATTTTTTTTAAATGTTCCAAAAATAGCAGATGTACAAGCTTGCAGCGCGGCACAAAGTGACGCGCTGTGAGCTTGGATGTCTGCTATTTTTGAATAGTCAACGCAAAAATCTAAAATGACACAGATTCTTTCTCGGTTTTAATGGGTTTAATATACAGACTGTATTGTATTGTGTGTTTTGACTAACCTAGCCTTAACAGCTGTTTTTAATTGTCAGCATTCATGGCAGAGAGAGCAACTCGCATTCAAAGTCATTGCTGATTTGTTTTTCGTTTAATCGTCCCAGGACGGCCACTGGCTGCTTTCTACCGTCTGAAATGGCGCATGAATGAGTCCAATAAACCAACCAAATAACAGGAGGCAGGAGGAAGCAGCACACTGGCAGATAGGTGGGCTACTTGATGCAGGCAGCTGACAATGACAGTCAGCGGCTAGTAGAGGACATCTTGATTAGTTGATAAGAGGGCCTTTATACTCTGTTGGCAGTGGGTGATAGGTTCACTGTCTGAGCTGAGGGAGGAGAAAATATTCTCTCACAAACTCCTTTTCCCTCGCGAAAAGAACAGCGCCTTTTTATGTGGGAGCCGTAAGATGATACACAGTACACAATCACACACACACACACACACACACACACACACACACACACACACACACACACACACACACACACACACACACACACACACACACACACACACACAAACGTGTGTGTGCAGTCTACTCTGTGCACTATGACTCAGCGTCGTTATGATACGAAGACTCAGTAGCCATCAGGTTGTGTGTGTGTGTGTGTGTGTGTGTGTGTGTGTGTGTGTGTGTGTGTGTGTGTGTGTGTGTGTGTGTGTGTGTGTGTGTGTGTGTGTGTGTGTGTGTGTGTGTGTGTGTGTGTGTGTTCTGGGGAAGTGTGCATGCTGTATGTGGAAAGCTGATTCTGTGGAGCCAGACACTGACTAGAAATAGAGCTACTAATGCCTGAATTATACCTGATCTATAAACCCACAACGTGTTGTGTTGTGTGCTTGTGGATCGGCTATGTCCGGCACAGGTGTACAACTAAAGGTGGGCTCACACACTACAAGATAATCGGGGTGATTTTGTGTCCGGAATTAGGGAAACCCTTCCCTAATTCCCTGGAACCCATCCTAGCCTGTTCAGGAGCTGTAGTGTGAGCAGTTATTAAACCTTAAACCTCCCGACTTGTTCACAGATGATCGGGCCGTCCTGATAGTTTTCACACATGTATATTTATTTTGGATGATTACATCACTCCTGTCCGAGTGGGACAGGAGTGGACAAACTTTTTCTTTCTTTTTCCTTTATTTATTCAGGGAAACCCATTGAGAGCAAGCTCTCTTTTTCAAGGACGCCCCGGTTAACAAACATTTGAATCACATTACAATGTCACAACTTTGACAATAAAGCAAAAAAGAAAAGCAGAAGCATAAAACAACCACAAGGAGACAGACTTTCAGTGAAAGAGAGGTTGTTTGACACTGTGACCTGGCTGTCAAAACCCCCTGTGATGTCATTGGACAGCGGAGGCTTGGCGATATGTGGCAAGAACATGACGTCTGTATAAGACCCATTCGTCCGCCGCCTCCGCAAGTTTAACAAACAGGCTCTATTGTTTACAACTTCACATCTGGTTCCACATGTGATCACAGCATCGATGTGCTGCATTTGTGTTGCTCCAGCAAACCCGATGATCAATCCTGTAGTGTGTGATGGCCCATTATTAAAACATGTGTATAGTGTGCACTCTTATAAGATTATCCTGTAGTGTGTGATGCTACAAGATTTCCAAAACTCCTGTCCTATAGTCCGAGCCCAGCTTAAGTATAAATCACCCTTAAGCCTGATGTAGTGACCAGCTAAGCTGGTCTGCTGGGTATTTATTAAAAGGGAGAGGGGCACTGCAGTCCGTTCCATCAGTGTGTACACAGTAAAATCCTCAGTGATGATTACCTCCGCTGTTCCGTTTTAAGGAGAGTTCACTTGCTAAACGTTCATTTATTTGAATTAGGCTAGTAGGCTACTAAATTGTTGATGATTTATGAAAGCATTAAATAAATCGCACAGAAGGTCAAGCAGGCTGTGGCAAATTTAGCAAGAAAGATTTTGACCAACTCAATTGAATGTGTGAGGATGTCTGGTGAAGTCAGGTGGAGTGAGGGAGACCGACAGGCAATGGGACGAGTAATGTGTGCTCTGACAGGAGATGAAACCCAGATCACCAATTCATGTATTAATTATAGATACATTCATAGCATAGATAGTGGCTGCAGCAACGATATTATCGCCTATTTGACACCTCCCAATATCCACCTAAACCCACCATAGTGGCATACATCCCCTAAGGTCCTGCTGATAGGAAAATGTACGGCGTGTGGCACTTTGCAGGTGTTCATTTTGATCCCCACTGGCACACAGTCTATCTGAATAATCAGTTATTGACTAATATACAACCCACTGATTATGCAGCTATGAAAAAATGTGAGCTATGCACATCTCTCGATTTTTCTGTGTACGGGGGAGAAGACCTGGCTCTGTCATATGACGTATATTGAATTCTTCTTTAATCTGAGTTTCCAGAAGCTCTTCAACACATACACACACACACACACACACACACACACACACACACACACACACACACACACACACACACACACACACACACACACACACACACACACACACACACACACACACACACACACACACAAAACACTAATCACACACACTGCATAAAGTCTATGAAGCTCTCAGTTATGTGTCAAAACACATCAACACATCTCTTAATTCTTTTACAACACAACCACACTGTTCAGCTCTGTTAGGAATCCTGTCACAGATTGCAGGAATGTTGCGGCTAAAGGCCGACAGCCGGGGCAGCGCTGTCGGTGCTTTAGGCCCCGACCCTGTTAACACAACTGCTGGCCAGGGGGAAACATGGAACCAGGCAGGAAGAGGATTGTGTGTCGCCAGATGTCACAGAGAGAAAGAGATAGAGAGAGAGAGAGAGGGGGGGGGGCGGTCTGTGTATGTAGTTAAAGATGTCTGTTCTTGCACTCAGGATGCAGTGGAGGAAAATTGCGTGTGTGTTTGTGTTGTCATCACTGTCATGCCAGTTACAGTGTCTAGTGGCCCGTCGTTCTGTTTCCCCTGCTCTCCCCTCTCTGTAAACAGGAAGCAGGAACTCTCTCCGTCTCTCTTTCTTTCTTCATCTTTTTCTTCCCATCTTGTCCTTGCCCCCCCCCCCCCCCCCCTCCCTCCCTCCTCTCCTGCCTGTCTCTCTCTGTGAGGGTCTACAGTAGATCTCGAAATGTGACAGTTGTGTCCCCGCCACCCAAAGCAGGAACTTATTATGAAAGGACTCACAGTAGACCGTCGCCCCTGTGTGTGTGTGTGTGTGTGTGTGTGTGTGTGTGTGTGTGTGTGTGTGTGTGTGTGTGTGTGTGTGTGTGTGTGTGTGTGTGTGTGTGTGTGTGTGTGTGTGTGTGTGTGTGTGTCTTTATGGGAGAACCAGTGTAGAAATGTCTTGCGAGGGACGCAGCAAGGTCCAGATCTACAAGCTCACAACATGCCGCAGTGCGAAGGGCTGTGAGCTTGTAGATCTGCTATTTTCGGTGCACAACACCTGCGAGCAACTAAGTATAAATTACGCCATACCTATTTTGTCCTCTCTATTCCTGGCATTCCTGTTGTTCCACTGCGGGCTTCCCCTGGAAAGCTGTCAAAACGCTGAGGAACGGCCTGCCGTGGGCTTTTGTTGTCTTTCCTATAGTCCTGATTTAGTACTGAGAACTTGGTGTGTGTGTGTGTGTGTGTGTGTGTGTGTGTGTGTGTGTGTGTGTGTGTGTGTGTGTGTGTGTGTGTGAATGTTCGTGGGTGCCTCAAAGCCTTCCTCTCCCACACAACACAGTGAAGGGGTTGGGTGGGCAGGGGGGTGATGTTGTAACAGCAGGAGATCCAGCCTTGCTGCATGGCATAGCCTGGAGTGAGTGAGGGGGAGGTGTGGTTGGCACACGGCTTTGGCTGTGCCCCCGTGTTTGTTGTCGCTGAGCGTAGGGGGGATACCGCCCTCTGTTGCGACATACGACACATGCAGACACACATAACACATACAGACAGACAGACAAGACAGCCTGCCTGGGATCCAAACACAAACAAGCACAGAGATGCAGACACACTCCCATACTCCCACAGGGCTCCTTTCTGTCTGTCTGTCTGTCTGTCTGTCTGTCTGTCTATCTCTATCTCTATCTCTATCTCTATCTCTATCTCTCTCTCTCTATCTCTCTCTCTCTCTCTATCTCTCTCTCTCTCTCTCTCTCTCTCTCTCTCTCTCTCTCTCTCTCTCTCTCTCTCTCTCTCTCTCTCTCTCTCTCTCTCTCTCTCTCTCTCTCTCTCTCTCTCTCTCTCTCTCCCCCTTCCTCTTCCTCTCTCTCTAACATGCTGCAGTGTTTCGGTCAGATGCTTCGTCATGGGGGTCACAGGGTGCTTCTGGTATTCTTTCGGAGAAGTGATTCAGCTGCCTTTGTTAGTGTTACCGTTACTGTAGCCTTAACCCCTGCTAGCCTGCTATATAGGAGGCAGCTCAAAGGGCTCAAAACTCTGTTGGAGTGAGCCATGTTTTTCCAAGGCACTGAAGCCTTCAAGCCTTCATTCTTTTGCCATACTGTGTGAGGTGTTTTCCATGCATGTCTGTCTAGTCATCTCTTCCTCTCTCTCCATCTGTCTATCTGTTGCTCCCTCTTCCCGTATCTCTTATCTCGCACCTCTTTTTCTTCATTCCACCACTCTCGCACTCAGGTCCAAAATGAACACCAACCAAGGGCCAAATGCGGGTTGTACCAATGCATTTTGGCATGTAAGTTTCATACGCCAAGTCGCCAACTGAAAATGTCTTGACACAAAACATCAGCCCTGGGGGCTCATAACATGGGCCACTTTTTTGCAATAAAATATCAGCATCGTTGGCTCAGTGCGAGTAAGATTTGTAACAAAATATCAGTCCTGGTGGCCCATAATACAGCCGACTTTATTGCAAATATCAGCATTGTTGGCGCGCCGTGAGTACAATTTGTAACAAAATATTGTCCGTGGTGGCCCATAACATGGGTGACATTTTTACTGTCAAATACCAGCATTGATGGCTCAATGCGAGTAAGATTTGTAACAAAATATCAGCCGCACAATTAAATGAACTTGGTGGTGCAATACTGTAGATCTCATGATCTCATCAACATACGGGTACCGGTCTGTTTGAGTGTTCCATAATCTGTCACTTGTCGGCACTTGCTGGTATATACTTTATCTTTATATACATAAACTTCTAGACATAGTTAATACTACATAGGATATTAAAAAAATCTCAATTTTAACGCTTCAATTGCTGGCTTTCTCTTTTCATGGTCGCAAAGATGAAATGCGACCCACTAGGCTTGTATGGGGTGACCGGATGGTTAGGACACATACCACATGGGTGCAGAATTCTATAGCATGTCTGCGGTTCGACTCCCGGACGGCTGGACCATTTGCCCACTTGTCCTCGCTCCCTCTCTTCACTGTGCCTGGCTGATTAATGGATGAAAATCAAAACCAAAAAAGCAACCTAGGTTGGCGTTAACATCATTTAATTTCTTAACCCATTTCTTAACCTGAGGCCAATTCTACAGATGCCTTCCAAACCAGTAGTTACTTCAAGATTTTTCTAAAAACGTTCAAAAATAGTAGATGTACAAGCTTGCAGCGCGGCACGAAATGACGCGCTGTGATCTTGTAGAGCTGCTATTTTTGAATAGCCAACGTTAAAATCTACAATGACACAGATGCTTTCCCGGTTTTAATGGGTTCATTTCTGACCCTCCCATTACAATCTGCTCCGACCATTTTGTTTTTATTCCCCACCATAATGGGTTATTATGCAGATTAAATGTACGCATGATATTTGATCCAAAATGCTTGTGTACAAGTTTGGCGGGTAGAATTGTTTATCTACCAGACAATCGACTGGTGAGCTAAAAAGTTAATTTTGGACCCTGCTCCTCCCCGGGTTTCTCCCCCTCGCTCCCCCTCGCCTCCCTCAGATTTATGACTGGAACTGTGCGTCACGTCACTTCAGACTAAATGGAAAGAGGCTGGCAAGGGAGATGAGACGAGGCAACTGGAAGAGTGTGTGGGGGGGGGGGGGACTGTGGGTACAGAGAGAGATGAGGTGGGGGTGGGGGTGGGGGTGGGGGGGTAACGAAGAGAAGCAGGAGGGATGTGGTGGTTGTTCAGCAGTCTTTTTTAACTGGATTGCCCTCCTGTGCTCCTTCTTGGCCGCACGGTCCCCAGCTCAAGAGAGGACGAGGTTAAGGAGCAGAGAAACAGGTGACATGGGGTCGAAAGCAGACATTACTGGTGCGTGTAGACTGAGCCATGTTGATGTCATGGGACAGCTGAATGACTGTGTGTGTGTGTGTGTGGGGGGGGGGGGGGGGGGGGGGGGGAATTGCCATGCTGACCTGCCCTCTCAACCTGCAAGTGGTTAAAGAGACACACAGCAAAAACCTCAGTGTTCATTTAACTCCAAGAGTGTACAGATGTAACCTTTGTACACTCTCAGAGTTACAAATGGCTAAATGACTCCTGCAGATTTGAATGTGCACACTGACAGCCAGTGGTGTAAAGTAACTAAGTACATTTACTCAAGTACTGTACTTAAGTAACATTTTGTTTTTTACTTTACTGGAGTATTTCCAATTTTCAGTACTTTTAGTTCTACTCCACTACATCTCAAAGGCAAATATTGTACTTTTACTCCACTACAATTATTTGAAAACTTTACTTTTACTTTTAACAGAGTATTTCTACATTGCCGTATTGGTACTACTACTTAGTACCCAAGTAAAATGTTTTTGTACTTTTTCTGACAGCACAGTAGTGCATGCGAGGGCAGCTTCACACACCCAACCCTGAACACATCACACACCAGTCCTCCGTTGGCCACCTCTTGGCAGACTTGGCTTTGTGTGAGTGTGTGTGTGTACTGTTGGGACTATGACAGCATCTATCCTGTGTGTGTGTGTGTGTGTGTGTGTGTGTGTGTGTGTGTGTGTGTGTGTGTGTGTGTGTGTGTGTGTGTGTGTGTGTGTGTGTGTGTGTGTGTGTGTGTGTGTGTGTGTGTGTGTGTGTGTGTGTGTGTGTGTGTACTGTTGGGACTATGACAGCATCTATCCTGTGGACGCAGGTGACCGTGCAACGTCATTCTCCCACTGCTTGGACACATGACACAAATGACTAAGTACCTGCAAGGCAAACTACAACAGAGCTGGTTTGATGTGATGTTGTCGTGTTGTTATGACAGTGTGTGTTGCGAAGGCTCCCCTTATACAGGAGCCTCCCCTAATATCAATATATGGATGATAAATGAAACGGCTATGCTCTAGGGTCGTCCTTATATGGCGAGTATAACCTGCTGCTATATAAGGTGGAGTCGATGCCGGATAAGTCAGTTCAGAGATATTTCAGTTCAGTGACTAATACGTGTAACTGACAAAGAAAGAGTTGATCCATTCAACCTACAGGTAACCGGCCTTACAAACCATTTACCCAACCATCTGACTCACTTACCAGCCTAGATTACTCGAGCTTCCACAAGACTCCCACGAGGGTACCGCTCTGACCGACGGAGCAGGGCAATCTGCTACCAGCTATCCACCCATACGAACAGTCCTTACTAAACTCGTTTGATACGAACAGTCCTTACAAACTAGTTAATCTCAACAGTGTGTGTGTGTGATATGATTGGTTGGGCAACCGTCGTCTCTATTTTTCAGAGATCGGCAGTTCTCATACGGTGGTTGTGGTGGAGCATCTATAATAAATGATGTACTTGGGCACAGTGGCACAGTCGCATCACAGCTACAAGGTCCTGGGTTCGATTCCCACCGGGGACGCTGTGGGTGCTGGGGGTGTGTTCTCTCCTCTGCGGCATCAGTGCCCATACCCTCGATGGGGTTGGCGAAAGGACTTTTCTGTGTGGAGTTTGCATGTTCTCCCCATGTCCCCTAGGGTAGGTACCCTCAAAAGAACACACAGTAAAGAACTCCTGGTCTCTATACTGCCTCCCCCTGGTCAGCCGGGGCGCCTGATGGAGGGGAAAGGAACTGGTTGGAATAACGTGTTCCTTCCACGCGCTACGTCCTACTGGGGAAACCCCCCCCCGTCAGGTGATAAGAAGCGGCTTGCTCACTACTCATGCATTGAAGGAAGCATGAGCTCAATTTGGGACTCTCCCCAGGCTGGCAGGGAGGGAGAGTAGCGCCCAGGATTACAAGCTTAGGCATTGGCACTGGGTGAAAAATAGGTTACAGAATCGTGGAATAAAAAATATAAATAAAAAAAACAAAGAAAATGATGTACTTGCATTGGATTTATGTGGCGTCTACCTTCAAGCTCTCCGTTGTTCCATTTCATTGCCAGAACCATGTAGGTGTGTTTCCACTTTCCTCTATGCTTTACGCCCAGTCCACACCAATGATTCACAATGCAGCTAGTTGCAGCTTGCAACCTACCTTTTGCAACCACTTGCAACAAAATCCCCATCTCCAACCTTTTCAGACCACTGCAATTGATCTCACTCATATGGACTTATAATGCAATAATGCATTGTAGTGTGATTAAGTCACTACAAGTGGTCATTATGTGTTTTAAGTTAAGGATGGTAATTACTTTATTAATTATAATACACTATGATCTTGCAACAAAAGAAATCTCTGTGAGCATCCAGCAATTATGAAATAATTATGATACTCGACCTTATAAGTCATTATAAAATGCTTTATAATGGGTTATGATTATTGTTATAAAGGATTATTATTATTTATAAGTTCTTATAACTAAATATACAGTCTTATAAGTAGATTATAATGCCTTAGAAGTACGTATATAATGTATTATAGACATGGGATCATGCATAGCAAGTGTTACCGACAAGTCTTGCTGGGTTTAAATAGTTGATGTGTGTGGGTGGTTGTAGCAGACTAGCAGTGGAATAGAATCTTGTGACTATGGTTAGTCATCTCTAGTTAAAGTAATATGTGGCAATATATTCATGATTCCATATCTAGTCATATTTAATGGCTTAGCTAGGAGGGCTATGAAGCAGAAAAGACCAGCCAATTATTTCTTCTCTACCTTCAAATAATTATTCTGTCACCCAAGTTCCCTGTTGTAATACATTATTTTCATTTTGTATTTTATTTTCCCATCAATAATATTGTTGAAGTTGTTGAAAGTTGAAGTTGTTCTTTGGCTATTCAAAAATAGCAGATATACAAGCTCTTGCCGCGCTATGAGCTTGTAGATCTGCTATTTTTGAAAAATCTTGAAAACATTTTTTTTAGATCTTTTTCAAAAAATTGTTAGGATTTAGAAAACATTTTTAAGAATCGCCTCAGATCTTAATGGGTTAAACGTCACATGTGACCACCCCCCTCAGTTTGGAAATCACCACTTAAAACAGCAATGTCTTAGATTCTGTACTAGTAACATAGTAACAAGCCTTTCTCTTTCAAATAGCATAGTATATGTGTATGTATGTGGGCTGTTATGTAGGCAGCCTTTGTCATAGCAGTTCAGTGTCAATGTTGATAGACTGATGCAGTGGGGGAGATGGTGCTTACTGCACTGATCGGCACTCGCACTACAGAGACGCCATTGTTTTCCCATGGAAAAAGTACTCACATTTTTTACTTAAGTAAAAGTATCAATGCTGCAATGTGGAAATGCTCTGTTACTTACAATTAAAAGTCCGGAATTCAAAATTTACTAGTAACTAAAGTTTTCAAATAATTGTAATGGAGTAAAAGTACAATATTTGCCTCTGAGATGTAGTGGAGTAGAAATAAAAGTACTGAAATTTGGAAATACTCCAGTAAAGTCTTTTTTTAAGTGAGTGGTGATATTTATGAGTTATTAATTGCATCATGCGTCTCGCTAGCCAATCACAGTACTGAGCAAAGGGTCTGAATACCAATCAGCCAATCACAGTACAGCGAAAGACACATTTTCACGACGGAAAGAAAAACTTTCACCACGGATGGGTCCCAAACCCACTTATAGGAGCGGCTACACCGCTCAAAAACGTAGTTACTTTACACCGCTGCTAACAATCAGCGACCATACTGTGTGTGTGTGTGTGTGTGTGTGTGTGTGTGTGTGTGTGTGTGTGTGTGTGTGTGTGTGTGTGTGTGTGTGTGTGTGTGTGTGTGTGTGTGTGTGTGTGTGTGTGTATGTACAGCATGTACATGCGTGTGTCTGTGCTCGTGTTTGAACTCCCTGTGAGAGCGTTTGATAGTAGGTGTTGGTATGTGGGCTAATGACAAGGAGTTGAGTTACCAGCAGCAGTGTATGTTCCTTGTATACAGTTTTGTTACAGAGGGATGTAGTGGCTGTGTTTGTTGGAAGGCTTCTCAAACATGGCTGGTCTGCTGGAGATAAGCCCAGTGATGGAAAACAGGTCTCTCTCTCTCGCTCTCTCTCTCCCCCTCGCCCCCCCCTCTCTCTCTCTCTCTCTCTTACTCTCTCCACCTTCAATTTCTCTCTGCCTCTCTCTCCCATGTTCTTTCTGCATGTCTGTCAGATGTGAGCTTATAGAACCCGCTGCTTCTATAGACTAAACCATGTAACAATCACGCAAAGGAAGCGGTGTTACGACAGAGAGCAGCAGAGAGAGAGAGAGAGACGCAGAGAGATGACATGCATCGCTGCATCACCACTGCCGTGTTGCTTGTATCTGGTGATTTATTTGTCAGTGTGGATCCGACGAGTATTTATAGAAGCTCTCGCTTGTCCTGCTTCCAAATTGGAGATAGAAGTGTGTGTGTGTGTGTGTGTGTGTGTGTGTGTGTGTGTGTGTGTGTGTGTGTGTGTGTGTGTGTGTGTGTGTGTGTGTGTGTGTGTGTGTGTGTGTGTGTGTGTGTGTGTGTGTGTGTGTGTGTGTGTGTGTGTGTGTGTGTGTGTGAGAGAGAGAGATAGAGAAAGCGGGACGATGAGTATCCCAGAAGGAGACAGACTGACACCTTTGGTGTCCAGGAACCATCATGTTACTGAGGAGCACCTGCACTGCAGCAGAGGCTGTACGCACATCCACCAACACGTGTGTGTGTGTGTGTGTGTGTGTGTGTGTGATGGCTCTGTTTCCAAACACCATGCCAGACACAAATGCGGCGTGCATGCATAAACACACACACAGACATATGCATACATACACGTGCACGTCGTGCACTCCGGCTGGCAATATAAAGCCCCAATGGGCCATAGTGATGTCTTGGCTCTAAGTAGGCCAAGGACCAGATTGAAGGGCACACAGGCACACAGGCACGCACACACATCGCACACACACACACGCGCGCACGTTCACGCTTACCAGCACGCACGCACGCACGCACGCACGCACGCACGCACGCACGCACGCACGCACGCACGCACACACACACACACACACACACACACACACACACACACACACACACACACACACACACACACACACACACACAGTCATATTCAGTCAATAATATGTTCAAGTCAAGTTCATTCTCTGTGGATTTATCAAAAATAGCACATTAATCCAGTGAAATGAGCATTTCTGAGATTCTGTCAGTGGGCTGTCCCTCCAATCTTTCCTCCTCTCTCTCTCTCTCTCTCTCTCTCTCTCTCTCTCTCTCTCTCTTTCTCTCTTTCTCTCTTGCTGCAAGGCATTGCATAGAGAGCCTTTGATGCTGCTTGACCTCTGTCTGTGGTAGGAGAAGGAGGTTGGATTGATGGAGGTTTTACATCAAAGATGGACATTGAGGCTGAGTGACGATGCACTAGTCACTAGTGATAGACCGCGGCAGAGCTTCCAACCTCTGCTTCTCTGAGGGACAGAAAACCACCATGCCATTTCCTCTCACAAAGGAAAGCGGTGGTGAGCGGTGGTGAAAAAATGTATGTGGCACTGTGCCTACTGACATGACTGTATGTGTGTGTGTGTGTGTGTGTGTGTGTGTGTGTGCGTGCATGCGTGCGTGCGTGCGTGCGTGCATGCGTGTGCGTGTGCGTGTGTGTGTGTGTGTGTGTGTGTGTGTGACAGTGTATGGAAGATGAGCGTTGTTCGTGCAGACAGGAAGTGTGTTCTAGGCATGCTGAGTATTATAGCTTCTCTCTGGTGTTCCGCTCCACTCGTCTATCAGGCACAGGGCATGACGTCATCCTGGGCAGCCGGTAGTCCCTGAGGTGCGTTCAGCGCAACCGCGGGGTGACAGTTCATTTCTGGGGCTGGTCCAGGGGACAAAAAAAAAAACCTGGAATGCATAAGATCTAGAAAAACCGACAGAGATAAAATGCCACATTTATTTACTTGATTACTTGATTCTCAGCTTATACTGTAGATATCAATCTTGAGGACAATTGTTTTGTTGTAGATTTGTTTTACTGTACATGTACAGTACACGCAACGGCTCTTCAGCTGTCCTTCTTGAACCCCAGCATGCCTATTCTCGGGGGAACATTCGTCAAAAAATAGCAGATCAACAAGCTCACGAATGCGCCACAACGCAAGGTTCAACTTGTAGATCTATTTTTGGAAAAAAAGTGGTAAAAGTACAGTTGCAACTCAGGTCGGTTTTTACTAAGAATCGAGGGTTGAAATGGTTAATGCTGTACCTCTCTCTGTATTAACCCATTAATACCGGGAAAGCATCTGTCATTTTAGATTTCAACCACTTTTACCATTATCTTATACTTTGGCTATTCAAAAATAGCAGATATACAGCAGATATAGCTCATAGCGCGGCACCGAGTGCCGCACTATGAGCTTGTCGTTTTTTTTTAAATCATGAAAAGTTTTGCAAATCTTATATTTTTTAAGTGAACATTTTTAACTGTCTGTGTAATCCTGGGCTACCTTCCCTCTGCCAACCTAGGGAGGCCAGGGCCGAGCTCATGCCTCCTTCAAATGCATGAGAGCCAACTGACCTTCTTGTCACCTGACAGGGGAGAGTTTCCCTGGTTGGACGTAGCGCGTGGAAGGAACACGTTATTCCAACCAGTTCCTTTCCCCTCCATCAGGCGCCCCGGCTGGCCAGGGGGAGGCAGTGTAGTGACCAGGATTACTGCATGTTTTTGTGAGGGTATCTACCCTAGGAGACACAGGGAGAACATGCAAACTCCACACAGAAGTGAACATTTTAACTAAAATCTTTGCTTCTCAGGATTCTACAAATGTCTTCTAAATCCTAACAGTTTTTAAAAAAAAACGTTTTCATGTCAAGGGCCCCCAAAATGATATGTATTTGGCCGCAGACCCCCATCTCAAAATATGTTGTTCCAGGTACCCCCCAGAATCAAAGATTTGAGTTACAAATGTTCGCTTTAAAAATGTGTTATATTCAAAGATTTGCAAAACATTTCACAACTTTTCAAAAATAGCAGATCTACAAGCTCATGGCGCGGCACTCGGTGCCGAGCCATGAGCTTGTATATCTGCTATTTTTGAATAGACAAAGAAATCTCAAATGACTCAGATGCGTTCCCGGATTGAATGGGTTAATGCTGTCCCTCTCTTTGAATTAATGCTGTCCCTCTTCCTGTGTCTTTCTTCAGGGAGCATGTCTGAGTGACAAGCGAGGAAGGAAGCGGGATCTCTGAAGCCCCCCCACCCCCCCCACCCCCCCCTCTGCTGGTGGAGTGCTTCTGGCCGGAGGCCCCTTTATCTCATCTGGACAGGTATGATGATGAACAAAGCCTCCCTGACTGTGCTGCTCTGTTAGTTACTGCAATGGTTCTCAAACCTTATCATTTCAAGGACTCCCAGTTATGCATGCATTATGTCACGGACCCCCAACCCCCATAACTCTAGAGAGTGTAGAAATGGAACCAAATGGTTCTTATTAACTACCAATCATTTTGCTGAGGAGCACCCCTGAACCACTTTGAGCCACTGAGTTACAGTGATGAGCCTTTAAAGGGTAGAGGTTTGGGTTGTGGAGTTACCTTGCCATGATGTAACTCCAAAGACGGACAAGAAATCAAAAATAATTGCTGCATTGATTAGAAATTGATAATTCTAACTATACTTCTCATTGATTTACATTGTATGGTGAAACAGCCCTCAAAGTCACTCTTTTAGCATGTAAACAAACGTAAACAAAGTTGATTCAGACAATATAGAACAAACCCAGTACTGTTTGTGTTTTTAATAAAAATGACAACTTCCTGTTGATTTTGCTATTTTCATTAGGAAGAAAACCCGGACTGGATCCGCGGATCCGGATCCGGAACTTCAAATAGTAAAATCAACAGGAAGTTGATATTTTGGCATCATGGCAAGGTAACTACACAACCCAAACCTTTACCAAAGTGGTCTTGCCCTTTAAGTATTCTGTAAATATTCTGATTTTATATAATATTTCTCTCTGGACTATGAAAAACTGTTGATTATACATTCAAGTATGACTTTTAAGAGTCTTAAAAGTCTATGTATGTAGTGTATAGCATGTTGTGAAAACCTATATTTTCAACAACTCTGAATGGATGGTCTTCGCAGATAAACAGAGCTATTGCCTGTGTGATGCGTTTTGCCTTCTCTGAACTGCTGGGAAGTTTATTCAAGCTGGTTTCCAGTATCTGTTGGCCAAGTAAAGCAACAGGTCCCCTCCTTGCTTCCTCTGACTTTAACTCGGGATGGTGTTGATCCAGATGTGCCTACATTTTGGTTGTATTAACACAATACTTTACTTTGTTATGTAATAGTTTACGTACAGCATTAGTCATATCAATCTTTGCTTCGCCTTTTAAATAGTAAAAGCCAAAGTCCAGCATTGGGTTGAAACTGGTCATTGAAACTGCTATCATCTGTCATGTTTTCACTACCATTTTCCTAGAGTAAAGATACCAAGGATTGAACACAGGCGTCATAAACAGTCAGAAGTGTTCTGAGGTTCAAAGGCCAAATGAGTAAAGTAGTCTACTTCTGCATAACAGTGACATCCTGACGAATCCTCAGTATAACAAAAGAAAAGAATACAAGCATGCTTCTGGCAAGTTTAAAAAGCCTTCATTTGGTGGCTATTTCACATTCGAAATATTAAAAACAAACAATGCATAATATAAAATGGGATTACCACCCACGCATAGCGGCTCTACAGCCTCAGTATATTTAATCTAGCCTCTCCGTCACCATTTTCACTCATGCGTACTGTTACGTTCTAATCCAATATGTAACTATGTATGTATTCAACTCTATTTAAGAGCATATGTCACAGCTGATTATTGAATTCCCATCCGGTTGATTATTAAATGGCATTTCAAAAGACGGGTTGTGTGAGCTACGTACATGTGTGATGATGTCATGAGATTGACAGGCAGGAGAACTCATAATGACTGATTATGAATTCACCTGACAGAGATTCTGACAGAGCGACAGAGATGGATGAATATGTTAACCTCTGTCTTGTTAACCCATTTACTATAGACCTGAGGCCGATTCTACAAATGCTTTCTAAATCAGTAGTTCTCACTCTTACAAGATTTTTAAAAAATGCTCAAAAATAGCAGATGCACAAGCTCTCAGCGCGGTACGAAGTGAGCTTGTATATCTGCTATTTTTTAATGGCCAAGGCAAAAATCTAAAATGACAGATGCTTTCCCGGTTAAGGTGGCCATCCAACATTTCATATCTTCAAGGCTATCAAAGAAAGACTATGTAGTGATCATCACCAAGTTTCAGTGGAAGGCGTGTGTCATCAGTGTAACCGTTGTAGGAAATAACCTACTGTATTACGCTTAAAATAGAAGCTTATGGGAGCAAATATAGCGAAAGAAAATAGCCCCATAACGCACCATGTTGCACGTCTTATTTTTACTAGGGACAACTTTCTATTATTTTTCTATTACAAAGCTTTTGACTCGCCTTGATATGCCTTGAGGGCACATCATTATGAATAATCAACACCACATCAATGTACCATTTAATTGCTATCAATTAATTTACTATGCCAATGATCTAGCACTAATTGAAATCTTAAGATACGAATGAGCTCTATTTTTATCTATACATTTTGAACCACAAATAATCTCTGAAGGATTGCGTCAATGGCAAGCTAAATAGTTGGCATTGGCAAACGCCAAAAACTCTGTACTCAGCTTTTTACATAATGGACGAGGAAGAAAGCAAAGAGTATCTTGGCAGATAGATAGCTCCCATCCTCTCTAAAGCCTGTTTGAGCCTTTGAGCTCCGGAAGAGTCCCCCTGGCAACTGAAAAATTATTCAAGAAGTTCTTTATCCCAAGTGCCATCAATATACTTAACTGGACAAAGTGAATGATGAGTTATAGCTACAGACATTGACATGCATTCTATCATCTTGGACATGTGTTTGTTTTCCCAACTGCTCATCGGCTTTTTATGCTGTTTTTTCTTGTGTTTGGTGAGCCATTTGAGTCAAATGGTCACCCTGGCGGACAATAGAGTCCTGACGTCACTCCCACTACCCCTGGGTCACAGAAGTATTTTTTCTATTGAATATCCCATAGGGGAATCTTAGATTGTGTCATTTAAGAATGTATTAAATAAACAATATTGTATCATGTCGTTTATGATATTGAGTTACATTTGATAACGTCTGTGTTTTGTTTTTTTATTCTTATATGACACAATCTAAGATTTCCCTATGGGAATTCCCATAGAAAAATAACTCTGTGACCATGGCAGCCTATAGTGGCAGTGATGTCAGACTTCAGTGCTCTATTTATGCATTTGGCGGCCCTGTTGGCCTTCCACACTGACCTCGTATTGACAGTGTGATGTAATATCTCTGTGGCATCATATTGACTTCCAAATATAGAATTATTTGCCTCTCCTTTTAACTTTCAGTATATAGTTACGGTTTTAAAAAGTTGAATATTTCAAAAAGTATAAAACGTGAAAAAATGTTTGAGAATGTAGTTCCTCGGCCTACTGGCAGCGTGGCACAAGAACTTTGGTGATTGGTCCATTGGTTTACCGAGCTTAGCCCCAGACACACACAGACACACTCTTCTAATCTAGACGGCTCGCCCCATAGGAGCCACAGAGTAATAAATACAAAGTTAATGGTTCCTGTTTTCACTTCACCGGTTGGAAAAGACTACGGTGGCATAAATCCTGCTTGGCTGCCATGAACAGCAGTAGTAGCGGCAGCAGCACTTTCAGGGGCTGACATGGTGCTCAGACTCACTGACACAAACCTGCTGGGTCAAACAGCTCAGGCTGCTGGTAATGTCATTTGATGCGTGCATGCGCATGGTGGCATTTTGCCATGGTGGCATTTGTTCACACATGGCCATGTGTTAACACCGGCCTTGTGCATCTGTGTGGAACTTTTGGCTAATTGATGACTTTGCAGCTGTGCCACAGGCATAGCTCTGATCAGTGTCATCCTGACCCTCACAGAGGGTGAACACATGCACGTGTGCGTGTGTGTGTGCGTGTGCGTGTGTGCGTGTGTGTGTGTGCGTGTGCGTGTGCGTGTGCGTGTGCGTGTGCGTGTGTGTGTGTGTGTGTGTGTGTGTGTGTGTGTGTGTGTGTGTGTGTGTGTGTGTGTGTACAGTCAGTGTACAGTCAGTGTGGGTGAGTTTCTTTAAGGGTGATTTTTACTTGGTTAAAAATAGCTGATCCATAAGCTGTGGCTTGTGAGCTGCGAGTAGATCTGCTATTTTTGGTGTGTGACACCTGTGCACAACGTACATTATAAATAGGCCTTTAGACAGCGATGACAGTGTGACTGAGTTCTTATTGTCCTAGTCTAGTTTTCTTTGTCTTGTCCTATGTTTTTCTCTTATTACTCTCCGCCAGGAGAGTATTGTTATCACTGCGTTTTCACTTTCTAAACATGACACACCGATTGGTCAAGCCTCACGTGACACGTGAAATACTGTGATCTGATTGGCTAGTGACGCCACCGGGCCTATATATACATGGCATCACTCTGACGGTGTCTCCGCCACCGTCAGAGTGAGGTAAGACGGGAACCATGAAATGGCTGATACATAATTGGCAGATAGGACAGATAGGACATTTATATAGACAGGAGGGATATGACATAGGACACTTATACAGACAGCAGGGATAGGACACTCACACAGACAGAACGGAAGAGGACACTTACCCAGACAGGTTGGATAGGACACTTACATATACAAGAGGGATAGCGACCTATAAATACATGTGTCACTGTGATAAGCCAGATTCCAATACCGAAAATCTGGCCACTAGCTCACTCCCAGACCTTCGAACCGGAAGTAGTCAAGTAGTCGCGGTCCAATTGTTCCTATCTGTCTTATTGGACAGATAGGACAGATAGGACACTTATATAGACAGGAGGGATATGACACTTACATAGACAGGACGGATAGGACAGGAGGGATAGGACACTTACACAGAATGAACGGAAGAGGACACTTACCCAGACAGGATGGATAGGACACTTACATATACAAGAGGGATAGCGACCTTCGCGACCTTCGAACCAACACAAGTCTTCTGGCGGAGAGTTGTGCTCCGAGGAGCACTTTTTCTAGTTATGATTTTTTTTCTCTTTCTTTTCTCTTTCTTTAGACTGAGCCCCGGGCCAGTATAATAACTGGATGTGGGGAGGGGGGGGGGGGGGGGGGCACACTACAAATAGAGGATATGCGTGTGACATCATCATCAAACCAGGAAGTTATGCAGGAATGCCTACTGAGTGTCAAAAAAAATACTTTCTGGCCTTGACAGCCCATGCATCCAAACAGAAATGTCATATCTGATTGCATTAAACAACATTAAACTCATTTTGCATGTTTCTTTGCCACTCGATTTGCCACTCGATGTGCCATTCACTTTAAGCATGCGCATACCCTCTATACCAAACCTATGAACCTATGAACCTATGCTGCAGCATAAATCTTTGTTGACATATTACATTTGCGAGACGAAAGGTGGTGTCTGATTTGTCGATAAAGCCCTTTGTGTGTGAAGGAAATCACTGGCCTGTGTGTGTGTGGGCAATGTGTATTCACATTCACGTGTGCACATGAGTTTTGTTTCCTATGTGTGATCACTCAGCGTCCAATTATGAGTCGCTAACAGCGCAATTACATAGGCGTCATCCAGGCTAAAGGGAGGGATGCTGTGGTTTGTTAAAGATTGGCCTCAGAGTGTTTGCTGCATGTTTGAGTTTGTCTCTGTGAGCCTGTGGTCGGCTGGTGCAGCCAAGCAGCCTGTCCACTTTCTCTGGACCGGTCACAGGGAACACCCCCTGTGACAGTAATGCATATTGATTTCCGCCTAAAATGCCTGAGTGATTGGAGATTGAAGTGTTTAGTTCCACTTTGCATCAGGGCCAAGCCGTGCATTGGTAATCAATTTGCACTTTTTTTTCCGCTGCTGTGGGCAGTTTTCTCTGTTTAGCTCAGCCTCTCTCTCTCACTTTCGCTCGATTCCCCTTTTTGACCCGATCCGTTTCCATTTTCTCTGTCTCACTCACTCACTCTCTCTCTCTCCCTGACACACGCATACCAGGACCTTGACTTTTGATTCTAGCTCTCCTCTATGAGAGATGAGGGACAGTTCTGCTAAGAGACTTAAGTGACCCCATTCGTCATTAGAGCCTGTCCGATATATCAGTTTGTTCCATATTAGCCATTTGACTTTTTTGATGACATCGGTTTTGGCAGTTATGCAGCTGATTAGCCTGGAAACCAGACGAATCTGCTAGTGCAAAGAAATAAAAAATATCCCCCGGCAGATTTGGTCTGGCACCGCCGGATTTCCCTGCTCCCTAAGTTGTGGGGCACCAATCAGGGCCCAGTATGCAAAATGGGGCAGGTTTATCACAGAGGCATTTTTTTTAATTCGCCCCTTGGAAATGCAGGTTCCACACAGAGATTCCAGACTAAAATCTACGCAGTGATATTAGTGTGTCCCGATTTTTAACCACTTTGAATTGCCCTATTTTGGGCATTTTATTATACAGTTGGTGAACTGAACATTAAAAATCACACCCTGTGTGAAGGTAGCGGCGCCTTTGAATACATTATGTCATCGATATGTGTTTATAATGTGTTTATAGCCATGTGTCATGTGAAGCTTGACCAATCACTTTGTTGACGGGTCTGACCAATCAGAGCGTCGACGACAGATAAAGTTAAATTGAGGATCTAACTTTAAATAACTTACCTAGAAGGAGACTTTAGCCAAATAAAAATATATACAAAAAAAAACATGAGGAAATAAAAAATAAACCTTGACATCATAGTGATGTCATGAATAGTCCCCTTGCCTGACAAATCACAACCTTGACGGGCCTGACCAATCAGAACCTTGACGGGCCTGACCAATCAGAACCTTGACGGGCCTGACCAATCAGAACCTTAACGGACTCTTGGATTCTCGATCGTCTCTATCAAACCATTCTGTCATAACGGATGACTGGGTCCCGAACTCAGACTTTCTATACATTCACCCTTCATCTGTTCTTGTATCTTTCTCTTTCTATTCGTCATATTAACTTTAAATAACTTACCTAGACGGAGACTTTAGCCAAATGAATAATAAGATGAAGTCATTGTCATCGTTTATATAGACATCGAATTCTATATTCATGACATCATAGTGATGTCATGAATAGTGACCAATCACAACTTTGGCGCACCTGACCAATCAGAACGTTGGCGCACCTGACCAATCAGAACGTTGACGCAAAAGCCAGGCATAGAGGGCTAATATCCGCTCTATACCTAAAGGTATAGAGCGGCTAGCGCCGCTAAAAAAAGAATCTACAATATACAAGCTCACAACACATCATGACGCGTTGTGAACTGTGAGCTATTTTGGAATTATTCTGAATAGGGCTTAAAGCTATATATCATGTAACTGTTTGTGGTGAATAAAATGTTATTTTGTCCAATATCTATTGTAGAGTACATTAATACAATAACTTATACAATTGGGGCGATTGTACTTGGCAAGGTTATTATCGTTAATTAAAAAAAAACGAAATAGCGAAAACTAAAATGTAATAAACATTTAAAATTTTTACTGAAATAAATAAAAATGACAATAAACGATAACTAACTAAAACGACTAAAACCTATAAAACTAAATTATAGACAAAATGCCCTTAGTTTTCATCCTTGTCCATTTGTTTATAAGCTTTATGGGTTGCTACCAGTTACGGCACCTCACGCAAGTCGCAAGCAGTTCACTCATCCGCTCTCCTGCTTTATTCAGCTCTTTTTAGCAAGCGACACCTATCTCTACATGATGGAGTATATATGTTTTAGGAAACTATTAACACAGGAACAGATTGCATCTGTGATAAAGTGGAAAGAAGCACAGCGCTAACGTGTAGTGGTGTAATGATCCCTACACTTGCCCCTTATCTGCAAACATGTGCGTGACATTTATTATAATATGGCTGATTAATTTGTTCTTTGGCCGAAAAAACTAAAAACTAATCAAAACTATTATAACCTTGGTACTTAGTCTTCCTGCTCTTCTATTGAGATCTATTTAGATCCTGTGTCTAGGTTAAACACGACCTTTGGTATGATCCTGTTTCTGGTTTGACAAATGTTTACTTGAAGGTCAAAATTCTAATTCTCCCCAGAGCAAGCAGGCAGGCGCTATAGCTCAGTGGTAAAGAAACAAAAATGTCCAAACTTTTTTTTACTAAATATAGGACAAAACATTGGTAATCGATAAGTCGGGCTCTTGTCGTCATGATAAGAATCTGTAGCTGTACCCAAAATGCTTTGGCTTCTCCACTCCATAAGAGTGGTTGACAGAACTGCTCCATATGTGAGGCAAGGGGGTCCTATTCAGCAAATTACAGCAAATCAGTGACTGGTATCAAGGCCACATGCAACAGAAAGAAGGAAAGGTGGCTCACTGGCTTATGTCGATATCTCCAGTCCTCGCGTCGAATGTCCTTCCAGACTGCAATATGGATTTTACATAAGCGCTCTCATTCACAGTGGAGCAAGACAATAATAAATAGAGCTTTTACGTATAAGAATTGAATTTAGCTGTGTAACCACCGGAGCAAATAAAAGATAGCAAGAGAGTCTGTACAGGTCTTGGATATGAATTACTAGCACAGACTTGCTCAGCTTTGAGAAACACGCAACTCTTTTCATTCTCTCTCTCGCTCTCTCTTTGTCTTTCTCTCTGTCTACTGCTTTCTCTTTCATAAACTTTCTTTCTGTCTAACTCTCTCACTCTCACACACTCTCTCTGTGTCTCTGTCTCTCTCTTTCACATACTTTCTCTCTTTGTGTCTCTGACTCTCTCTGTTTCTTTTTCACACACTTTCTTTCTCTGTCTCTTGCTCTCTCTCTCGCTCTCTCTCGCTCGCTCACTCTCTCTCGCTCGCTCTCTCCCTCTCGCTCGCTCGCTCTCTCTCTCTCGCTCTCTTTAAAGCACTCATAATCCCAGAAGGGAGGCTCCTCACACACGCTCCATAAATTGTGAGTCAGTGAAACTCTGGTTCCTCTTGCCCTAGCTAAAGGGTTGCCAAGTGGTTGTGCAATCTCTAAAGGGGGGATTAAGTCTGTGGAGAAGAGGAGAAAGCGAAAGAGAGAGCTGGAGGAGGTGCATGGGTGGTGGAGGGCTGAGTAGTGATGGCAACCATTCCTGAAAGGGCTGGGGAGGACGTCACCGAGAACTAAAGACGAGAGGGAGGAGAGCGAGAGAGAGGCAAAAGTAGGGAGAGACGAAAGAGAAAGGAGCATTAAAGAAAGATGGAGAGAATGTGCTATGTAATGGATTAGGGCGGGAGTGAAGTGAAGTTGAGTTGGAATATTGCAAGCCTGTTTGATGTCAAAGGGGAGGGGGCGAAGCTGTTTGACAGAGACTTTAACCACATGAACCCCAGCGTCCCTATTTAGGTCAAACATTGGACAAAAATAGACAATGTCAAGCCAAGCTCACAACGTGTTGCAATGACATGTTGTGAGCTTGTAGATTGGCTATTCACCGGGTCATAGCGTTCATTCAACAATCTGCCAAATAGATGAGATTTGTACGGCACATTGACATTTGGGCTTTAGCCTAGAGGCAAGGCCGTGGGGTCCACTCAAATGGTTGGGGTTCGTACTCTATGGAGCATGAATCTGCCCTTTAGATTTTAAGATCTCTTTTGTGAAGGTAGGTGTGTTGTGAGCTTGTAGATCGGCTATTTTCGCCGAAGAGATTAGTTGTAGAGGGAAGAACGGAGCAGACCAAGTATAGTACCCTTACGTTGTTAAAAAGCCTTTATTTTTCAATGACATTTCTATAGAAAATGTAAAAGCCCCTCATGGAAACCAAACAGCCTGTCATCAGGGCATGAAAATAAACTGAAGCGACACACGTACACACACACCCTGGTCATGAACTGAATGGGGTGGGAGGGGAGGGATGCCAGGGCGGCTCTGTGTGTGAGTAGTCCTGAGGTGTCCTCTGCCATGCCCGATTAGAAATGCAGCTAGTGGAGCGTTGTGGCTGAGAATAGAGGCCAGTACAGACTGAGACTACTGCGTGTTCACTGAATGTATGTGCGCATATAAATCTCCTGCCGCTTCACTGAGCTGTCTGCTCCCCTTTACACACCTCTGATCAAACGGCACACTGACAGCGCTTTGACACAACTCCTTGAGCAAGTATGCGTGCGTGCGTCTGTCTGTCTGTCTGTCTGTCTGTCTGTCTGCCTGCCTGCCTGCCTGCCTGCCTGCCTGCCTGTCTGTCTGTCTGTCTGTCTGTCTGTCTGTGTCTCTGTCTGTCTGTCCGTCTTCAGGTGTGTGTGAGTGAGTCTCTGTGTGTCTGTCTCTTGGCCCGTGTTGTGTGTGTGCAGCACAGTTTTTTCCATGGAGTTGGTACCACCAGGTCGCAGTAGGTTAGTTAATGTGAAGAGATTAAGGAAGGCCAGTGCGAACTAGTCAGCAACCAGGGACAATGCTGAGGTCAGCGGGGTAGATGAGTGACTGAAATTGGATAAATGAGAGGCTTGCAGTTGCCACCTGTAGTGTGGGATTAACAACTGCTGAACCCACACAAACATACATTTAGAGAAATACTCAAGGAGACAGTGGGTGAAACAGCCCTCCCTGACCACGCTCTCACTTCATATTGTCGGGAGTAACACCTGCGTGTATGAACGTGCTGTGCCTATCGCACACAGGTGGCAACAACACTGCAGAACCCGGCAAGCAGCCTTTTCCACCTCTTAGTCACACCCGTCAGACTCTACCTATCATCACACTGAGAGTTTGTAGTGTCACCCCACATAAGATAGATAGCTGCATCTCTGAGGATTTTCAATGGGCGTTATACAGTATGAGATACATACAAGTAGTTTAATTAGATAGATCAACATAATTCCCATGATTACCGAGATGACATGGCTACAGATGTTCAAAGTAGCGGCTGCCAGGGTAGCCAGCAGGAAAAGATAAATAAATCAAACAATTTAATTTAAATTCAAATTAAATTCATCAGGTTATTGTGCCATTTTAAACACTTTCAGCCTGGTGTTGTTATTTTGGGCGTGTCAAAATAAACATGAAGCACACAATAAATGTTTTTTGTTTGTTTTTTCATTTTCCCAAAAATTACGAAAGAAACATGCTGTGAGCTTGTAGATCGGATCTATAGATTGGATCTATAATGCAGATCTATTTTCGGGGTGTGCGATAGTTAAACCATTTTTTCAATATCGGGGCAGCAGCCACTGGCTATGGCTATGAGCGGTCCTTGACTTGGAAGCATTTATGAACTACGATAAAGTGGATGTAGTGGATTACGTGTGAATGGTGTTTTTTTGTATACCACAACTGTGTGATAATCCATTAGTCACGGGGCGATGGATTGAGAAATACATATGCAGACACAGGTTTTAGGATGGTTATTGAGAATGGGAATATGAAATGAATGAAGAAATGGATGTTGGCCAAGTCATTCGACTCGCCATCTCCTAACTGGAAAGGTCATAGGTTCCAGCACTGCAACAGTCCATCAACAGCCATGTGTATTTCAGCTTGTGAACATGCCCAGACCTCTGTCTGCACAGGCAAATCCTGAGAGATCACGCAAATATTTGGTTACATTTGTGCACTCTGAGTTACAATGAGTGCTCAACCCAATGGCAACGAGTCAGTGGATTGGCCAAATGCCTCAAATGTAAACTTGTGGGTAGGGAAAAGCTATTTTGGTCCTTTGTTTTGAACTCAATTGTGTTTTTCTGTATTCTGTTTACCTTTGTATGACCACTTAAATGATAAAAGACTCTTGGGCACTCCATATACTGTATACCATTACATGACTACCATGGAATAAAATGAATTGTTTTCTGTTTAAAAGTAGCTGTTGACCCCCTCCCATTTCAGCTACTAGCTTGATTATTATAGTGTAGGGTCCTTGTCTCCCCTTTCTCAGAATGTTTTTTTGGTTGTAGTTTTTTGTTTCTATGAAGTCATGGTGCTATATTTATCTAAGAGCCTAATGGTTTATTTTTTTATTTTTTATGGTTTATAAAGGCCATGTGGATGTTTGATACCCACAGTTACAAATGTCTAATGTACAGATTCAAAAGGAATTGTTATGCACATCCATGTGGATCGCTGGTACAGGACAAAAAATAAACGTATCAAGAAGTCCGCACAGACAGCTGCTGCTCCAAGTAATTTTAATGTGCGAAGAACGTTTCGACCAGCGGATGGTCTCCCTCAGGAACTGAGGTCTTCCTCAGGACCTGAAGGACCTGTCGTCCTCAGGACCTGAGGAAGACCATTCATGACAAGTCATGTACTTGTTGCAGTATCCTTAGACATGCCACTGAGCCCCTGCATGCTCGCTACCTGCTGTGGATAAGAGCATGAGCTATTATTTGACTTGGCATTTGACATTGATATCAGCAATTATGCACCAATGTGTTCCGATTTCTAACCACTATCAAACTGGCGTCCATATTGTGGGCATGTTACTATGGGTGAAAATATTCAAATGAAAGTCAAATGAAATCTTCAAAAAAGCTGATCTTCTGCGATGCTATTTGATCTTTTTTTCAAAACTAATAAAAACTATGATTTTTTTATAGATTAGAATTGATGTTGCACTTTTTGACAAAATATCGGTCAAAACATCGGCAATCGATGGTATGGACTCAGAATCAGGATCATACCAAAAATCGGGCTTTGGTTGGGCTTTAATCAGGATGATGACCCCCCCTCCTCCTCCCCGCGTAGTCCAGGAACCAAAGTCGGGGGAAGAACCTAAGTCTTGAGCAAACAGATCTGCTCTCTGTTTTGCTGTGCGAGACGCTCCATTGAAGAGGATTTCCTATCAGATGGCATTTGGAATTGACACCCGTGTGATTCTCTGTCCTCTTTGGCTGTGATGTTATGCTAGCTAGCTTTGTACAAACATTTTTTTCATTATTTTTTGTCTCAAGAGCGCAGAAGAAAAATCACCATGGCTAAATTAATTTTCTCCTCTCTGCTTGTGCTGCTGCAACCCGAGGGATCATCGAGGCAGAGAAGCAGGCTGAGAGGGAGAAATAGAACTGGAGAACAGGAGAGGGGTGCAGAGGAATTTTAATGTGGCAGTGTCTGACTCTAGCTGGCTGCCAAAGAAAAGCAATTACTATCACAGCCCCTCTCTCTGCTGTGTGTGTGTGTGTGTGTGTGTGTGTGTGTGTGTGTGTGTGTGTGTGTGTGTGTGTGTGTTCGCGCGCAGTGTGTGTGTGTGTGTGTGTGTGTGTGTGTGTGTGTGTGTGTGTTCACGTGCAGTGTGTGTGTGTGTGTGTGTGTGTGTGTGTGTGTGTGTGTGTGTGTGTGTGTGTTTGCTCGCACAAGTGCACATGCATCTGTTTTTGTGTAGTTTATGTGTGTGCCTTCCTGCAAGTTGGTGGCTGCATGCATTTTAGCTCACAGGTGTGGGGGGTTGACTTTTTAAATGTACAAAGTGTATGCAGAAGGTACACTGCAGGGCAATACGACTACTGTATACCTGAGGTGTGTGTGTGTGTGTGTGTGTGTGTGTGTGTGTGTGTGTGTGTGTGTGTGTGTGTGTGTGTCACACTATTTTCAGTGCGCCAATGGTACAGAACTACGTATAAATGACCCATCACCCTTTAGGCAGCTATGCTGCGGCTCTGTCGACGTATTACACTTGCGAGACGAAAGGCGGTGTCTGATGTGTCGATAAAGGTCTTGGTATGTGAAGGTAATCACTGGCGTCCTCCTCCTGCCTGTTTCTTCTGGAGCCGCTCAAGATGACAAAAATGAAATGGCACGTTCACTTCGGGGGGCGCTCTCTCTGAAAAGTGTGAAGGTGACCTTTAGCGAGACGCCGATAACAAGCCAGCAGATAAGAGGCTGGAGTCAGACAGACAGACGGAAGGACAGATGGAGGAGTTGAGAAGATGCTCGGGCATAGCGCCAGAGGGGATGAGAAGAGAGAGAGAGAGGGTAGAGAGAGAGTGAACTCCTCTGCAGAGCTTTGGCAAAGCCTGCGACTGTGTCTGCAGCTCAGGGCTCCATATTACACAGACAAGGGAGCTTTAATATAGCACTCTAACTCTGACTCTCCCTCCTCTCTCTCTCTCTCTCTCTCTCTCTCTCTCTCTCTCTCTCTCTCTCTCTCTCTCTCTCTCTCTCTCTCTCTCACACACACACCTGTCCCTCTCATTCTCTCTCTCTCTCTCTCTCTCTCTCTCTCTCTCTCTCTCTCTCTCTCTCTCTCTCTCTCTCTGCAGGATGCGGAGGTTTGCCTACTGTAAGGTGGTGCTGGTCACCTCTCTGGTGTGGGTGATGCTGGACATGTTCATCCTGCTCTACTTCAGCGAGTGTAACAAGTGTGACGACAAGAAGGAGAGAGGACTGCCAGGGAGAGAAGGTGAGGGAACACAAACACACACACACACACGCACCCACGCACGCACACGCACACGCACGCACACACCTGATGCGCTGTACAGTCCTCCAGACATGTGCAGTATGTGTCTGTTTGCACTGTGACACACATGCATGTACACACACCCACGCATAACCTATAGACAGACTCAACCCCCCCAGGCCCCTCTCTGACAGCTGTGTGTGTGTGTGTGTGTGTGTGTGTGTGTGTGTGTGTGTGTGTGTGTGTGTGTGTGTGTGTGCGCGTGTGCGTTTGTCATAGATGCCCTGGTCAGGCCGCGGGACGGCCCTGGTGAGGGAGGCAAGCCGGTAGTGATCCCCAAGGAGAACCAGGAGAAGATGAAGGAGATGTTCAAGATCAACCAGTTCAACCTCATGGCCTCAGAGATGATCGCTCTCAACCGGACCCTGCCCGATGTCCGGCTGGAAGGGTGAGCCAGCCAAGCACCCACTTCCCATGTACTGTTTGCACAGAGTCTTGACAGCGGCGGTGATTAATGGCCCAGCCCATACCATTAATCTCCCATCAACAGTCATAAGAGGTCACAGCCAAGTGTCCACGCTGATAGCTGAGTAATCAGTCACAGTTTGAGTCCCCTCTGCCCTCTGCCTCCACTTATTCACTGAGGATATAGAGCTGTCATGAATGGCCACTGCTCGGACAGTGATCGTTGATGGACCAGTGAGGGATGAGCGAGTGGTACAGTATGATTAATGGCAAATGATCCTGGAAACCTCCCTGGTGGTTCTGAAAGAGTGGACTTGTAGTACGGTGTAAACTATCCGTTTCATATGCAACACGATCGCAAGATAGGTAGGTAATAAGTGGCCTGCTTCCGTGTTCACGGCCACCTACGTGCATTGCAGGGGTATCTGATGACATTTGCTATATTCAATTCGATTCAATTCAATCTTTATTTCAGACCCAGGGTGATCCATATCACAATTAAAAACACAACACAATAGATAGATACCATAACCAATGCATCTTCATATTGAATACACCTGTCATGGAGGCCCCTATGGATTGATTACTCTGCATGTGTGACAGGGAAGCACAGCATTGCTATGAATGGAAATGTCCCATCTATACCCGGTACATTTATTTCTAAGATGACAGCAACAATTGAGTTTTTAGCGGTGCCAACCGCTCTAAGCTTGACTTTGTCCGTATGTCCGTCCGTCCGTATCAGCACGGGATGATGAGCACGGGATTTTACACAGCTATAACTCCAGATTGCAGCATGCCACCAAGTCCAAATATGGTATGTGGACTTAGACCACCAATAGGGACGAGCATGACTTGCTGAAGTTAGCAAAGAGGGGTCCAGGGACCCCCCGCGTATGTTATGTCCGTCCGCCCGTTTAGGGCACGGGATTTTAAACAGCTATAACTCCAGTTTGAAGCCTGCCACCAAGTCCAAATTTGGTATGTGGACTTATACCACCAATAGGGACGAGCATGAATCGCTGAAGTTATCAAAGCGGGGTCCAGGGACCCCCCGCGTATGCTATGTCAGTCCGCCCGTTTAGGGCACGGGATTTTAAACAGCTATAACTCCAGTTTGAAGCCTGCCACCAAGTCCAAATTTGGTATGTGGACTTACACCACCAATAGGGACGAGCATGAATTGCTGAAGTTATCAAAGCGGGGTCCAGGGACCCCCCGCGTATGCTATGTCCGTCCGCCCGTTTAGGGCACGGGATTTTAAACAGCTATAACTCCAGTTTGAAGCCTGCCACCAAGTCCAAATTTGGTATGTGGACTTACACCACCAATAGCGAGGCGCATGACTTGCTGACGTTATCAAAGAGGGGTCCAGGGACCCCCAGCGCCCGTATGAGCACGGGATGAGCACGGGATTTTAAACAGCTATAACTCCAGTTTGCAGCATGCCACCAAGTCCACATTTGGTATGTGGACTTAGACCACTAATAGGGACCAGCATGAATTGCTGAAGCCCCGCCCCCTCTGTCTTCCCATTGGCTGGCCTTCAAACAGCCATAACTCAAGTTCGCAGCATGCTACGGAGTACAAATTTTGTACATGGACTAAAACCAGCAATAGGGACGAACTGTAATTACTTAAGCCCCGCCCCCTCTGTCTGCCCATTGGCTGGGCTTTAAACAGCCATCATTCCAGTTTGCAGCATGCTACCAAGTACAAATTTGGTAAGTCGACTCAGACCACCAATAGGGACGAACTGAAATGAGTTAAGCCCCGCCCCAAAGGCACCGCTTCCTTCACACAGGGTGTGATTTTAATTTTCTGTTTTGCCAGCAGCTCTTCTTTCATTGGGAGGACATATTCCATTTTCATGCCACTCTCAGCAATTTGGAATGGGGCAATGATCCAATCCTGTCGATGCAAAACGTAAAAATATTGATTCATTCAGATCTTGATTATATTTCAAAGCACTTATTCTGTGAAAAGGAATGGTTTTGAATTGAAAATCCCACAGTATGGTCACGCTTGTCAATCTTAAACTTCCTTCAACTTCCTTCAGTACACAAGGTCCTTTCTTTCCCTAAGTGATGCCTTTTTGGCAGCCATCATGCAGTTTGCAGCTTTGTAGATGACAGA
>NC_139940.1:28021665-28131665 GCF_963454915.1 Gymnoscopelus microlampas | reverse complement strand
AATCTTGTATGGCGGTCCCTGGCCAAATACATATCAATTTGGGGGGTCTTGGCATGAAAACGTCTGAGAACCACTGATTTAACCCATTAAGACCGGGAAAGCATCTGTCATTTTAGCTTTTACCACTTTAACCATTATCATATACTTTGGCTTTTCGAAAATAGCAGATATACAAGCTCATTGTGCGGCACCGAGCGCTGCACTATGAGCTTGTAGATCTACTATTCATAAAATAAATCATAAATATTTGTGCAAATCTTTGAATATATATATATTTTTAAAGCGAACATTTGTAACTCAAATGTTTGCTTCTGGGGATTCTACAAATGTCTTCTAAATCCTAGTATTGCACTATAATCAGTGGTTCTCAAACTTTTTCATGTCAAGGGCCCCCTAAATTATATGTATTTGGCCGCGGACCCCCATCTCAAAATATGTTGTTCCAGGAAACCCCCGTAAGCAAATATTTGAGTTAAAATGTTCGCTTTAAAAAAATATATATATTCAAAGATTTGCACAAATTTTCACGATTTTTCAAAAATAGCCAAAGTATAAAATAATGGTTAAAGTGGTTACACAGATGCGTTCCAGGTTTTAATGGGTTAAAACACTTCCTGGCTAAACAGGCTCTTTAACGAACATTGAGCATAACAACTGCATAAAGGTTTTGCTGTTGTTAACTCATTCGCTGCCAGAATAAATAAATACATCTTAATATTGGGCCACTATTTTTTATTATTCATCAATTATTGGGTTAGATTGGATTCTCTATTCACCGTAAAGGAAGGTAACACAAACAGAAATTCTCCATGCATTGCATTCAAGGCTTCATGGGGTAGGGTCGAGTAAATTGATAGAAAGAAAAACTCATTTTGGGGGTGAACTATTGCTTAAAGTGGTGCCTTCTTGCCAGGAAAACTTTTAAGTTATTGCACACAAACACAAAGCCAACAAAGGTCCCCTTGTGTTGGCTTCTGTCCAACACAAGAAGCACAGCACAGAATGGTAAAATGGTCTTGCATTTATATATTGCTTTTCTAGTCTTCCGACCACTCAAAACACTGTAGGTATTTCTCACATTCACACACACATTCACACACACACACACACACACACACACACACACACACACACAGACACACACACACACACACACACACACACACACACACACACACACACATCCACACAAAGGACGGTTCAGAGGGCAAAGTTAAGGTGGCTCCATTGAAGGTTTTCACCTAAAAGGTGATTTTGATACTAGGCGCTCATAGTCAGGTGATGTCCGTTTGCTTTCTACCTGCGTTCTGTCCCATGTCTCCCCTCTGTTTCACAACATTGTTCACAATATGCCTGTGAAACCAAGGGGACCGCCCACCCAACCTCTAGACCGATCACAGCGGCAGGGTGATTTTGGTTAGTAACAACAGAGAGATGTGTTGTGTCACCGCGGCTCAGTGACGTCACGTTGTAGTTTTACAACCACCGCGGTGAGAGGGTGATCACCTAAAAGTGGAGTATGCGTTCAGCTTTAGGGTTTCGGTGGCTTGCTCAAGAACACTGAAACGCGATGGCAGGAGGAGCAGCCCTCTGATTTCCAGACCGCTCTACCTCCTGAGCCACTGGCAAACCGTGGGGAATGCAGAAGTAGCAGCCAGCTAGGGGTTAAAAGAACAGGTCGAAATGCTTGTGCGTTCAATGCTCCAGACCAACTGGGGGACGGGGAAAAAATAGTCGTTGTAGGAAATTAACGGGAAACATTCCTGTGTCCCTCGTCAGCTAATGGTTTCCCTTTAGCGATGCATTCTGATCCTCAGCTACTCAAGTGGATCAGACAGGCTGTGGTTGTACCGGGCAGCTTCCAGGTGCGAACGTGAGTGTTAAAGCACAGCTGTGCTTTAACACTCACAGTCACACACACACAGCCTACAACCCCCCCCCAACCCCCCCACCCAGCATTCAAGTAATAATACAATGTTGTATTCTAAAGTAAGTGAGATTAACGAGATGTCCTTGATGACTCCTAACCTGTCTCAGCAGTTCCATTAACCCATTCAATCCGGGAACGCATAGCTGTGCCATTTTTGGATTTTTAACTATAACCATTATTTTATACTTTGGGCTATTCAAAAATAGCAGATCTACAAGCTCATAGCGTGGCACTCGGTGCCGCGCTATGAGCTTATAGATCTGCTATTTTTGAAAAATCTTTAACATTTTGTGCAAATCTTTGAATATACATATTTTCAAAGCAAACATTTGTAACTGAAATCTTTGCTTCTGGCGGTCCCTGGAACAAAATATTTGACAAAATGTTTGCTTTAAAAAATATATATTCAAAGATTTGCACACATTTTCCACGATGTTTCTAAAAATAGCCAAATAAATCTTAAAATGACACAGATGCGTTCCCGGTGTTAACGCGTTAACAGCTGCTTTGTTAACGAGGGAGGTGCACTACGTGAGGCGCTGCCGCTGCTCATTAGTTGTGCTTCAGTTGAGCTTCAGTTGAGATGCAGCTATATTAGTTACAGCCTGATGTGAAGCAGGCGCCCAGCTACCTGTGACCACGGGAGCCTCACAGAATGACAAAACACTTTAATGTAAAACAGCCAGGTAAAAGTGTTTGTCTGCCACAGCTTGTTTCATCTGTATCCAGGAGCTGTTTGAGTCTAGAGAGAGTCTTGAGATCTAAAAGAATAGCTCAATATAGAACATTAATGTGAACTATTAATACTGGAAGGAATATCAGCTTTGTAATGATATCTTATTAATTCTATTAAAATCGTAATTATACATATTAATCATGATAAAGTAACGCTATAACCGTATCATTTACTCTTTATATTATATCTGTAAGTCTTATCGGTTGGTTGTTTGTTTCTTTTGTAAATCTGAGTGATCACATTTGTCTTGTTTTTTTCTGTTTCTTTTTGTGTTTCTTTTTCTTTTTTTCATGTTTTTTTCTTTACGTTTGATCTTTTGACGTGAAAAGGATTGGCCAAATAAGCCATTGGCTTCAGCCTACACCTTTTCGGTCTAATCCATATTGCATTTTCTTTTTATGACCAAAATAAACTACTACTACTAACCTAAACATGTGATATTTTCTAAGAGGCTTTTTGGGGAGTGGGCGAACTGAACCGCTTTGAGATTTTCATGTAGAAAGAGTGAACATGTGATGAATTACAACATCACTGTTACTCACTGTTTTAGAGGTAACCTTCTCCGTGCATTACCAGACCTTTACAACTACAGTAGCATGTGCTTTCCTGTACAGTTGTTGATACAGCCAAGAGGCCCATTAACGTGGCGTGTACTGACCGCTGAATTTTTACCCCCCCCCCCCCTGCCTATGTTTGTATGTTTGCGTGCAAGTGCCTGTCGCGAAAGTGAACTTCAGAAGTTTCAGCGGCAGTAACAACAAGTTTTTAAGGGAAACCAGCCTGTTTTATACATAGGAGGAAACCATTTAAGTGTTTGGGGATGGCGGGAAATTCACACGCTGTAGGGGAGAGAAATTCTCCGGTCATTAAATGGCAAAGACCCTCAAAACAACACAGTACAGAGGACGACAGCCATTCCTAAAAACAGGAAAGAACCAAAAGCAGGAATGGGAGTTAGGAAAAATGTTTGTTCTGAAATAGAAACTCTCTGATGTTCTCTGAAAATAGCCTCTGACCTTTGAAAATGTGGACCCCACACCGCTGGATGGCATTCGTATTAGAATTATGTATTTCCTGTTTTTGTTATTTTCCATTTTTCTCCCCAAATTCCTGTCAGTGCCAACTATCCCCATGTGGGGTATAATCGAACCCCTCTCTCCATGGTGGTGGTGGGCAGGCACTTTATCCCTGCACTCCATGAGTGGCATTAATCTATCTTCCTTTTAACCCATTAAAACCCGGAACGCATCTGTGTAACCACTTTAACCATTATTTTATACTTTGGCTATTCAAAAATAGCAGATATACAAGCTCATAGCGTGGCACCGCGCTATGAGCTTGTATATCTGCTATTTTTGAAAAATCTTGAAAATGTGTGCAAATCCTTGAATATATATATTTTTAAAGCGAACATTTTTAACTTAAATCTTTGCTTCTGGGAGGTTCCTGGAACAACATATTTTGATCTGCGGCCAAATACATTTTAGGGGCCCTTGACATGAAAAAGTTTGAGAACCACTGGTATAGAAACATATGTTTTTCAGAAACTGTTAGGTTAAAACTGGTAGGATTTTTTTTGTAGATGCGTTCCCGGATTGAATGGGTTAATATGTGACAAAGTATACATTTGTTTGACACTCTCTCTCTCTCTCTCTCTCTCTCTCTCTCTCTCTCTCTCTCTCTCTCTCTCTCTCTCTCTCTCTCTCTCTCTCTCTCTCGTTCATCCCTCCCCCTAGGACTCCTACCATGGCAGGTGGCTTGTTCTCCATAGACAGAGATTATTTCCAGGAGATTGGCACCTATGATGCAGGCATGGACATCTGGGGAGGAGAAAACTTGGAGATCTCATTTCGGGTGGGTAAACAAACAACACACACACACACACACACACACACACACACACACACACACACACACACACACACACACACACACACACACACACACACACACACACACACACACACACACACACACACACACACTGCCACTCTTAACATCTGCTTCATACCTCTCCCAATAGCATTGGTCCCAGTAGAGTGGTCCCTGTTCCTCCTGATCCTCCTGGTTTTCCCTCTTACCATTGCATTTGCCTGGTAACACGTTAAGTGGGCCGTGTGCATTTTCAGAACATGCTTATTTTAATGAATAATTATCAATCAATTGATTGTGTTCCGACTTGGTTCAATGGTACTAACATAAATGATAAATTATGCATTTATGTAGCGCTTTTATCCAAAGCGCTTTACATAGAATGTGCATTACATTCACCCATTCACACACACATTCATACACCGATGGCGGAGGAAACCATGCACCTGCTCATCGGGAGCAATTAGGGGTTCAGCGTCTTGCTCAAGGTGTGTGTGTGTGTGTGTGTGTGTGTGTGTGTGTGTGTGTGTGTGTGTGTGTGTGTGTGTGTGTGTGTGTGTGTGTGTGTGTGTGTGTGTGTGTGTGTGTGAAACACAGATTTGGCAGTGCGGTGGAACGCTGGAGATTGTGACGTGTTCCCACGTGGGCCACGTGTTCAGGAAGGCCACGCCCTACACGTTCCCTGGGGGAACCGGACAGATCATCAACAAGAACAACCGCCGCCTGGCCGAGGTCTGGATGGACGAGTTCAAAAACTTCTTCTACATCATCTCTCCGGGTAAGTTGGGCATGTACACTCTGTGTGTGTGTGTGTGTGTGTGTGTGTGTGTGTGTGTGTGTGTGTGTGTGTGTGTGTGTGTGTGTGTGTGTGTGTGTGTGTGTGTGTGTGTGTGTGTGTGTGTGTGTGTGTGTGTGTGTGTGCGTGCGTGGGCCTTGGTGTGCACATACTGCATATGTGTGCGTGTGTACATTTATCTTGGCGGCAGGTGTGATCCATCCATTAAGCGGATGACAGTGTGATGTTGCAGCGGTGACCCAACGGTGCAGGATGGGGGGGAGTGGGGGGGGGGGAGTAATTTCACGCTACGAAGCCTCTATTAACCTTGCCATTTCAGCTTGGACACACACACACACACACACACACACTCAACTCGCACAGGCTGGCACAGCAGAGACATGTCTGCGGGCAAACTTTAACCCCCTCTGTGACTCCACTGAAAGAATAATGGTGTGCCATTGTGTCAATCACACGTTTTAAATTAGGGCTTAACCACATTAAGACAATGTGGAGCAAGCAGTCTTTGTCTGCAGTGTTGTTGTTCCTCCTGGGTTAACCTGCGTGTTTGTGACTGCATGTGTGTGCGTGTGTGTGTGAACCAGGCGTGACCAAGGTAGACTACGGTGACATCACGTCTCGTTCGGCACTGAGACAGAAGCTCCAGTGTAAACCATTCAGCTGGTATCTAGAGACCGTCTACCCAGACTCCCAGATCCCCAGACACTACTACTCCTTGGGAGAGGTATACTGTACACACACACACACGCACACACACGCGCACGCGCACACACACACACACACACACACACGCACGCGCGCGCGCGCACATACTCACACTCACTCACTTGCACAGACATATACATGCTGACTCACAAATTCCTACAGCAACACTCACTCACTCCTTGTTCACTGCCTTTAGACGGTGAACGCACACGTCTGATTATGCCTGAAGCGGTGGGGGTTTAATGGTTGTGTCGGTTGCTGTTGGTTAACAAAGATTCTGTGTGTGTGGTTCAGATCCGTAACGTTGAGACCAATCAGTGTTTGGACAACATGGCCCGCAAGGAGAACGAGAAAGTGGGCATCTTCAACTGCCACGGCATGGGAGGCAACCAGGTAGGATCAATGAAAAGCATGAAGGAGAACGTGAGCAGGACCATTCCTCAATCTGCCCAAAATATGCTCACTTTCTAAGTATAAGAAACGGAAAGATAAATGACCGCAGATATACATATAAAGCATTCTTGCTATTTTAAGTCAGTGTTTCCGCGGATTATGGAAAAGGCTTAAAAGGTATTAAATCAGTTTTGCCAACATTAAGGCCGTAAAAAAAATATTAGAGAGTCTGAAATATGAATTTCAGTGGTCTTAAATTGTTTGCTTTTCAAAAAGAAAGAAAATGGGATGAATAGCTTAGACCTTTTATTCGAAGATTATGTCACGGCCTTGTATTTGCTTCTGTGTGATTTAATTCATGCATTTTTCCACCACGAAATTGAACGTGACTAATTTCGTACATTCAATAAAGTGTACTGGAAGGCTCAGACCACTGCCAGCAGATAGGCCGTTGACAGGACCACTGATATTATAGCAAAATACGTTTCTTTTTTTAACTGTTAGGATTTAGGAGACATTTGTAGAATCCCCAGAAGCAAAGATTTGGGTTAAAATGTTTGCTTTATAAAATAAATATTTGCACAAATTTTCAAGATTTTTCAAAAAATAGCAGAAGCTCATAGCGCGGCTTGTTGCAGTTTTTAGCTTAATTTAATATGTAATGGCAAAACGAGATTGTTAATCCTCTATTGTTATAATTAAGTCTAAGCTACTACCGTAATTTTCACACTATAAGCCGCACCTGAATATAAGCCGCAGCAGCTAAATTGAATGATTTGTACATATATAAGCCGCACTGGACTATAAGCCGCAGGTGTAAAATCCCCAGATTTAGGAAGTCCCCTAGTGGCCGTTAGCTATAAAAATCCATAGATAAGCCGCACCGTTATATAAGCCGCAGGGTCGAAAAATGGGAAAAAAGTCGCGGCTTATAGTCCGAAATTTACGGTAGTACAGCAGTAGAAATATAATGTCAGATTTTAACAGTATGGGCGATATTACAGTTACAGCGGAGGAAGACATGAGGAGACAATGAATGACGGAGACTTGGAAGAGACAGATCAATGAGATGAGATGCTGATGCAAGATATACAGAAATGGAATGGATAAATTGATTCAGAAGCAGAGCAGGAGTCAACTGTTGGAGATTTTGAGGAGACAGCCGAGAAAATGACAGAAAAGAACAGTGGGCGTTGAGAGATAAGGAAAGGAGTAGGTTAATACCTCCGCTCCATTTAGATAGCACCATTATTTTAAAAAAGGGTGGTAGACATATAATATGTATCTGAAAACAGCACATTATGTGACGCGAATAGAATATGGCAGCTGCCTTTCTAAGGGGCTTTGGGAGGGGGGAAAGTACACTTGGCTGTTTTCTGTAGATTCATGGATTAGCCAGGTGGCAAGGTACCATACTGGCCAGACTACTGTAGAATAGCAATGCATAAGTAGGATATCACTATTGTTATTCTTCCTGTTACAGCAATGTCAAAATTTTGGAAACTAACCCGCTAAGCACCTCAGAAGCATGCCCACGATCTGAGCCATTTAATAGGAAGTATCCCAATTTGATCTTCATTTTTTCCTACATAATACAGCTGCACATTGCAAACTTCCAAGCACATAGCACATAGCAAGCACAGAATGGAATAGTTCAGTATAGACTAGCTGATTCCCTTCTTTTGTAATAGCATTGAAAAAAATTGATAACAAGCTGACATCATCATTATAACCGTAGTGGTTAAGAGGTTTTCAACTATTTGACAAGAACTGTGACATTTGCAACTTCTAAATCAAATATAAGAATGTAACTATTCTTTGAAAGTTACTAAAAAGTAAAAAGCTATCCAATTTAGGAGTTTGTTGCCTCACATTGCAGATATTACTGCTAGACCACATTCATTTTCAAACACTAAATCAACCAGACTGTTATTTTCAAATCTAGCTTGCTCGTTCTTCAACTTCAAATTTATGTCCCAGAAGGGAAATTGGTTCTGCAATGCTACATGTCTGTAAAAGTTCAGATATAAAGTATTGTTAGTGTCGATCCACTCGTATTGTTCACACATGATCCATCAACAACCGGCTGTAAAAACAGCAGAAGTGCATTCTCTCTTTTTAGAGAGGCTCATGTGGTACAGTAAGAGTGCATACCGCATAAATAAGGCTTTGGTCCTTCCTGCATCTGGCCCCGGTTCAAATCTGACCCAAGGCTCTTTGCTGCATGTCATCAACCCTCTGTCTCCCACCTTTCCTGTCTCTTGTTTCTCTCTCTCACTGTCACTTTCGAAAAGAAAGCACAAATGCCAAAACTGTGGATCGAAACTAGAATTTAGAGTTTGGACAATAATATCCAGGACGTCCCTAAATTGTATTCTGTAAATTATTGCAAATATATTGATGAAGATAAGGATGTTTGCCAACTTTATGAGAAGTAGCTACTTCACAAAAGATACACGTGAGGCGAAGAAAATGCATTACTTTACATTATATGAATTTTAAGAGTAATTTTCAGTAGTTTTGCTCCTGTCTAGAATGCCCATTCAGCCCTCCTGAAATACTAGCATAGAAAATGCATCACCTAATTGCTCCAAATTATTACAGTTATTTTCATTATCACTCAAATCTTGGTGGATTTGAATGATACTAAATAAGAAAATGATTTTATTAAAAAAATGTAGGGGTCAAATGTATATTTGTCTACACAAATACTGTATATATATATATATATATATATATATATATATATATATATATATATATATATATATATATATATATATATATATATATATATATATATATATATATATATATATATATATATATATATATATATGTGTGTGTGTGTGTGTGTGTGTGTGTGTGTGTGTAATGTGTCTCTTGTCCCTGTGGTTTATCTTTAGGTGTTCTCCTACACAGCCAACAAGGAGATAAGGACAGACGACCTGTGTCTGGACGTGTCCAAGCTCAACGGGCCCGTCATGATGCTCAAGTGTCACCACCTCAAGGGCAACCAGCTGTGGGACTACGATCCTGTGGTGAGTAGAGGACTACTACAGACAATGACGTATACCAAAGATTTCATTTCAAGGTGAAAGATTTTCAGAAGGGGATCTCTGATAATAAGAAATGTTTTGCTCTTTATTAAGTCATCGTTTCGGTTGTTAGACCTTTTTTTTTTTTTGCCAACCTGCTCTGACCAAAAGAAGAAGTGAAGTTCACAGTTGTTGAAATTTGATTTAGAGCATCTAATCATTTGCTATTTTAATCGCAGAATTAAAACATCAGGCAACAATGTTTTTTTTTTTTTACAAAGGATTAAGGTAGTGATTTGGAATTAAACCCCAAGTAAATATGAGAACATTTTCTGTATACCTATAGATAGTCCAGCAATGTATGGCTTCAGTGTGACTGATTATTATTTCCTGTACTTAAACGAATCAATGTCTGTGTGTGTGTGTGTGTGTGTGTGTGTGTGTGTGTGTGTGTGTGTGTGTGTGTGTGTGTGTGTGTGTGTGTGTGTGTGTGTGTGTGTGTGTGTGTGTGTGTGTGTGTGTGTGTGTGTGTGTGTGTGTGTGTGCATGCTTGCATGCGTGCATGCGTGCCTGCGTGCAGAAGCTGACCCTGATCCACGTCAACAGTAACCAGTGTCTGGACAAGGCGAGTGAAGAGGACAGTCAGGTGCCCAGTGTGAGAGACTGTACGCACACGCGCTCCCAACAGTGGCTGCTCCGCAATGTCACACTGCCAGAGATCTTCTGATGACCGCACACACACGCACGCACTCACACACACACAGCAAGCCCAGGCCAGAGCGAAACAAGGGAGGGACTTTGTGATCGGGAAAGGGAATGGTTTTCCCCCAGCGAAACGGGACAGAGAGACGCATTACCCCCAGAAAGCTGAACTGCACTGTCTCTGTTTCCCGTCTGTGTGGACGGAGAGCTCTGAAGGAGGACTGCGTTTGAGCCCCTCATCGGGGGAGGGACTTGAGAGACTCCTTTTCTAGGAGACAGTGGCTGTTTGTTTTTGTTTTTTAAGAGATTATAATTCTGTGCAGAAAGAGAGACATGGTCCTGTGTGTGGATATTAAATAGACTGGTGGAGGTCAAGGTTCTGTGCTCACAGCTTCCATGAACAATACAGTCCAGCCCCCCCCACCACCACCACCACCACCACAACACCACCCCAACTCATCACTTACGTTTACTGACTGCCTCTTGCGAGTGAGTGTGTGCGCGTGTGTGCCTGAATGAATGTATGAGTGCTTGAAGGGGGCTAATTCCTTTGCTTTTATTTTTTGTTTAGGTTTTTTTATTTTATTTAATTTTATAGCAGATTTTGAAAATGAACTCTGGTGAACTAATATGAAGAAGGAAGTCATGTGTGTGTGTGTGTGTGTGTGTGTGTGTGTGTGTGTGTGTGTTTGCTTGTTTGAGTGGTTTTGTATGTATGTATGTATGTATGTATGTGTGTGTGTGTGTGTGTGTGTGTGTGTGTGTGTGTGTGTGTGTGTGTGTGTGTGTGTGTGTGTGTGTGTGTGTGTGTGTGTGTGTGTGTGTGTGTGTGTGTGTGTGTGTGTGTGTGTGTGTGTGTGTGTGTGTGTGTGTGTGTGTGTGTGTGTGTGTGTTTGCACAACTGCGTCATGTACGCCCTCTGTGAGAGCCCCTCCTTGAGTCCTGCAGCAGCATATGTCTCCCTCTACTGTTGGTCCATGGCATTTCACCCTACAGACTGAGTGCTCAGCCCTGCGGAAATACCACGGGACTCCATATGAAAACCCAGAGACCCAAAAAGGAAACGGAATGCATCTGCCCTCAGCAGAGATCTAGAGACAAATAGATAGTCTGTTTGTGATATCTTGAGATTTCTATGTCCAGTTTGTTTTTTTACATGACTAGTGTCTTTCTGTAACTGTCTGTTTCTGTTGTATTTGAAGGTGTTCAACATATAGACACACACACACACACACACACACACACACACACACACACACACACACACACACACACACACACACACACACACACACACACACACACACACACACACACACACACACACAGGCCTGTGCATATCTAGCTCATGTTCACTGCCAAAGTAGTGTTCAAAACATATAGGAACATGACATACAGTAGCAGCACACACGTATTCTGTGCGCACAGGTAAGCACTTGCTAATCTGTCATTTTAATCCATTTTGTCATAACTTATTCTTAACAGACTGTACACTCCAAGGGCTTATTCCTTCCAGTGGAGTGTGCGTGCGTGCGTGTGTGAGATAGAGATAGAGATAGAGAGAGAGACACAGTGCGTATGAGTGAGTGAACGCACATCTGTGAGCTTGATGACTCCATGCCCGTCCTGGCTCCTCATCAGAACAAACAGGTCTCAGATCCGTGTCGTTGCTCTTTCATAAGCACCAGAGACGTAGAACAGACTGACTGCAGATCAGTTACGGCTTCCCAGTTCTTTTTTTTTCCTATTCTGAACGGCACAACGTTGTTTGAAGTCTCAAGCCTGAGTTACACTTAGTTGCGCGCAGGTTTCGTGCCCCCGAAAATCGTAGTAGATCTGCTATTTTTCTACGCACGACACTCGCGCACAACTTAAGTGTAAATCAGGCTTCATGTAGTACCTAGATGGCTGAGAGGGGATTTGTCGTCAGTGTATCAGAGGGCCTTTTCTTTGCTTCACTGCAGTCTGGGGGGGGGGGGGGGGGGGGGCAAAAGAAGAAAATAAAATGTGGAATCATGGATTATGAAGAGCACAGCGGCAGGCAGAAAACATATCCCATGCTACAGCCACCACATGTGCTACTTACAGGACTACATAAGCAGACGGGCAGGACTCTCTTCGAGCAGCGTCATGAAAGCCGCACGTCGGCACCAACATCGATTTCTCTTCATATCACTCTTACGGTTCTACTATCTGCCATCATGCTTCCTTTATTCCTTAACTGTTTTTATAATGACGCCTCTTCGTGGGGTCTGAGGGCAGAGGAGAAGAAGTGACTACCTTGAAAAAATGAATAAATAAAATACATAAAGGTTCAAAACCGTTCAGCTTCCTCCAGTGGAGGAAGGGGTTTTTACACGTAGATGTGACATTTTAATTGGGTCATCTCTGTTGTGGACGTGGTAGCGAGAGGAGGTTGATGATAATGATTCATGGCTGAGTGAGTGACTTTATGGTGAAGATGTGTTGTGTTTTTGTTTGTTTTGTTTTCTGTTGGGGGGAGAAAGATTAAGTGTTCAGACAGCTCTGTTTTGGGGGTGGGGGTTAGAGTGACTGATTGACATGTCCAGGCTTCCACACTGAGCTGATCCAAATGTTGTAGAAAATTAAAAAGTGAAAACGTTTACAGAACAATACAACAATGAAAAGCTCTACCCCTGCCTCCTTTCGCTTTTGTACGCCACCACATACACACACACACACACACACTCACATTTTTTCCCCCACATCATTTGTGAAGAGGAAATGTCTGCTCGCACTCAGAAGAGATATAGGTTACCACTTCTCAGAAGCTTCTTCGAGTTTACAAGACAGTAACTGTCTTATCCCACTTTTTATTGAGTTTGTTTGGCAGCCAATGGTTTCCAAGGTCACTGACATTAGTGTATAAGTGCATACACTGTAAAATCCACTCCAACTGTCCAACTGACAGTGCTTATGGGTCAGAGATAAATTAACTTCACTGTGTAAGTTTAAGCATATTGGATCAAGTGGAATAGGCTTACAAATCAATGTGTAAATTAAAGGGAAATTCAGTAAAACAGTCAAATAAAAGTGGAAGAGTAGCTGTATGACTTCATGAGTGCCGTGATAACAGTCTAATTGGACTGGTTTTTGAGCCAAATGGACATAGTAAAGTGAAAGACTTTCATTTCGGTAGTGACACAATGGTGTCACTACCGAAACGAAAAAAAATTACTAAGTCCAGAGCTCGATGAATGTTAGGGACCAAAAAAAAGTCACTACCAATCAACTTTAAATTGCCTGAAACGTACTCCTAACAGGTTTTTGGGGGAACATTTTTTTTTCGTTTCGGTAGTGACACCACTGTGTCACACCACTGTGACACCACTGTGTCACTACCGAAACGGGAAAAAAATGACTAAGTCCAGAGCTCGATGAATGTTAGGGACCAAAAAAAAAGTCACTACCAATCAACTTTAAATTGCCTGAAACGTACTCCTAACAGGTTTTTGGGGGAACAATTTTTTTTTCGTTTCGGTAGTGACACCATTGTGTCACTACCGAAACGGAAAAAAATGACTAAGTCCAGAACTCGATGAATATTAGGGACCAAAAAAAAAGTCACTACCAATCAACTTTAAATTGCCTGAAACGTACTCCTTGCAGGTTTTTGGGGGAACAATTTTTTTTTCGTTTCGGTAGCGACACCATTGTGTCGCTACCGAAACGGAAAAAAAATTACTAAGTCCAGAGCTCGATGAATGTTAGGGACCAAAAAAAAAGTCACTACCAATCAACTTTAAATTGCCTGAAATGTACTCCTAACAGGTTTTTGGGGGAACATTTTTTTTTTCGTTTCGGTAGTGTCACTACCGAAACGGAAAAAAATGACTAAGTCCAGAACTCGATGAATGTTAGGGACCAAAAACAAAGTCACTACCAATCAACTTTAAATTGCCTGAAACGTACTCCTAACAGGTTTTTGGGGAACAATTCTTTTTTCGTTTCGGTAGTGACACCACTGTGTCACACCACTGTGACACCACTGTGTCACTACCGAAACGGAAAAAAAATTACTAAGTCCAGAGCTCGATGAATGTTAGGGACCAAAAAAAAAGTCACTACCAATCAACTTTAAATTGCCTGAAACGTACTCCTAACAGGTTTTTGGGGGAACAATTTTTTTTTCGTTTCGGTAGTGACACCACTGTGTCACACCACTGTGACACCACTGTGTCACTACCGAAACGGGAAAAAAATGACTAAGTCCAGAGCTCGATGAATGTTAGGGACCAAAAAAAAAGTCACTACCAATCAACTTTAAATTGCCTGAAACGTACTCCTAACAGGTTTTTGGGGGAACAATTTTTTTTCTCGTTTCGGTAGCGACACCATTGTGTCGCTACCGAAACGGAAAAAAAAATGACTAAGTCCAGAGCTCGATGAATGTTAGGGACCAAAAAAAAAGTCACTACCAATCAACTTTAAATTGCCTGAAACGTACTCCTAACAGGTTTTTGGGGGAACTTTTTTTTTGTTTGTTTCGGTAGTGTCACTGCCGAAACGGAAAAAAAATTACTAAGTCCAGAGCTCGATGAATGTTAGGGACCAAAAAAAAAGTCACTACCAATCAACTTTAAATTGCCTGAAACGTACTCCTAACAGGTTTTTGGGGGAACATTTTTTTTTTCGTTTCGGTAGTGTCACTACCGAAACAGAAAAAAAATTACTAAGTCCAGAGCTCGATGAATGTTAGGGACCAAAAAAAAAGTCACAACCAATCAACTTTAAATTGCCTGAAACGTACTCCTAACAGGTTTTTGGGGGAACATTTTTTTTTTCGTTTCGGTAGTGTCACTACCGAAACGGAAAAAAAAATTACTAAGTCCAGAGCTCGATGAATGTTAGGGACCAAAAAAAAAAGTCACTACCAATCAACTTTAAATTGCCTGAAACGTACTCCTAACAGGTTTTTGGGGGAACATTTTTTTTTTTCGTTTCGGTAGTGTCACTACCGAAAAGGAAAAAAAATTACCAAGTCCAGAGCTCGATGAATGTTAAGGACCAAAAAAAAAGTCACTACCAATCAACTTTAAATTGCCTGAAACGTACTCCTAAAAGGTTTTGGGGGGATTTTTTTTTTTTTGTTTCGGTAGTGTCACTACCGAAACGGAAAAAAAATGACTAAGTCCAGAGCTCGATGAATGTTCGGGACCAAAAAAAAAGTCACTACCAATCAACCTTAAATTGCCTGAAACGTACTCCTAACAGGTTTTTGGGGGAACACATTTTTTTTCGTTTCGGTAGTGTCACTACCGAAACGGGAAAAAAATGACTAAGTCCAGAGCTCGATGAATGTTAGGGACAAAAAAGTCACTACCAATCAACTTTAAATTGCCTGAAACGTACTCCTAACAGGTTTTTGGGGGAACATTTTTTTTTTCGTTTCGGTAGTGACACCATTGTGTCACTACCGAAACGGAAAAAAATGACTAAGTCCAGAACTCGATGAATATTAGGGACCAAAAAAAAAGTCACTACCAATCAACTTTAAATTGCCTGAAACGTACTCCTTGCAGGTTTTTGGGGGATTTTTTTTTGTTTGTTTCGGTAGTGTCACTGCCGAAACGGAAAAAAAATTACTAAGTCCAGAGCTCGATGAATGTTAGGGACCAAAAAAAAAGTCACTACCAATCAACTTTAAATTGCCTGAAACGTACTCCTAACAGGTTTTTGGGGGAACATTTTTTTTTTCGTTTCGGTAGTGTCACTACCGAAACAGAAAAAAAATTACTAAGTCCAGAGCTCGATGAATGTTAGGGACCAAAAAAAAAGTCACAACCAATCAACTTTAAATTGCCTGAAACGTACTCCTAACAGGTTTTTGGGGGAACATTTTTTTTTTCGTTTCGGTAGTGTCACTACCGAAACGGAAAAAAAAATTACTAAGTCCAGAGCTCGATGAATGTTAGGGACCAAAAAAAAAAGTCACTACCAATCAACTTTAAATTGCCTGAAACGTACTCCTAACAGGTTTTTGGGGGAACATTTTTTTTTTTCGTTTCGGTAGTGTCACTACCGAAAAGGAAAAAAAATTACCAAGTCCAGAGCTCGATGAATGTTAAGGACCAAAAAAAAAGTCACTACCAATCAACTTTAAATTGCCTGAAACGTACTCCTAAAAGGTTTTGGGGGGATTTTTTTTTTTTTGTTTCGGTAGTGTCACTACCGAAACGGAAAAAAAATGACTAAGTCCAGAGCTCGATGAATGTTCGGGACCAAAAAAAAAGTCACTACCAATCAACCTTAAATTGCCTGAAACGTACTCCTAACAGGTTTTTGGGGGAACACATTTTTTTTCGTTTCGGTAGTGTCACTACCGAAACGGGAAAAAAATGACTAAGTCCAGAGCTCGATGAATGTTAGGGACAAAAAAGTCACTACCAATCAACTTTAAATTGCCTGAAACGTACTCCTAACAGGTTTTTGGGGGAACATTTTTTTTTTCGTTTCGGTAGTGACACCATTGTGTCACTACCGAAACGGAAAAAAATGACTAAGTCCAGAACTCGATGAATATTAGGGACCAAAAAAAAAGTCACTACCAATCAACTTTAAATTGCCTGAAACGTACTCCTTGCAGGTTTTTGGGGGATTTTTTTTTTTTTGTTTCGGTAGTGTCACTACCGAAACGGAAAAAAAATGACTAAGTCCAGAGCTCGATGAATGTTCGGGACCAAAAAAAAAGTCACTACCAATCAACCTTAAATTGCCTGAAACGTACTCCTAACAGGTTTTTGGGGGAACAATTTTTTTTTCGTTTCGGTAGTGTCACTACCGAAACGGAAAAAAAAATTACTAAGTCCAGAGCTCGATGAATGTTAGGGACCAAAAAAAAAGTCACTACCAATCAACTTTAAATTGCCTGAAACGTACTCCTAACAGGTTTTTGGGGGAACAATTTTTTTTTCGTTTCGGTAGTGTCACTACCGGAACGGAAAAAAAATTACTAAGTCCAGAGCTTGATGAATGTTAGGGACCAAAAAAAAAGTCACTACCAATCAACTTTAAATTGCCTGAAACGTACTCCTAACAGGTTTTTGGGGGAACATTTTTTTTTTCGTTTCGGTAGTGTCACTACCGAAACGTAAAAAAAATTACTAAGTCCAGAGCTCGATGAATGTTAGGGACCAAAAAAAAGGTCACTACCAATCAACTTTAAATTGCCTGAAACGTACTCCTAAAAGGTTTTTGGGGGATTTCTTTTTTTCGTAGTGTCACTACCGAAACGGAAAAAGAAATGACTAAGTCCAGAGCTCGATGAATGTTAGGGACAAAAAAGTCACTACCAATCAACTTTAAATTGCCTGAAACGTACTCCTAACAGGTTTTTGGGGGAACAATTTTTTTTTCGTTTCGGTAGTGACACCATTGTGTCACTACCGAAACGGAAAAAAATGACTAAGTCCAGAACTCGATGAATATTAGGGACCAAAAAAAAAGTCACTACCAATCAACTTTAAATTGCCTGAAACGTACTCCTTGCAGGTTTTTGGGGGATTTTTTTTTTTTTTGTTTCGGTAGTGTCACTACCGAAACGGAAAAAAAATGACTAAGTCCAGAGCTCGATGAATGTTCGGGACCAAAAAAAAAGTCACTACCAATCAACCTTAAATTGCCTGAAACGTACTCCTAACAGGTTTTTGGGGGAACAATTTTTTTTTCGTTTCGGTAGTGTCACTACCGAAACGGAAAAAAAAATTACTAAGTCCAGAGCTCGATGAATGTTAGGGACCAAAAAAAAAGTCACTACCAATCAACTTTAAATTGCCTGAAACGTACTCCTAACAGGTTTTTGGGGGAACAATTTTTTTTTCGTTTCGGTAGTGTCACTACCGGAACGGAAAAAAAATTACTAAGTCCAGAGCTTGATGAATGTTAGGGACCAAAAAAAAAGTCACTACCAATCAACTTTAAATTGCCTGAAACGTACTCCTAACAGGTTTTTGGGGGAACATTTTTTTTTTCGTTTCGGTAGTGTCACTACCGAAACGTAAAAAAAATTACTAAGTCCAGAGCTCGATGAATGTTAGGGACCAAAAAAAAGGTCACTACCAATCAACTTTAAATTGCCTGAAACGTACTCCTAAAAGGTTTTTGGGGGATTTCTTTTTTTCGTAGTGTCACTACCGAAACGGAAAAAGAAATGACTAAGTCCAGAGCTCGATGAATGTTAGGGACAAAAAAGTCACTACCAATCAACTTTAAATTGCCTGAAACGTACTCCTAACAGGTTTTTGGGGGAACAATTTTTTTTTCGTTTCGGTAGTGACACCATTGTGTCACTACCGAAACGGAAAAAAATGACTAAGTCCAGAACTCGATGAATATTAGGGACCAAAAAAAAAGTCACTACCAATCAACTTTAAATTGCCTGAAACGTACTCCTTGCAGGTTTTTGGGGGATTTTTTTTTTTTTTGTTTCGGTAGTGTCACTACCGAAACGGAAAAAAAATGACTAAGTCCAGAGCTCGATGAATGTTCGGGACCAAAAAAAAAGTCACTACCAATCAACCTTAAATTGCCTGAAACGTACTCCTAACAGGTTTTTGGGGGAACAATTTTTTTTTCGTTTCGGTAGTGTCACTACCGAAACGGAAAAAAAAATTACTAAGTCCAGAGCTCGATGAATGTTAGGGACCAAAAAAAAAGTCACTACCAATCAACTTTAAATTGCCTGAAACGTACTCCTAACAGGTTTTTGGGGGAACAATTTTTTTTTCGTTTCGGTAGTGTCACTACCGGAACGGAAAAAAAATTACTAAGTCCAGAGCTTGATGAATGTTAGGGACCAAAAAAAAAGTCACTACCAATCAACTTTAAATTGCCTGAAACGTTCTCCTAACAGGTTTTTGGGGGAACATTTTTTTTTTCGTTTCGGTAGTGTCACTACCGAAACGTAAAAAAAATTACTAAGTCCAGAGCTCGATGAATGTTAGGGACCAAAAAAAAAGTCACTACCAATCAACTTTAAATTGCCTGAAACGTACTCCTAAAAGGTTTTTGGGGGATTTCTTTTTTTCGTAGTGTCACTACCGAAACGGAAAAAGAAATGACTAAGTCCAGAGCTCGATGAATGTTAGGGACCAAAAAAAAAGTCACTACCAATCAACTTTAAATTGCCTGAAACGTAGTCCTAACAGGTTTTTGGGGGAACATTTTTTTTCGTTTCGGTAGTGTCACTACCGAAACCAGCATTTTTTCGTCACCAGCATTTTTCGTCATTTTTCGTCACCAGCATTTTTTCGTCACCAGCATTTTTCGTCATTTTTCGTCACCAGCATTTTTCGTCATTTTTCGTCACCAGCATTTTTTCGTCACCAGCATTTTTTGTCATTTTTCGTCACCAGCATTTTTTCGTCAACAGCATTTTTTGTCATTTTTCGTCACCAGCATTTTTTTGTCATTTTTCGTCACCAGCATTTTTTCGTCACCAGCATTTTTTTCGTCACCATCATTTTTTCTCATTTTTCGTCACCAGCATTTTTTCGTCACCAGCATTTTTTGTCATTTTTCGTCACCAGCATTCTTCGTCACCAGCATTTTTTGTCATTTTTCGTCACCAGCATTTTTTCGTCATTTTTCGTCACCAGCATTTTTTCGTCATTTTTCGTCACCAGCATTTTTTCGTCACCAGCATTTTTTTCGTCACCAGCATTTTTCGTCATTTTTCGTCACCAGCATTTTTTCGTCATTTTTCATCACCAGCATTTTTCGTCATTTTTCGTCACCAACATTTTTCGTCACCAGCATTTTTTCGTCACCAGCATTTTTTCGTCACCAGTATTTTTTGTCATTTTTCGTCACCAGCATTTTTCGTCATTTTTCGTCACCAGCATTTTTTCGTCACCAGCATTTTTCGTCATTTTTTGTCACCAGCATTTTTCGTCATTTTTCGTCACCAGCATTTTTTCGTCACCAGCATTTTTTCGTCACCAGCATTTTTTCGTCACCAGCATTTTTCGTCATTTTTCGTCACCAGCATTTTTTCGTCATTTTTCGTCACCAGCATTTTTTCGTCACCAGCATTTTTTCGTCACCAGCATTTTTTGTCATTTTTTGTCACCAACATTTTTTGTCATTTTTCGTCACCAGCATTTTTTCGTCACCAGCATTTTTCGTCATTTTTCGTCACCAGCATTTTTCGTAATTTTTTCGTCACCAATATTTTTTGTCATTTTTCGTCACCAGCATTTTTCGTCATTTTTCGTCACCAGCATTTTTCGTCACCAGCATTTTTCGTCACCAGTATTTTTTCGTCACCAGTATTTTTTGTCATTTTTCGTCACCAGCATTTTTCGTCATTTTTCGTCACCAGCATTTTTTCGTCACCAGCATTTTTTCGTCACCAGCATTTTTTCATCACCAGCATTTTTTCGTCACCAGCATTTTTCGTCATTTTTCGTCACCAGCATTTTTTCGTCATTTTTCGTCACCAGCATTTTTTCGTCACCAGCATTTTTTCGTCACCAGCATTTTTTGTCATTTTTCGTCACCAACATTTTTTGTCATTTTTCGTCACCAGCATTTTTTCGTCACCAGCATTTTTCGTCATTTTTCGTCACCAGCATTTTTCGTAATTTTTTCGTCACCAATATTTTTTGTCATTTTTCGTCACCAGCATTTTTTCGTCACCAGCATTTTTTGTCACCAGCATTTTTCGTCATTTTTCGTCACCAGCATTTTTCGTCACCAGCATTTTTCGTCACCAGTATTTTTTCGTCACCAGTATTTTTTGTCATTTTTCGTCACCAGCATTTTTCGTCATTTTTCGTCACCAGCATTTTTTCGTCACCAGCATTTTTCGTCATTTTTCGTCACCAGCATTTTTCGTCATTTTTCGTCACCAACATTTTTCGTCACCAGCATTTTTTCGTCACCAGCATTTTTTCGTCACCAGTATTTTTTGTCATTTTTCGTCACCAGCATTTTTCGTCATTTTTCGTCACCAGCATTTTTTCGTCACCAGCATTTTTCGTCATTTTTCGTCACCAGCATTTTTTCGTCATTTTTCGTCACCAGCATTTTTCGTCATTTTTCGTCACCAACATTTTTCGTCACCAGCATTTTTTCGTCACCAGCATTTTTTCGTCACCAGTATTTTTTGTCATTTTTCGTCACCAGCATTTTTCGTCATTTTTCGTCACCAGCATTTTTTCGTCACCAGCATTTTTCGTCATTTTTTGTCACCAGCATTTTTCGTCATTTTTCGTCACCAGCATTTTTTCGTCACCAGCATTTTTTCGTCACCAGCATTTTTTCGTCACCAGCATTTTTCGTCATTTTTCGTCACCAGCATTTTTTCGTCATTTTTCGTCACCAGCATTTTTTCGTCACCAGCATTTTTTGTCATTTTTCGTCACCAACATTTTTTGTCATTTTTCGTCACCAGCATTTTTTCGTCACCAGCATTTTTCGTCATTTTTCGTCACCAGCATTTTTCGTAATTTTTTCGTCACCAATATTTTTTGTCATTTTTCGTCACCAGCATTTTTCGTCACCAGCATTTTTCGTCACCAGCATTTTTCGTCATTTTTCGTCACCAGCATTTTTCGTCACCAGCATTTTTCGTCACCAGTATTTTTTCGTCACCAATATTTTTTGTCATTTTTCGTCACCAGCATTTTTCGTCATTTTTCGTCACCAGCATTTTTTCGTCACCAGCATTTTTTCGTCACCAGCATTTTTTCGTCACCAGCATTTTTCGTCATTTTTCGTCACCAGCATTTTTTCGTCATTTTTCGTCACCAGCATTTTTTCGTCACCAGCATTTTTTGTCATTTTTCGTCACCAACATTTTTTGTCATTTTTCGTCACCAGCATTTTTTCGTCACCAGCATTTTTCGTCATTTTTCGTCACCAGCATTTTTCGTAATTTTTTCGTCACCAATATTTTTTGTCATTTTTCGTCACCAGCATTTTTTCGTCACCAGCATTTTTCGTCACCAGCATTTTTCGTCATTTTTCGTCACCAGCATTTTTCGTCACCAGCATTTTTCGTCACCAGTATTTTTTCGTCACCAGTATTTTTTTGTCATTTTTCGTCACCAGCATTTTTCGTCATTTTTCGTCACCAGCATTTTTTCGTCACCAGCATTTTTCGTCATTTTTCGTCACCAGCATTTTTTCGTCACCAGCATTTTTTCGTCACCAGCATTTTTTGTCATTTTTCGTCACCAGCATTTTTTCGTCACCAGCATTTTTCGTCACCAGCATTTTTTGTCATTTTTCGTCACCAGCATTTTTTCGTCATTTTTCGTCACCAGCATTTTTTCGTCATTTTTCGTCACCAGCATCTTTTCGTCACCAGCATTTTTTCGTCACCAGCATTTTTTTCGTCACCAGCATTTTTCGTCATTTTTCGTCACCAGCATTTTTTCGTCATTTTTCGTCACCAGCATTTTTTCGTCATTTTTCGTCACCAGCATTTTTTCGTCACCAGCATTTTTCGTCACCAGCATTTTTTGTCATTTTTCGTCACCAGCATTTTTTCGTCACCAGCATTTTTTCGTCACCAACATTTTTCGTCATTTTTCGTCACCAGCATTTTTCGTCACCAGCATTTTTTCGTCACCAGCATTTTTCGTCATTTTTCGTCACCAGCATTTTTCGTCACCAGCATTTTTTCGTCACCAGCATTTTTTCGTCACCAGTATTTTTTGTCATTTTTCGTCACCAGCATTTTTTGTCACCAGCATTTTTTCGTCACCAGCATTTTTCGTCATTTTTCGTCACCAGCATTTTTCGTCACCAGCATTTTTTCGTCACCAGCATTTTTCGTCATTTTTCGTCACCAGCATTTTTTCGTCACCAGCATTTTTTCGTCACCAGCATTTTTTCGTCACCAGCATTTTTTGTCATTTTTCGTCACCAGGATTTTTTCGTCACCAGCATTTTTCGTCACCAGCATTTTTTGCCATTTTTCGTCACCAGCATTTTTTCGTCACCAGCATTTTTCGTCATTTTTCGTCACCAGCATTTTTTCGTCACCAGCATTTTTTCGTCACCAGCATTTTTTCGTCACCAGCATTTTTTGTCATTTTTCGTCACCAGCATTTTTTCGTCACCAGCATTTTTCGTCACCAGCATTTTTTGTCATTTTTCGTCACCAGCATTTTTTCGTCATTTTTCGTCACCAGCATTTTTTCGTCATTTTTCGTCACCAGCATTTTTTCGTCACCAGCATTTTTTCGTCACCAGCATTTTTTTCGTCACCAGCATTTTTCGTCATTTTTCGTCACCAGCATTTTTTAGTCACCAGCATTTTTCGTCATTTTTCGTCATTTTTCGTCACCAGCATTTTTTGTCATTTTTCGTAACCAGCATTTTTTCGTCACCAGCATTTTTTCGTCACCAGCATTTTTTGTCATTTTTCGTCACCAGCATTTTTTCGTCACCAGCATTTTTCGTTATTTTTCGTCACCAGCATTTTTCGTCACCAGCATTTTTTCGTCACCAGCATTTTTCGTCATTTTTCGTCACCAGCATTTTTTCGTCACCAGCATTTTTTCGTCACCAGTATTTTTTGTCATTTTTCGTCACCAGCATTTTTCGTCATTTTTCGTCACCAGCATTTTTTCGTCACCAGCATTTTTCGTCATTTTTCGTCACCAGCATTTTTCGTCACCAGCATTTTTTCGTCACCAGTATTTTTTGTCATTTTTCGTCACCAGCATTTTTCGTCATTTTTCGTCACCAGCATTTTTTCGTCACCAGCATTTTTCGTCATTTTTCGTCACCAGCATTCTTCGTCATTTTTCGTCACCAGCATTTTTTCATCACCAGCATTTTTTGTCATTTTTCGTCACCAGCATTTTTCGTCATTCTTCGTCACCAGCATTTTTTCGTCACCAGCATTTTTTTCGTCACCAGCATTTTTCGTCATTTTTCGTCACCAGCATTTTTTCGTCACCAGCATTTTTCGTCATTTTTCGTCACCACCATTTTGTTTTCATTTTTCGTCACCAGCATTTTTTCGTCACCAGCATTTTTCGTCATTTTTCGTCACCAGCATTTTTTCGTCACCAGCATTTTTTCGTCACCAGCATTTTTCGTCATTTTTCGTCACCAGCATTTTTTCGTCACCAGCATTTTTTGTCATTTTTCGTCACCAGCATTTTTTCGTCACCAGCATTTTTCGTCACCAGCATTTTTTTGTCATTTTTCGTCACCAGCATTTTTTCGTCATTTTTCGTCACCAGCATTCTTCGTCATTTTTCGCCACCAGCATTTTTTCGTCACCAGCATTTTTCGTCATTTTTCGTCACCAGCATTTTTCGTCATTTTTCGTCACCAGCATTTTTTCGTCACCAGCATTTTTTCGTCACCAGCATTTTTCGTCATTTTTCGTCACCAGCATTTTTTCGTCACCAGCATTTTTTGTCATTTTTCGTCACCAGCATTTTTTCGTCACCAGCATTTTTCGTCATTTTTCGTCACCAGCATTTTTTCGTCACCAGCATTTTTCGTCACCAGCATTTTTCGTCATTTTTCGTCACCAGCATTTTTCGTCACCAGCATTTTTTGTCATTTTTCGTCACCAGCATTTTTTCGTCATTTTTCGTCACCAGCATTATTTCCTCACCAGCATTTTTCGTCATTTTTCGTCACCAGCATTTTTCGTCATTTTTCGTCACCAGCATTTTTTCGTCACCAGCATTTTTCGTCATTTTTCGTCACCAGCATTCTTCGTCATTTTTCGTCACCAGCATTTTTTGTCACCAGCATTTTTTGTCATTTTTCGTCACCAGCATTTTTCGTCATTTTTCGTCACCAGCATTTTTTCGTCACCAGCATTTTTCGTCATTTTTCGTCACCAGCATTTTTTCGTCACCAGCATTTTTTCGTCACCAGAATTTTTTGTCATTTTTCGTCACCAGCATTTTTTCGTCACCAGCATTTTTCGTCATTTTTCGTCACCAGCATTTTTTCGTCACCAGCATTTTTCGTCATTTTTCGTCACCAGCATTTTTCGTCACCAGCATTTTTTCGTCATTTTTCGTCACCAGCATTATTTCGTCACCAGCATTTTTCGTCATTTTTCGTCATTTTTCGTCACCAGCATTTTTTCGTCACCAGCATTTTTTCGTCACCAGCATTTTTCGTCATTTTTCGTCACCAGCATTTTTTCGTCACCAGCATTTTTTGTCATTTTTCGTCACCATTATTTTTTCGTCACCAGCATTTTTTCGTCATTTTTCGTCACCAGCATTTTTTCGTCACCAGCATTTTTTCGTCACCAGCATTTTTTTCGTCACCAGCATTTTTCGTCATTTTTCGTCACCAGCATTTTTTCGTCACCAGCATTTTTCGTAATTTTTCGTCACCAGCATTTTGTTTTCATTTTTCGTCACCAGCATTTTTTCGTCACCAGCATTTTTCGTCATTTTTCGTCACCAGCATTTTTCGTCATTTTTCGTCACCAGCATTTTTTCGTCACCAGCATTTTTCCGTCACCAGTATTTTTTGTCATTTTTCGTCACCAGCATTTTTCGTCATTTTTCGTCACCAGCATTTTTTGTCATTTTTCGTCTCCAGCATTTTTTCGTCACCATCATTTTTCGTCATTTTTCGTCACCAGCATTTTTCGTCATTTTTCGTCACCAGCCTTTTTTTCGTCACCAGCATTTTTCGTCATTTTTCGTCACCAGCATTTTTCGTCACCAGCATTTTTTCGTCACCAGCATTCTTCGTCATTTTTCGTCACCAGCATTTTTTCGTCACCAGCATTTCTTCGTCACCAGCATTTTTTGCCATTTTTCGTCATTTTTCGTCACCAGCATTTTTTCGTCACCAGCATTTTTTCGTCACCAGCATTTTTTGTCATTTTTCGTCACCAGCATTTTTTCGTCACCAGCATTTTTTGTCATTTTTCGTCACCAGCATTTTTTCGTCACCAGCATTTTTCGTCATTTTTCGTCACCAGCATTTTTTCGTCACCAGTATTTTTTGTCATTTTTCGTCACCAGCATTTTTCGTCACCAGCATTTTTTCGTCACCAGCATTTTTCGTCATTTTTCGTCACCAGCATTCTTCGTCATTTTTCGTCACCAGCATTTTTTTGTCACCAGCATTTTTTGTCATTTTTCGTCACCAGCATTTTTCGTCATTTTTCGTCACCAGCATTTTTTCGTCACCAGCATTTTTTCGTCACCAGCATTTTTCGTCATTTTTCGTCACCAGCATTTTTTCGTCACCAGCATTTTTTCGTCATTTTTCGTCACCAGCATTTTTTCGTCACCAGCATTTTTCGTCACCAGCATTTTTTGTCATTTTTCGTCACCAGCATTTTTTCGTCACCAGCATTTTTTCGTCATTTTTCGTCACCAGCATTATTTCTTCACCAGCATTTTTCGTCATTTTTCGTCATTTTTCGTCATTTTTCGTCACCAGCATTTTTTCGTCACCAGCATTTTTCGTCATTTTTCGTCACCAGCATTTTTTCGTCACCAGCATTTTTTGTCATTTTTCGTCACCATTATTTTTTCGTCACCAGCATTTTTTCGTCATTTTTCGTCACCAGCATTTTTTCGTCACCAGCATTTTTTCGTCACCAGCATTTTTTTCGTCACCAGCATTTTTCGTCATTTTTCGTCACCAGCATTTTTCGTAATTTTTCGTCACCAGCATTTTGTTTTCATTTTTCGTCACCAGCATTTTTTCGTCACCAGCATTTTTCGTCATTTTTCGTCACCAGCATTTTTTCGTCACCAGCATTTTTCGTCATTTTTCGTCACCAGCATTTTGTTTTCATTTTTCGTCACCAGCATTTTTTCGTCACCAGCATTTTTCGTCATTTTTTGTCACCAGCATTTTGTTTTCATTTTTCGTCACCAGCATTTTTTCGTCACCAGCATTTTTCGTCATTTTTCGTCACCAGCATTTTTTGTCATTTTTCGTCACCAGCATTTTTTCGTCACCAGCATTTTTCGTCATTTTTCGTCACCAGCATTTTTTCGTCACCAGTATTTTTTGTCATTTTTCGTCACCAGCATTTTTCGTCATTTTTCGTCACCAGCATTTTTTCGTCACCAGCATTTTTTCGTCACCAGCATTTTTTGTCATTTTTCGTCACCAGCATTTTTCGTCATTTTTCGTCACCAGCATTTTTTCGTCACCAGCATTTTTCGTCATTTTTCGTCACCAGCATTTTTTCGTCACCAGCATTTTTTCGTCACCAGAATTTTTTGTCATTTTTCGTCACCAGCATTTTTTCGTCACCAGCATTTTTCGTCATTTTTCGTCACCAGCATTTTTTCGTCACCAGCATTTTTCGTCATTTTTCGTCACCAGCATTTTTCGTCACCAGCATTTTTTGTCATTTTTCGTCACCAGCATTTTTTCGTCATTTTTCGTCACCAGCATTTTTCGTCATTTTTCGTCACCAGCATTTTTCGTCATTTTTCGTCACCAGCATTTTTTCGTCACCAGCATTTTTTCGTCACCAGCATTTTTCGTCATTTTTCGTCACCATTATTTTTTCGTCACCAGCATTTTTTCGTCATTTTTCGTCACCAGCATTTTTTCGTCACCAGCATTTTTTCGTCACCAGCATTTTTTTCGTCACCAGCATTTTTCGTCATTTTTCGTCACCAGCATTTTTTCGTCACCAGCATTTTTCGTCATTTTTCGTCACCAGCATTTTGTTTTCATTTTTCGTCACCAGCATTTTTTCGTCACCAGCATTTTTCGTCATTTTTCGTCACCAGCATTTTTTCGTCACCAGCATTTTTCGTCATTTTTCGTCACCAGCATTTTGTTTTCATTTTTCGTCACCAGCATTTTTTCGTCACCAGCATTTTTCGTCATTTTTCGTCACCAGCATTTTGTTTTCATTTTTCGTCACCATCATTTTTTCGTCACCAGCATTATTCGTCATTTTTCGTCACCAGCATTTTTTCGTCACCAGCATTTTTTCGTCACCAGCATTTTTCGTCATTTTTCGTCACCAGCATTTTTTCGTCACCAGCATTTTTTGTCATTTTTCGTCACCAGCATTTTTTCGTCACCAGCATTTTTCGTCACCAGCATTTTTTGTCATTTTTCGTCACCAGCATTTTTTCGTCATTTTTCGCCACCAGCATTCTTCGTCATTTTTCGTCACCAGCATTTTTTCGTCACCAGCATTTTTCGTCATTTTTCGTCACCAGCATTTTTTCGTCACCAGCATTTTTCGTCATTTTTCGTCACCAGTATTTTGTTTTCATTTTTCGTCACCAGCATTTTTCGTCATTTTTCGTCACCAGCATTTTTTCGTCACCAGCATTTTTTGTCATTTTTCGTCACCAGCATTTTTTCGTCACCAGCATTTTTTCGTCACCAGCATTTTTCGTCATTTTTTGTCACCAGCATTTTTCGTCATTTTTCGTCACCAGCATTTTTCGTCACCAGCATTTTTTGTCATTTTTCCTCACCAGCATTTTTTCGTCATTTTTCGTCACCAGCATTTTTCGTCATTTTTCGTCACCAGCATTTTTCGTCATTTTTCGTCACCAGCATTTTTTCGTCACCAGCATTTTTTCGTCACCAGCATTTTTCGTCATTTTTCGTCACCAGCATTTTTTCGTCACCAGCATTTTTTGTCATTTTTCGTCACCATTATTTTTTCGTCACCAGCATTTTTCGTCACCAGCATTTTTTGTCATTTTTCGTCACCAGCATTTTTTCGTCATTTTTCGTCACCAACTTTTTTTCGTCACCAGCATTTTTTCGTCACCAGCATTTTTCGTCATTTTTCGTCACCAGCATTTTTTCGTCACCAGCATTTTTCGTCATTTTTCGTCACCAGTATTTTGTTTTCATTTTTCGTCACCAGCATTTTTTCGTCACCAGCATTTTTCGTCATTTTTCGTCACCAGCATTTTTCGTCACCAGCATTTTTTCGTCACCAGCATTTTTCGTCACCAGCATTTTTTCGTCACCAGCATTTTTCGTCATTTTTCGTCACCAGCATTTTTTCGTCACCAGCATTTTTCGTCATTTTTCGTCGCCAGCATTTTTTCGTCACCAGCATTTTTCGTCGTTTTTCGTCACCAGCATTTTTTCGTCACAAAAGTATTGGTATCAAAATGTACTTAAAGTACCAAAAGTACTGAAGTACTGAAATGTTTGAAAATAGCAGATCTACAAGCTCACAACGTGGTAGTTAGTTACTTTCCCACCACTTAGATTGGATACTTTCAAACAGCTGATGCATAAAATAGGGTCAAAGTGGTTCAACTGATTTTGACAGTTTTTCGTTTCGGTAGTGTCACTACCGAAACGGATAAAAAATTACTAAGTCCAGAGCTCGATGAATGTTAGGGACCAAAAAAAAAGTCACTTCCAATCAACTTTAAATTGCCTGAAACGTACTCCTAACAGGTTTTTGGGGGAACAATTTTTTTTTCGTTTCGGTAGTGTCACTACCGAAACGGAAAAAAAATGACTAAGTCCAGAGCTCGATGAATGTTAGGGACCAAAAAAAAAGTCACTACCAATCAACTTTAAATTGCCTGAAATGTACTCCTAACAGGTTTTTGGGGGAACATTTTTTTTTTTCGTTTCGGTAGTGTCACTACCGAAACGGAAAAAAAATGATTAAGTCCAGAGCTCGATGAATGTTAGGGACCAAAAAAAAAGTCACTACCAATCAACTTTAAATTGCCTGAAACGTACTCCTAACAGGTTTTTGGGGGAACATTTTTTTTTTCGTTTCGGTAGTGTCACTACCGAAACGGAAAAAAAATTACTAAGTCCAGAGCTCGATGAATGTTAGGGACCAAAAAAAAAGTCACAACCAATCAACTTTAAATTGCCTGAAACGTACTCCTAACAGGTTTTTGGGGGAACAATTTTTTTTTCGTTTCGGTAGTGTCACTACCGAAACGGGAAAAAAATGGGTAGCACTTTACAATAATGACCCGTTATAAAGCATTTATAAACGTTTATAAGTAGTTTGTAGACTATTAACAAATCATTAACAACCTGTTTGTTGACATTTGTAAATGATTACTAAAACCTTTATAACTACGGTTACAAATCATCTATAAAGGTATTAGTAACTATTCATGAATAAGCCATGTATAATACATCTGTAAATGATTATTAAATCATTTGTAACTGATGTTACATAATATATACAAGCTATTGGTAGCTTGTTCATGTTTAACATATGCTTTGTTAAACATTCCTAAAGTATCTATAAATCCTTAGTACATGTTATTATGTGCCCTATAGTAAAGTGAAGACAGTTCATCATTTACAACTGTCTGTTAATGTGTTTGTTCATGTTTAACATGCTTTGTAAAACATTCCTAAAATATCTATAAATCCTTTGTACATGTGCCCTACAGTAAAGTGAAGACAGTTCATCATTTATGACTGTCTGTTAATGTGGACTTTCTCCTTACCTGTTGCAAACTAGCTGGCTTTCATGAATGTTTTAATTAGGGGCGGCCATAGCTGAGTGGTTAGTGAGCCCGCCTAGTGAGCCAGAGGCCCTGGTTGCCCAGGTTCGATTCCAGGCCAGGCCAGCATATGTGTCGATGAAATGAAATTTGTCCCTGAGCAAGACTCTTAACCCCTAATTGCTCACAGGTTCTCATTGGAAACAAGACCACAAGGACTTTCATGAACGACCTGTTAAAAGGAATTATCCTTATTTATCCTTAATGCAGACACCAAACAATTACTAGAATTATCATTCATGTTAAGCAAATGATGCGTAAGACATTCGTAAATAGTATGTAAACCATTTGTGGTGTTAGGGACCAAAAAAGTCACTACAAAGTACTACCAATCAACTCTAAATTGCCTGAAACGTACTCCTAACAGGTTTTTGGGGGGACGATTTTGGCCTCCACACTTAGTGATTATTTCGGATTTAACTTTCGTTTCAGTGGTGACCAACTTTCGTTTCGGTAGTTTGATTACAAAATGAAAGTTGTGTAAAAAATAATCTGACTATACTAAGTTGTTATTTGTTTGTTTAAAGGGGCTACACCATGAATTTCATTTTTTTGGGGGTTTTTAGTATTTTTTGGGCTCCCCAGTGTCTCTTGTACCCAAAAAAATATTTTTTTTTATCATTCAGTCATTCATGCTCATTTCATGGATTTCCTGAATGGGCGTGTCTGAACAGGCCATTTCAGAATGGCTGTGCAAGTGATGTCACTTGCACTGATTTTGCATTGACGATGGCCAGACAAAATTGCTCAGTAGCTCCCCCCTGCCCAATAGGACGTTTTCGTATTGCAGCTGAAAAAGCTTGGAATGACAGACAGTCAGATTGTGAGAAAAAATATCTGGATGTTTTTTAGGCTTACAACCTGTTTAAAACGTATTAGGGGCAATATTTATATATAATATATATTTTTTTAATTCATGGTGTAGCCCCTTTAAGTCAGGCTATACTCTACTCAGAGTCATAAGTTTACAAAATGTACTAAAGTACAGTGAACGTCTGTGCGGTTTGTCTTCATCACTGAAAATAACGTACATGTAAACTGATGTCATGTGCAGTTGGGGTGAAGAAACACAACCATTTCACTCCTAATAATACCTATTTGATTTGACATCCTGACTTGCTGCTGTAGCTGGGGCTTGAACCTGTTACCTGCGGCTCACTAGTCAGTGACTCTATCCATTCACCTACAGCTGTTTCCTTGGAATCTGTGGTTCTGAAACGCTTTGTTGTCAACCCCCCAAATTGACATGTATTTGGGCAGTGGACCCCAATGTGAAAAGATGTAGTGTCAGGGCCCCCCATGAAAAAGATTTATATTTATGCTGTAACACATTTTTTTAAAGTTATTTGTCTTGTTTGTTGTTCAAGTCAAAGCACCAGGAAGGCTGTACTTGTCAGCCATCTGTTAGCTCAATGGGTTGAGACGCAGTATTCATGATCCAGAGGCCATGAGTTCAAATCCCATTGATGTCTTTCCTATGATTCTTTCCTTTGCAGACTGGCTTCCAGAAGATCAACTGAAAACTACCAGGAAGGCTGTACTTGTCAGCCATCTGTTAGCTCAATGGGTTGAGATGCAGTATTCATGATCCAGAGGCCATGAGTTCAAATCCCATTGATGTCTTTCCTATGATTCTTTCCTTTGCAGACTGGCTTCCAGAAGATCAACTGAAAACTACCAGGAAGGCTGTACATGTCAGCCATCTGTTAGCTCAATGGGTTGAGACGCAGTATACATGATCCAGAGGCCATGAGTTCAAATCCCACTGGTGTCTTTACTGTGATGCTTTCCTTTGCAGACTAACTTCTAGAAAAACAAGTTAAAACCACCAGGAAACCTGTAACTCTCAGCCAACGGCTTAGCTCAACTGGTAGAGCGTCTGTCCAATAACATGACTTGACCTGACTTGAGTGGGTTCGATTCCCACTCCGAGTCATGTGTCCCCGGTAACTTGGGGCAACGGATAAATTGACTGATATCCTTCGTGATGCTTCCCTTTGCAGAATAACTTCTAGAAAAACAATTTAAAACCACAAGGAAACCTGTAACTCTCAGCCAACAGCATAGCTCAACTGGTAGAGCGTCTGTCCAATAACATGACTTGACTTGAGTGGGTTTGATTCCCACTCGAGTCAAGTGTCCCCGGTAACTTGGGGCAACGGATAAATTGACTGATATCCCCCTACTCCTACTCCTCCCCCTACTCCTCCCCCTACTCTGGGCCCTACTCCTACTCCTCCCCCTACTCTGGGCCCTACTCCCAACCCCTATTCCTACTCCTCCCCCTACTCTGGGCCCTTCTGGGACCTACTCCTACTCCTCCCCCCCGACTATATTCCCTCTTTACTCCACTCACTACTCTACTCCGCCTACTCTACACACCCTCTATCTATCTCAGTAACTGAGACCGAATTGGCCAGATTCGGTTTCAGTTACTAAGGTGGTGACTGGATTTGAACCAGGACACTCCTACAAGTTATTCTACGGATATCAGTCAATTTATCCGCTGCTCCAATTTACCGGGGACTTGACGTTAGTGGGAATCGAACCCAGGACGGCTCGGTCCTGGGTTGAACTGGATTTGAACCATCACACTCCTACAAGTTATTCTACGGATATCAGTCAATTTATCCGTTGCCCCAAGTTACCGGGGACACTTGCCTCGAGTGGGAATCGAACCCACTCAAGTCAAGTCAAGTCATGTTATTGGACAGACGCTCTACCAGTTGAGCTATAATGTTGGCTGAGAGTTACAGGTTTCCTGGTGGTTTTAACTTGTTTTTCTAGAAGTTAGTCTGCAAAGGGAAGCATCACAAAGAATATCAGTCAATTTATCCGTTGCCCCAAGTTACCGGGGACACATGACTCGGAGTGGTTATCGAACCCACTCAAGTCAGGTCAAGTCATGTTATTGGACAGACGCTCTACCAGTTGAGCTAAGCTGTTGGCTGAGAGTTACAGGTTTCCTGGTGGTTTTAACTTGTTTATCTAGAAGTTAGTCTGCAAAGGGAAGCATCACTAAGGATATCAGTCAATTTATCCGTTGCCTCAAGTTACCGGGGACACTTGACTCGAGTGGGAATCGAACCCACTCAAGTCAAGTCATGTTATTGGACAGACGCTCTACCAGTTGAGCTAAGCTGTTGGCTGAGAGTTACAGGTTTCCTGGTGGTTTTAACTTATTTTTCTAGAAGTTAGTCTGCAAAGGAAAGCATCACAGTAAAGACACCAGTGGGATTTGAACTCATGGCCTCTGGATCATGTATACTGCGTCTCAACCCATTGAGCTAACAGATGGCTGACAAGTACAGCCTTCCTGGTAGTTTTCAGTTGATCTTCTGGAAGCCAGTCTGCAAAGGAAAGAATCATAGGAAAGACATCAATGGGATTTGAACTCATGGCCTCTGGATCATGAATACTGCGTCTCAACCCATTGAGCTAACAGATGGCTGACAAGTACAGCCTTCCTGGTAGTTTTCACTTGATCTTCTGGAAGCCAGTCTGCAAAGGAAAGAATCATAGGAAAGACATCAATGGGATTTGAACTCATGGCCTCTGGATCATGAATACTGCGTCTCAACCCATTGAGCTAACAGATGGCTGACAAGTACAGCCTTCCTGGTAGTTTTCAGTTGATCTTCTGGAAGCCAGTCTGCAAAGTAAAGAATCATAGGAAAGACATCAATGGGATTTGTACTCATGGCCTCTGGATCATGTATACTGCGTCTCAACCCATTGAGCTAACAGTTGGATGACAAATATAGCCTTCCTGGTAGTTTTCAGTTGATCTTCTGGAAGCCAGTCTGCAAAGGAAAGAATCATAGGAAAGATATCAATGGGATTTGAACTCATGGCCTCTGGATCATGAATACTGCGTCTCAACCCATTGAGCTAACAGATGGCTGACAAGTACAGCCTTCCTGGTGCTTTGACTTGAACAACAAACAAGACAAATAACTTTAAAAAAATGTGTTACAGCATAAATATAAATCTTTTTCATGGGGGGCCCTGACACTACATCTTTTCACATTGGGGTCCACTGCCCAAATACATGTCAATTTGGGGGGTTGACAACAAAGCGTTTCAGAACCACAGATTCCAAGGAAACAGCTGTAGGTGAATGGATAGAGTCACTGACTAGTGAGCCGCAGGTAACAGGTTCAAGCCTCAGCTACAGCAGCAAGTCAGGATGTCAAATCAAATAGGTATTATTAGGAGTGAAATGGTTGTGTTTCTTTACCCCAACTGCACATGACGTCAGTTTACATGTACGTTATTTTCAGTGATGAAGACAAACCGCACAGACGTTCACTGTACTTTAGTACATTTTGTAAACTTATGACTCTGAGTAGAGTATAGCCTGACTTAAACAAACAAATAACAACTTAGTATAGTCAGATTATTTTTTACACAACTTACATTTTGTAATCAAACTACCGAAACAAAAGTTGGTCACCACCGAAACGAAAGTTAAATCCGAAATAATCACTAAGTGTGGAGGCCAAAATCGTCCCCCCAAAAACCTGTTAGGAGTACGTTTCAGGCAATTTAGAGTTGATTGGTAGTACTTTGTAGTGACTTTTTTGGTCCCTAACACCACGAATGGTTTACATACTCTTTATGAATGTCTTACGCATCATTTGCTTAACATGAATGATAATTCTAGTAATTGTTTGGTGTCTGCATTTATGAAAGCCAGGTAGTTTGCAACAGGTAAGGAGAAAGTCCACATTAACAGACAGTCATAAATGATGAACTGTCTTCACTTTACTGTAGGGCACATAATAACATTTACAAAGGATTTATAGATATTTTAGGAATGTTTTACAAAGCATGTTAAACATGAACAAACACATTAACAGACAGTTGTAAATGATGAACTGTCTTCACTTTACTATAGGGCACATAATAACATGTACTAAGGATTTATAGATACTTTAGGAATGTTTAACAAAGCATATGTTAAACATGAACAAGCTACCAATAGCTTGTATATATTATGTAACATCAGTTACAAATGATTTAATAATCATTTACAGATGTATTATACATGGCTTATTCATGAATAGTTACTAATACCTTTATAGATGATTTGTAACCGTAGTTATAAAGGTTTTAGTAATCATTTACGAATGTCAATAAACAGGTTGTTAATGATTTGTTAATAGTCTACAAACTGCTTATAAACGTTTATAAATGCTTTAGAATGGGTCGTTACAAATGATTTAATAATCTTTTACAGATGTATATAAATGGCTTATTCATGAATAGTTCACTACTTACTAATACTTTACAAATGATTTGTAACTGTAGTTATAAAGGTTTTAGTAATCATTTACGAATGTCAACAAACAGGTTGTTAATGATTTGTTAATAGTCTACAAACTACTTATAAACGTTTATAAATGCTTTATAACGGGTCATTATTGTAAAGTGCTACCGAAAAGGTAAAATATAATTCTATTGGCAGATCTTGCACACAAGGCCATGTAAATTGTCACCTTCAGCGTTTTGATTGTAGGGCATTCACCGTTTCAGCATTTCCTTCTCACAAACTGTCAAGAGCTGATTAAGCTGAAGTGTGGCAATAACAATGTGATCTGACTGTAAAACTATAGTTTATTAAATATGAAATTAACAAAATCATTAATAAATACTACTACTAAATCATGTCCACTTTTTATGCTAACCCAAGTAAAAACAATGTAATATGTACAGTAGCTACTGTATTTAGATATGTTTAAAATCAACTGGTACAGCAACATAACATAACTGTCCCTTGACATTGTTTTATGATATGAAATTATGACTATGTTAAATATTAAAGTTAACATAAGAATTGAGTTTATACTGGTTTCAAGGTAAATCCTGTCTATCTTGGTCAGATTCCTTGTTTTCTCTCACCCAACCTGTCATATCAAATCTACTGTTTACACCAGGCAGTATTATTAAAATCATGTCGTTTACACCCTGGAAATCATTTTAAGCATGTTGTTTTCAGCAGCTATAAAGCATATAACATTTTTGCAGAGATGCAGTAACTGAATAGTGGGTAAAAGGACCAGGTGTATAACTGCCACCTGGTTTCAGTATCACACCATAATTCATTCACCATAATACAACATGACAAAGAAACAGAAATATTTGTAACAAAATCATTCAGTATCAAGTAGGCTAAAATTGGTGTTAATATTACCAGAGGTGGACAAAGTACTCGACCCCAGTACTTGAGTAAGAGTACAGATACTCTTGGTCAAATTTACTCCACTACAAGTAAAAGTAGCTCAGACAAAATGTTACTCAAGTAAGAGTAAAAAAGTCATTACTTTTAAATATACTTAAGTATTCAAAAGTACATGCTTTGAAAAATACTTAAAGTAAAAGTAAAAGTAGAAGTACATTTCTTCATTTTTATATCAACAAATTGCTGTAATGTTTTCACAATGAATTTATAGGACCTTGTAACTCTTGTTTCAGAGAAGTACTGTAACTCTCTGAAACCACCTGCAGTGCATGCACTGATGTGCTTGCTTGTAGAACCACTACGTTATACAAAGCCTGCAGAAACACCTATGAAAACATAGAAATGACTGAGGAACCAGAACTAAATACTTTAACTCCTATACACCTATACAAGATGTACTGTAACAAAGAGGCGAGCGGAGGGGGAAGCCAGAAACACGGCTAGTGTGAGAGCAGAAGTTAGGCCAATTGCATTTTAGGGAAGAAAAAGAAATTGCCAACCTAAAGGCAAAACCGCACCAATGCAACTAGTCGCAACTCCTTGCAACAAAACCGTTTTAAGGTCAACTGCACCAATGCAACTCCTTGCAACTGCCATTGGGGATAATGGTTGCAAGTAGTTGCAAGGAGTTGCATGGCGAATCATTGGTGTGGATGTGGAGTGGGCTTAAAAGTACTCAGTACTTTTCAGCCTTCCTACAAATGTACTTGAGTGAAAGTAAAATATTTGTCTTGGAAATGTACTCAAGTAAGAGTACTAAGGATTAAAAAAATGGAATACTCAAGTAAAGTACAGATCCTCTGAACCTGTATTCAAGTAAAGTACTCAAGTACATTTACTCCATTACTGTCCACCACTGAATATTACCGTAGCTACCATGAACAGTTTACTGTGCTCGATACTTGCCTCACATTTACTGTCATACGTATATATATTTACAGTCTAATCATCTATGACAATGTAAGTTGTCTATAAAAAATATGGGGAAAAATCTGCTATTCATAAATGTAGCAATCTAGTTGATTTTAAATTTACAAGCTGCATTTCAGTGTCCAGGCAGCAAACAGTCACTGATAAACACCTGGTCCATGTAAATGTAAAGAGCTTCACTCTTTCTTTACACGTTGGATTCCTCTTCTACAACCCTGGTGTCCTGATCAGCAGAGGAGATGAATCCTCGCCTACGACCCCCACTTCCGCTAATGTTAACATAATCTTGACTGTCTTCCTGAAACATGTAAAAAAAGACAAAAGATAAGTCCATGGACAAGTAAAAAAAGAAACACACATTTATAATAGATCATATATCAAATTCATCATTATAAAATATTTAAAAATATTACAAATGTAGCTCTCCTCACTTCTTTGTCCATGCCAGAGTCTTGTTTCCTTTAAAAACATGAAATATTATTTTAGAATAAGACGTTTTCTGCAATACTGACAACAGGATATAGTTCAACAGAACAGTGGTTCTCAAAGTGGGGTCCAGGGACATCGAGGCTGTTCCAGGGGGTCCCCAGCAAAATGAGAAACAGTTTAATTTCACTATTATTTCACTGGCAAGAAGTTATCCCAAATGAGAAAATGTATAAGCATGACTATTCAGGTCATGTCATAGGTTTCTCCACTGTAGACAGGGGTGAAACCTATATAATTCTACAACTTTATACTGTAGACTACAGTATAAAGTTGTAGAATTTTGTACTAAATCTAATGAAACAACTGTGTCTTCTTATGGGGGTCTGTGGTACACAATCTTTTTTAATATGCATCTACTTTCTAATAATAGGGTCATTGACATATATGTTTAATGAGTTATGATGACATTAAACTCACCAGGCCCACAACATAACCAAAGGAAGCACCAACACTGCCAAGATCTTGACTCCAATACCAACACGAAGGATGAGACGATGAACTGCAGAACGATGACAGGATATTAATTACAAATAGAGAAGGAAATTGATCAACATTGTCTTCAGAATATTTGGTTGTTCTGAGCCATTACGTATTTTTAATGGCTCTGTTATATATTAGGAGCACGTTTCAGGCAATTTAAAGCTGATTGGTAGTGATTTTTTTGTGATTTTTTTCCCCCGTTTCGGTAGTGACGAAAAGTGACGAGTGACGAAAACAGAAAAAAAATTGTTCCCCCAAAAACCTGTTAGGAGCACGTTTCAGGCAATTTAAAGCTGATTGGTAGTGATTTTTTTGTGATTTTTTTTTCCCGTTTCGGTAGTGACGAAAAGTGACGAGTGACGAAAACAGAAAAAAAAAAATTCCCCCAAAAACCTGTTAGGAGCACGTTTCAGGCAATTTAAAGCTGATTGGTAGTGATTTTTTTGTGAATTTTTTTTCCCGTTTCGGTAGTGACGAAAAGTGACGAGTGACGAAAACAGAAAAAGAATTGTTCCCCCAAAAACCTGTTAGGAGCACGTTTCAAGCAATTTAAAGCTGATTGGTAGTGATTTTTTTGTGAATTCTTTTTCCCCGTTTCGGTAGTGACGAAAAGTGACGAGTGACGAAAACAGAAAAAAAATTGTTCCCCCAAAAACCTGTTAGGAGCACGTTTCAAGCAATTTAAAGCTGATTGGTAGTGATTTTTTTGTGAATTCTTTTTCCCCGTTTCGGTAGTGACGAAAAGTGACGAGTGACGAAAACAGAAACAAAATTGTTCCCCCAAAAACCTGTTAGAGGCACGTTTCAGGCAATTTAAAGCTGATTGGTAGTGATTTTTTTGTGATTTTTTTTTTACGTTTCGGTAGTGACGAAAAGTGACGAGTGACGAAAACAGAAAAAAAAATGTTCCCCCAAAAACCTGTTAGGAGCACGTTTCAGGCTATTTAAAGCTGATTGGTGGTGACTTTTTTGTGAATTCTTTTTTTCCGTTTCGGTAGTGACGAAAAGTGACGAGTGACGAAAACAGAAAAAAAATTGTTCCCCCAAAAACCTGTTAGGAGCACGTTTCAGGCAATTTAAAGCTGATTGGTAGTGATTTTTCTGTGATTTTTTTTTCCCGTTTCGGTAGTGACGAAAAGTGACGAGTGACGAAAACAGAAAACAAATCGTTCCCCCAAAAACCTGTTAGGAGCACGTTTCAGGCAATTTAAAGCTGATTGGTAGTGATTTTTTGGTGAATTTCTTTTTCCGTTTCGGTAGTGACGAAAAGTGACGAGTGACGAAAACAGAAAAAAAAAATTCCCCCAAAAACCTGTTAGGAGCACGTTTCGGGCAATTTAAAGCTGATTGGTAGTGATTTTTTTGTGAATTTTTTTTTCCGTTTCGGTAGTGACGAAAAGTGACGAGTGACGAACACAGAAAAAAAAATGTTCCCCCAAAAACCTGTTAGGAGCACGTTTCAGGCAATTTAAAGCTGATTGGTAGTGATTTTTCTGTGATTTTTTTTTTCCGTTTCAGTAGTGACGAAAAGTGACGAGTGACGAAAATAGAAAAAAAAATGTTCCCCCAAAAACCTGTTAGGAGCACGTTTCAGGCAATTTAAAGCTGATTGGTAGTGATTTTTTTGTGATTTTTTTTCCCCGTTTCGGTAGTGACGAAAAGTGACGAAAAGTGACAATTTAAAGCTGATTGGAAGTGATTTTTTTGTGATTTTTTTTTTCCGTTTCGGTAGTGACGAAAAGTGACGAGTGACGAAAACAGAAAAAAAAATGTTCCCCCAAAAACCTGTTAGGAGCACGTTTCAGGCAATTTAAAGCTGATTGGTAGTGATTTTTTTGTGAATTTTTTTTTCCGTTTCGGTAGTGACGAAAAGTGACGAGTGACGAAAACAGAAAAAAAATTGTTCCCCCAAAAACCCGTTAGGAGCACGTTTCAGGCAATTTAAAGCTGATTGGTAGTGATTTTTCTGTGATTTTTTTTTCCCGTTTCGGTAGTGACGAAAAGTGACGAGTGACGAAAACAGAAAAAAAATTGTTCCCCCAAAAACCTGTTAGGAGCACGTTTCAGGCAATTTAAAGCTGATTGGTAGTGATTTTTTTGTGAATTTTTTTTTCCGTTTCGGTAGTGACGAAAAGTGACGAGTGACGAAAACAGAAAAAAATGGTTCCCCCAAAAACCTGTTAGGAGCACGTTTCAGGCAATTTAAAGCTGATTGGTAGTGATTTTTTTGTGAATTTTTTTTTCCGTTTCGGTAGTGACGAAAAGTGACGAGTGACGAAAACAGAAAAACAATTGTTCCCCCAAAAACCTGTTAGGAGCACGTTTCAGGCAATATAAGGGCAGGAACAAGAGTAATAGTAATGATAAACAATGAAAAGGTAGAATTGATATATTTTTTTTACTCACAGAATACATAATAAACATGCAATATTGAACAGATGCAAATAAAAATAATAAAAATAAAACACAAGATACATGTACACACAACACACACACACACACACACACACGCAGCGGCCTAGTGGTTAGAGGGGCGGCCTTGATACCGGAAGGTCCCTAGTTCGATTCCCCAATTCATCACATCAATCATGAATCACTGCTGAATAGCCCTTGAGCAAGGCTTCCATGCAGGGTCCGGCTGGAAACAAGTTTCATACTTAGTCCGACACCCTGGGTAAACAACAAACTTTGCTTTGCTTTACACACACACACACACACACACACACACACACACACACACACACACACACACACACACACACACACACACACACACACACACACACACAACTCAAGGTAAAACTATATTATGTACAAAATAAGACAACCAAGGGGAATACCACCCATTTTCAACTTTGAACTATGTCATTAATATACCTTAGAGTTGTTGTGTGGAAATAAAAATGTATTGTGGGGTCATCACATCACAGTGACACCATTAAGATGTACTCTGCAAGCCAAAGATAATCTTCTCCTTATTTTTATTTATTTTTCTTCATTGACAAAACATCAACAATACAAATACAATACAACTCTACACAACAACTCTAAGGTATATTAATGACATAGTTCAAAGTTAAAATCGGTGGTTTTCCCCATTAAAGAGAAGAACATTTCACCTAACTGGTAACATTGTTAAGAGAAATGTACTCTCTTCTCTTTGTTAAGGGACACTAGCTTAGCTGCTGCCAGTAGATCACAAAGGCTGTGCAGGTAGACCACATGACATGCCCCTAAAAATATATAGTTAAATTGTAAAGGAAAAATATTTATAAACAAAAATCGACAATAACAGATAAATAGACAACGTTTATATAAGGTTAATGGTTAATGTATGTTTTGTAATAATAATCAAAATCTACAAAGTAACTAAAGTTTTCAAACACTGCACATCGCGTGTGTGTGTGTGTGTGTGTGTGTGTGTGTGTGTGTGTGTGTGTGTGTGTGTGTGTGTGTGTGTGTGTGTGTGTGTGTGTGTGTGTGTGTGACAGACAGACTGTAGGGGGGAGGGGAACCTGCTAGCAAAACCGGTTATGTTAATGATATACTGTGTAGCCTACACTACAGTATTCAGAGGAACTCTGCTATCAGGTTCCCCTCCCCCCTACAGTACCTCTGTGGAACCACACGTTACTGCCGGACCCCTGGCAGTAACTCTGAGGACCCTCTAGGGGTCTCGGACCTCCTGCCGAAGACCCCTGATTTAAGTCATTCACTCTCTCTCTCTCTCTCTCTCTCTCTCTACGCAGCCAATGACAACAGCAGTTGTAGCAATGCAACGTGTTGTGAGCTTGTAGATCTGCCATTTTCACTATTCTGAGTTTGTTGAATATTGCCCCTGAATACCCTCACAATAATACAAGTAAAATGAACACTGAAACTAATTTTAAAAACTCAACTAAAACTAGGCCTTTTCACGAACTAAAGACGAAACTAGCAAATCCACTTAAAAATCTAATGAAAACAAACTGCAAAATAAAAGTGTTCTTGGGTGTGTGTGGGGGGAAGGCACAACTCCAGCTCTCAGCTCCTGAGTCCATTGTGATGACGTGAAGTTTGGCTAGAGACAAACAAAAGACCCTGGCCAAGGTGTTAAACCAGTTAATTTGCATGTCAGGAGAAGAACAGTGTTCCTCTCCTCTCTTCTCTCCTCTATATCATTGGTTCTCAAAGTGGGATCCGGGGACCCCCAGGGGTCCTTGAGGGAGTTCCAGGGGGTCCCCAGCTAAATGATAGATTAGGCACCAAATGGACCCTTATGGGTCTGTAACTCTGAGAGTGTACAAATGGAACCAAATGGACCCGTTGGGGTCCATTTGGTTCCATTTGTACACTCTCAGAGTTAAATTGACATAGATTTTACATTATAAATCTAAAAGGTAAATCTCCCCTCTCTGTCTGTCTGTCTGTCTGTCTGTCTGCCTGTCTGTCTGTCTGACCCCCCCCCCCCCTCTCTCCCTGTGTCTCCCTTTCTCTCTCAATCCCTGTCTGTCTGCCCCCCCCCTCTCTCTGTCTGTCTCCCTTTCTCTCTCAATCCCTGTCTGTCTGTCTGTCTGTCTGTCTGTCTGCCCCCCCTCTCTCTGTCTGTCTCCCTTTCTCTCTCAATCCCTGTCTGTCTGTCTGTCTGTCTGTCTGTCTCTGTCTGTCTATCTGGTCTGTCCCCACATCTCTCTCTCTCTCTATCTCTCCCTCTCTCTCTTTTAGTTAGTGTTCACCCATTCTCTGAACGTGAGCACCTCTGCTGGTAGTGTCGAGGAGTGACAACGTCTTTTCAGGGGCAAAACAGTGCGTTTTTAAGGGCAGAACAGGGAGGAAAACATGCCTTTTCAGGGCACTTTCAGGGAAAGAACGTGTGAAGTTTTGAAGTGGCACATCTGTATGTATAAAGGCCTACTATGCAAATATTTATCACATATTTAATCACATATTTAAAACCGGGAAAACATCTGTCATTTTAGATGTTACCGTCGGCTATTCAAAAATAGCAGATCTACAAGCTCATAGCACGGCACCAAGTGACGCCTATAAATACATGCAATCAGCAGGACATCGCAGGGACTTGAACCCTGTCCTAGTGAGCCAGGAGTGAACCGTACCAGTGTCTTTTACCTCTTTGACTCATTTACAGGCTCAATAAATCACATATTAACGTTCACACTCATTTATATGTCAACTTTTACCTAGAGACACTCCGATGAGACGTGTTGTGAGCTTGTAGATCGTCTATTTTCACTATTTTAAAATGTTCTTGAAACAAGGACCCCCAAATGAGTCCGTGAGCCAGGACCCCAAATACGGGGTCATCAGTATCATCTGGGGGGAATAATTCTCATAGTGATTTTTGAGTAGGTATACACCCCTAGTGCTAGGAAAAATGTGATAGCCTTGCATCGGTGGTAACTTTCTGTGTGTTATCACTCCGTTAACCACATGCCAAAACAGTTTTCAAAATCCGAATGAAGCATTCTTCTTCAAACTGATGGTTCTCCCTTATTATTGACCCTCTCTCTTTGAAAAATGGTTGGGATAAGGCTCAGACTATATACTGTTCAGAAAGGTTGTTAAAATTAGCATATCTAGATGTATTTTTTCTATTACAGGCAGTGACAACATAGTGACTGTATATGGCATAAGATGTACTTGGGTTTTCATGAAAGATGTAACACAAAGGTTCACTTTGTACTTAACCTAAATATTTTAATAAATAAAATATAGTGTAACTAATGCATAGGCTAAATATATTGTATTTTATCAGACATGAATATCAGTGGGGGGTGGGGTATTACTGATTTACCTAGTCACACCTGGCCTGAGTCAACCTTACACAAGCTGTACAACTCAGAGCTGACCAAACCTTCTAGCAGTAACAAGCAGAGACATAGTTGCTGCAGAGGCCCACTATCATGTGTCTTATACAAGAATCAAGAAAAAGGACCAGGTGTACAAAAATAAGGATGAGGAAACAGATGGTGATGAACTGTATAAAAGGATTGAAAGGGAAGCCTATAGTGATCTTTTGAAATATATCAGAACTGATATCATACCCAACTAGAAAATGTGCTCCTCGGAGCACAAGTCTCCGCCAGCAAATATTGGAATTTATTCCAATATTTGCTCAAGATTGGAACTTTGATGATAGTGTGTACGTCAGATGGCACATTGACTGCATTACCGTGGATTGCCTTGAACTTGTTGGCAACTTCTTGGCAAGCCAACAAGTTTCATGAAGGCAATACGTTGACTTATCAACCTTTCCTCTAACGGGTGCAAATCCTGCAGTTCTCGGGGTATGGCATCCAGTAATAAGTTGTTAGCCCATAGTTGCACTGTGTCATCAACTGTGATCTCAGTTTGTACTGGAATGTACTGTTCTTGATTAATCCTGTCTAAGCTATTTATATTACATATTGTGATGACACCAGTGTGTCTACATAATGTATTGCTCCGCCATTTCTCAGCCATTTCGTGATTATTCCTGTCTTACCTCACTTTGAAAGAGGCCAAGACTCTTTCAAAGTGACATATCTATTTATAGGCCGCTATACGTCATGCGTCTCACTAGCCAATCAGAGCACACTCTTTCAATGTATTGTCACGTGTCACGTGAGGCTTGACCAATGTTAGCTTGGCCGAGGGGGACGGGGGACGGAAAGTGAAAACATAGTCTCCTGGCGGAGACAATAAGAACATTGTACAAGTCACTTCTTTGGTCGCGAAACTTGAACATTTGTGACCATTTTTGACTGGAGGACAGTCATCTTGCTGGTGCCCATTGTTCAGGAAAGGAGAAAAACTTTTTTCTTTTTTTACACAAAATGATTTTATGGCCCAGTTAGACTCACATACCAGAGTATGTCTGACATACATTTCAGAGCTTAAATCGACATGTAAATATGAAATATATGCATAAACATGTATTAAAATATAAGGTTAGACCTAGCATGTGCTAGCATTGCTAACAAAATCCTCAATTTCCATCCAAACATCGCGAAATCGCAGTAAAATCCTCTATTTCTACCCAATCATTTTGAAAGGTATCACTAGTTTGTTGGCTTGTGTCTAATGAGAATGTCAAATAAAGATGTATAAACAATCATATTTTGTTAAAACTGTTGTGAAAATATATCTTGGTTAAGTCCTCCTGGTCACTGGAACCAGCCGGTTCCAGCAGGGGGCAGTGGCAAACACTTGGTCTCAGAGAGCATACATAACAAAGAGAGCCTAACCCTAAACCATTAAACAAAGGATATGTTAATCCCACTATGCATGATGGGATTGATAGCCCTGTTTACAATCTTTGAATGAGATCCATTCAACTGGTCTTTTCTGAAGAGTTTTAACTTGACTTCAGTTCTATAAGCTGTAGTTTCAAAACTATTCACTCAATCTTATTAACCAATATATCATTATTTTGCTATGATTCCCTGCTTTCATATGACATCAAAAAATTAAACCGAAAAAAAATGCTAGATGACTGTCTCCCAGTCAAATTTGGTCACATTTCATGTTTCTGGTGGAGTTACACTCTTGCGAGATTATACAAGGAAGAATATTCGCAGGAATCCTGAATCTGAGCTGGGCAATGTAGTTGATATATTTCCAGATGAAACAAGAAGGTTGTTGATGGTACCACAAAGTGTATCATTAAGGGATGTTGTCTTGGAAAATCAAACTCTCCAGAGGGAAGTCAAAGTTTGGAGGGCTGAGTCAACCAATGTTAACAAGATCATAGATCAGACTTCATCACATCACATATCAGATCAATCATTAGACAGGAGATGACTGTGACTCCCTGGCCATTCCATTCATCTGATGTGAAAGATAGTGATCATACTATATCTCCATACCAGATCTACTGCAACTGCTTACTGGAAATCCTGACAGCAAGACTCAGACACAGAGGGTCAGTGTTCTGGTTCAGTCATTTAGTAAGGACATAATATATGCTTTGACCTGTGGTCAACATAAGCCACCAAAGCACCTTCTACTTCCTTATGCAGTTAAAACACTGACGGGTAACACTGAGCTAATCCAGACACTGAATAGGTTTGGGCATGGGGTGTCTTACTCCCAATTTGAAGAGAATGACACTGCTCTATGTCTCCAAAAGCTAGCAGCAGTATCCACCCAGAGTTGTCCTTCCAGCCTCCATCAAGCCTCATGTCTTCACCAATCTTGCATGGGACAATATTGATAGACTAGAGGAAACTTTCACTGGAAAGGATACATCACATAGAGTCAATGGCACTGTGGTGCAGGCAGATGTCTATGGACCACATCTGCCAAGAGCAGAGCTTCCACATATGAGAAACGTAAGTCACCATTGAGGGCCAAGCACTGGAAGTATATGTAGCAGGTGCACGTGTGGGCCCACAGCCTCTCCCAACCAGGGAACACTGTGTCCAGGGAATGAAGGAAGCTTCTCTGTTTGCCTGCAAGAAGAACCTGGTGTGGACACTTGCAACGCAAACTGATTCAGACAATCAGGCAATCCCAAGCTGGACTGGCTTTAATATTCTCACTAGGGACCAAGAACCAATCTTACAAGATATTGTTGGGTATCTGCCAACCATCAAGTCACCAGCCACAGAGTTGACCACAGTATTTGAAATCCTGAACCAATCAGAGCTAATTAGGAAGGAACTGCATCTAGAAGCAGTTGTGGTAGTCATGGATCAAGCACTCTATGCAAAAGCCACTGAAATTGCCTGGAAGCACAAAGAGCGATTCTCAAACATTGTTCTCAGGATGGGGGCATTCCATACCATATGTAATGCCTTATCCATACTAGGAAAGCGATTTTGGGATGCTGGTTTAAAGGACATATGCATAGAGGCTGGAATTGTCGCAGAGGGGTCGAATGGAGTCCTTGATGGTAATTCAATTCAATTCTATCTTTATTTCAGACCCAAGGGCGATCTATATCACACATAAAAACACCATACAAAATATAACAATAATAGAAAAAGAAATACAAAAAAACAATTCCACCATGTTCAGTTTCGAACATACAGACAAGTGCGCCAATGGTTCCACAGTGTAGAGGAGAACCTGACAGAACTACGTAACAGGTTACTTATGACAGAAATTATGTCATTTACTGACTCAGATGCCCTACACATAAATCTATACATAAGATTGCGTAGCACAGCAGAGGAGGTGGGTACCCCAACACTGACAAACATCTGGGTGGCACTGGAGCTTCTTGGAGCTCTCAGCAGCAGCCGCATACAGTCATTATAAGCCACTGTGAGTCGTCTGATGCTGCCTTGCTTGTAGCGACACCACAGGTGGGCAGTATACAGTACCCCCATAGCAGTGCCTGAGAGATAGAAGTCAGGAAAAGTTGACTGTCTGTCTTCTCTGCTTCGGACAAACATCATCTTACTCTTTTTAGCATTGCACTTTAATCAAAAGTCAAAATCAACACCATGCTGTGAGCATGCACTCAGAAGCTGTTGAAGACCAGCACTATAAGGACTAAAGATGACCAGGTCATCCGCATACATAAGGTGATTAATTAGCGAATTGCCAACCCTACACCCTGTATCACATGTGTTTAAAATCAAAGATAAATCATCCATATAAACGTTGAAGAGAAAAGGGGACAAAATCCCCCCCTGGCGTACCCCATTGTTCACACGAAAGGGAGCAGAGGTTGACCTCCCCCATTTCACTCGCATCGCCTGGTGAGTATACCAGAAGACCAGGATTCTGACTAGAAAACTAGGGACCCTTCTTTGTGACAATTTTTAAAATAATTTCTCATGATTAATGCGGTCAAACGCTCGTGACGCATCAATAAAACACATAAACATTGTAGAATTTTGCCTATTATATTTATCTACCTGGTCATTGGACTAGATGGCATGGCCTGTTCATGGTTCCAGGACTACCTGTCCAACAGGACCCAGGCTATCATGGTTGGAGATACTAAGTCCAACTTCTTAGAAGCCAGAAAAGGAGTCCCCCAAGGATCTATACTTGGACCCATCTTATTTACCATCTACATAAATGATATCTCTAAGAATATAAAACATTGCAAAACACATTTCTATGCTGATGACACAATACTTTGCACCTCAGCACCAACCAGCAGCCAAACTATAACAAGGTTACAATCTGCTTTCAATATTATTCAGCAAGCTCTAGCTGGTCTTAAACCGTCTTTAAATATAGGTAAGACAAAGTTTATGAGGTGGAAACAAGTGACCCTATATTGTCCCTGAGCGGGGAACAGATTGAGCAAGTCTCATCTTATAAGTATTTAGGGGTTTGGCTAGATGAGGACTTTTCTTTTAAAACTCATTTAGCAAATCTAGCTAAGAAAATTAAGCCTAAAATTGGCTTCCTCTACCGAAATAGATCTTGCTTTTCTCAAGAAAACAGAAATAGGGTCATTCAAGCTACAATCATGCCAATGGAGGCAAACCTCTCCGGTAACAAAAACGCATAAAGAGTGACCAAAAAGGTCAACTAAACAACACGCTATTTGTGGGGGATTGATCGTCTAGTCAGTAAGAATACTCTGAAGATTCTTGCAGGGGCCCTCATACAAGGTCATTATGATTATGCATGCACTTCATGGTATCACAACACCTCCAAGGCCTTAAAAACAAGGCTCCAAACATCCCAAAACAAACTTGTAAGGCTACTTCTTGGCCTCAATCACAAAACCCATCTAACCCCTGCTCATTTTGCTAGGATTGGATGGCTTAGGGTTGAGGACAGAGTACAGCATCCCCCTGTATTTGTCAAAATACTTCCAAAATGTTAATCAAGTCCATGATCATAACACCAGAGGCAGCTCCACAAATCATGTTCAACCCAGATTTGGCTCAACAAAGGGAATTAACTCGTTCTCATGCTATTCATCAAAAATGTGGAATGCCCTACCAAAAGGAGTAAAGGAGTGTAAAACCCTACTCACTTTCAAAACTGCCCTAAAGATACACCTTCAGGAGGCTGCAATTCAAAAATGGCCCCTGTCCAAGTCCTAACCTACCCCATGTCCTAACCTAACCTACCCCCCTAACCCCCCCTCTCTCCCTCTCTTGTACATATTTTTCACTCTTCATACCAGTAACCTGTAAACTGATTGTATGACATTCTGTATAGTAGAGTGTATATCTGTCTGTCTCTTATATGTCATCATGATTTGTGTGCGTGGGGATCTCATCTTAAACAAGCTTAGTGCTTACTGAGCTTTGTTTGGTAGACCTTGTATTGTGAATTTGTACTTCCATGTACTGTTATGTACTGTCATGTACTGTTCTCATGTCTTACTAAATAAAGTACATCAATCAATCAATACATCAATACTTGACTATGGAGATATTTTATATATGCATGCCGCAGACAGCACTTTAAAACCCTTGGACGCAATCACAGTGCACTCCGCTTTATTACAGGTGCAGGTTTCAGGACTCATCACTGTACATTGTACACCTCAGTAGGATGGTCTTCCCTGGCTCTTAGAAGGAAGTAACATGTCACCCTGTTTACATACAAGGCACTACTTGGCAAACTGCCCCTGTATTTGACAAACCTGTTAGAGCCCAATACCTCAAGTCATGGTACCAGATCTCAAGATAATAACATTTTGCTGAAGGTGCCCACAACCAGTACTAAACTGGGAGATACAGCCTTCAGTGTATATGCTCCATATACATGGAACGAATGTCAAGAAAAGCTGTAGTTAGAGGCCCTTGTTTCTTATGCTATTTTTAAAAGTTTTTTAGCTGACCTTATATTGGAAGAAGATCTATGCACCTGCTTGGTGTAATAGATGGTTTTAATAAACAACTTTTGCAACCTTTTTTATTTTTATATGTACATTGTTGTCCTTGTCACATCTGTAAAACCACTGTTGTAAATGTATTTTTGTACACAGGGCACCATTGAAAAAGAGACCCTGGTCTCAATGGATTTCCCTGAAATAAAGGTTTCAATCAACCAAAAATGTCTTTAAGTGCAAAAATACACATATCAGTGCCATGCTTACGTTTGAAGCCAAATTGGTTGTCAATAGACTTGATGTACTTCTCAAGTCTACTCAGAATAATTGTCTCCATAAATTTGGACAACACGCTGGCTAGGGCTATAGGCCTATAGTTGTCTGAGCTGTTTAGCTAACAGAGAGCATAGAATCAGGTAAAAACATGTGAACAAAGAAACCTGTAAAACACATCGCAATTACAGGACACAGTTTCTTACTGGAAAATGTAACATGTTCAGCTGTTATATTGTCCAGCCCACAGGCCTTATTATCACCAAGCTTCAGAAGAGCTTCATGGACCTCACCAGGAGTGACAAACACATCATCATTGAAATCTACCTGATCCACTACAAACAGGTTACTTTTCACACAGTTAAACAGTTCAAAATACTGATTCTGCCATAATTGTGAGATTTGCTTCGGACCCACTCACACCATCTATGGGAGACATGTTTTGCAATTATTCATATTTTTTATCTCCTTCCAGAAGTCATTTACATTATTCTTATGCAACTTTCTTGCTAGAAAATCTGACCTCATAGTGTTTTCATTTCTTTTGATAAAGTTCATATTTAAAATCAGCATTAGTGCGTTTTTTCTTTTCAAACAGAGGTCCATGTCTACCTTTGCCCGACTCAGCCCACATTTTAAAAGCATTTCTAGCCTCTGCATGAAGCTCTTCAACATGGTCATTCCACCCTGGCTTAGCATTAAACACTTTTGCCCTGTGCTTATAGAGAGTCCTGCTGGAGATACACAGAGACTCCACAATAGCTTCATACAGGGAACGTAATAAATCAGTGTTGTGGGTTCTTGCAGTTCATATCCCGACACATGACCACATCTTTTGAAATTTCAATATTACCCAGTAAGGCATCAGAATGCCTCAAGTATTTATCCAGATCTTTTTTGGTTAATTTAGACCAATCTATTTTCCCAGCACTCATGCTGTTATCCACAGGCAACACAGGTAAGTTGCCTGTTTTTAACACCACACGAAAGGGTATGTGGTCTGTGGTAGCCAAATCATAAACAATGTCTATTGTATCAATCGAGTCGTGAGCATCCACTGTACAGAGGCAGTGATCAAGCCAGGACGTCGTGTGCCAAGCCTCGCTGATATAGGTATAACTATTCTCTGGTAGACAAACCTTGCTAGATAAAATCAATCCACTGTCTGAACAGAAATCCATTAAATGTTTACCAAATAACGATTTAGCATCAGTTACATCTGCATTCATGTCACCGACCACATATATGCAGGTGGAAGGATTGTCCTGAATAAAAGACACAATGAATGCCAATCTACTGAGATATTCATCCTCATTTTGATAGCACTCATATGGTGTGTAAACATTCAAAATGATTATCTTTTTACCGTGACAGCACAGCTCTATCCCAATAGCCCAGTTAACTCCCAATCTAATGACATTAACCGACTCAACAAACAATATAGTGCTTTCTCACTGTCAACAAACAGTATAGTGCTTTCTCACTGTCAACAAACAGTATAGTGCTTTCTCACACACACAATTTTTCAAAAATAGTAGATATACAAGCTCGTAGCGCGGCACTCGGTGCCGCACTACAAGCTTTATATCTGCTATTTTTGAATAGCCAAAGTGTAAAATAATGCTTTTTAGCTCAAATCAAAAAATGACAGAGATGCGTTCCAGGTCTTAATGGGTTAAAATGAATAATATTACAACCCCTAATCTAAAGACAAATTAAAACAAACAGAATAGTTTAGATAAAATCCTATATCCTCCTATAATTCTACGAAGCTCTGTGCGGTGAGCCCAAAATCTCTTCTGCCCGGTTCAGTGGCTGGAGCAATTGCTCTGCATTTGCACACAGCCATTGACCATTACCATTTGTTACACATACACACACATTACCATGTGCACGGAACACCGAAGCCCGTTTTTAGCTTTCCCCAAATGTCAGCCGTTTATTAGCGTTTTTATGTAAGAGAATATCGCATCAACCCTCAGTGAGAACCCCCGCATCAACCCTCCCAGTCTGAAACGACCCCTCCCGTCACATTACATTACATTACAGTCATTTAGCAGACGCTTTTATCCAAAGCGACTTACAATAAGTGTATTCAACATAGGTAGGGAACGAAAACTACTAATCACCAGAAGTTTTAAGTACATTTCCTGCAAAAACAAGCAACCAAGAGTATACCTAGCGCTAAGGTAAAAGTGCAATATATCAGCTACCTACTTTCTTAAACAGATGAGACAAAAATGGCAAAATCAAATGAGCACGAGCTAAAACAAATAAGTGTATCGACTAAACAAGATCCAATAAAACAATACAAAAATAAAACAAGAGTTCGTACAACTAGTTAACAACAAGTAGGCCAGGCAAAGAGGAAGGATAGTGTTTCCTGAAGAGGTGGGTTTTCAGCCTGCGGCGAAAGATGGGCAGTGACTCTGCTGTCCTGACATCAGTGGGAAGTTCATTCCACCACTGTGGGGCCAGAACAGAAAAAAAGTCGTGACCGTGTCGATCGACCAGAAGGACCGTTGAGTGGCGAGGGAGTCAGTCGCCCCGAGGTGGCAGACCGGAGTGGTCGGGCAGGGGTGTGGGCATTGACCAAAACCCGGAGGTAAGAAGGAGCTGTTCCTTTCACTGCTCTATAGGCTAGCACCAGGGTTTTAAACTGAATGCGAGCTGCTACGGGGAGCCAGTGCAGAGAACGGAGAAGGATAGTTGTGTGGGAGAACTTGGGGCGGTTGAACACCAGACGAGCCGCAGCTTTCTGAACAAGCTCCAGAGGTCTGATGGCTGATGCCGGAGCACCAGCAAGGAGGGAGTTGCAGTAGTCCAGGCGGGAGATGACAAGAGCCTGGATGAGCACCTGGGCTGTTTTCTCCGTGAGGAAGGGGCGAATCCTCCTGATGTTGTAGAGGAGGAATCTGCAGGACCGTGTCACTGATGCGATGTTAGCCGAGAACGACAGTTGATCGTCCAGGGTCACACCCAGATTCTTCGCAGTCCGAGTTGACGTCACCACAGCGTTCTCAATGGTGATGGCCATGTCTCGGTGAGGACAGCCCTTCCCCGGGATGAACATCAGCTCGGTCTTGTCCAGGTTGAGCTTCAGGTGGTTTGTCGACATCCACTCCGAGATGTCAGCCAGACAAGCAGCAATGCGTGCCTCCACTTGTGTGTCAGAGGGGGGGAATGAGAGGATCAGCTGGGTGTCATCGGCATAGCAGTGGTAGGAAAAGCCATGGGAGTGGATGACAGCACCAAGAGATGTAGTGTAGAGAGAGAAAAGAAGAGGACCCAGAACCGAGCCTTGGGGAACCCCAGTAGTGAGCCTCACTCACCCCACTCCTCCCCCCTCCATCCGTCATCGGCCGACAGACAGACAGAGAAGTTGACGGTTCTCCGACAGTGATCCGTGCCACTGATGATAGAGCCCAAAGAAGTGCTGCCCCCCCCCCACCGCCGGATAAAAATGTGTCGCGTGAGAAACGACAAACTCAGTAGGCACCAAATGTAACAATGTAACCAATCAACTATAGAGTGCATATAAACCAAGGAAATGTAAATGCAACACAAACCATGAGCAGGGCACCACAGGGATTTGAACCCTGTCTTAGTAAAACCAGGAGAACCAGACCAGTGCCTTTTGTTTTGGTTTGTTGTCTCCACCAGGCCGAAGGTATGGCGAGAGTATGTTGTACCCCCTGTCTGTCCGCCCGTTCGTGTGTCATTTTGTGTATGCAAAACATACTCTCTCTCCATGCCTTTCGGCCTGGCGGAGACAATAATTGCATTCATTTGATTTTATTATTATTTTCTTTTGTATTTTTATTCATTCATGTAGAATTTCTTTTTACTATTTATTGTGTAGCAATCAAAGACAATATGTCTCAAAAACACTGGCTTACAGTTGAAGTATTGGCAACAAAATAAATAGGAATTCAAGAAAATAAGCCAAATACTGAACATGCCTCTGAACATTGGCTTGCAGTTATTGCATATAGCCAAAATGAAATAATAATATTAGGCTCGTCATTGAGGATGGAAACTAAAGTTGTCCTTTTGAGGAGAAGTGGAACTTAGAAGTCAATTCAGTTGGATAGACCATTTGGTATCATTTTACGCTCTCAAGAGTTACAGATCTATAAGGGTCCATTTGGTTACCAACTCTCCATTATTTAGCTGGGGACCACCTGGAACCCCCTCAAGAACCACTGGTGGTCCCCGGACCACTGGTTGAGAACCACTGGCCTACACACATACACACAAGACACAGACAAAACACAAGCGGTTACAGCTGCCATTAATTAGTTGCTGTTGATTGCCTATGCGGTCAAATCAGGGTCAAATGCACAGGCTCAACGAGCCATCGGTAACCTGCTTGTGTTGCATAGCTGCAGTGGTGTAAAGTACATTTACTTAAGTACAATGTTGAGGTATTTTTTACTTGTGGAGTATTTCCAATTTTCAATACTTTTACTTCTACTCCCTACATCAGAGGCAAATATTGTACTTTTACTCCACTGCACGCATTTTAAAACTTTAGTTACTTTGTAAATTTTGATTATTATTACAAAACATACATTATCCACTTCAGCCCTATATACATTTTGGCTATTTGAAAATAGCAGATCTACAAACTCACAACGCGGCGCGATTCGACACGTTGTGAGTTTTCTGGTGGTGGAAAGAGGTGGTTTGAATTATATATATATATATATATATATATATATATATATATATATATATATATATATATATATATATATATATATATATATATAAAATCAAAATGACACCGAAGCTCACAATGCGTATTGTGAGCTTGTAGATCGTCTATTTTCAAATGGCCGAAATGTATAGGGCTGAAGTGGTATATAGGGCTGAAGTGGTTAATGTATGTTTCGTAATGCTCAAAATCTACAAAGTAACAAGTATCTAAAGTTTTCAAATAATTGCAGTGAAGTAGAAATATAATATTTACATTTGAGATGTAGTGGAGTAGAAGTAAAGGTAGTGAAAATTGTGCTCCAGTAAAAAATACCTACATTTTACTTAAGTACAGTACTTGAGTAAAAGTACTTAGTTACCTTACAACTGTGGTTAAATGGCCTGTCTTGGTTTAAAGCCCACTCACCACGACAAGGTGCAGGCCGAGAGTGGGGACACCCCCTCCCCCCCACAAAGGTGGGGGGGAGGGGATCAACAATTGGGACAAGACAACATGAAACATTTATTACAAACATAAGCAAACAGATATTACATAATTGTATGAGACTTGGGCGTCTTCTTCTTTCGTGTATCATCATCATCATATGTCCAGCTCAATGACGTGCAGCAACGGTCCCACATCAAAGAGACCGGCCTCCGATGGTGATCTGTAGAGGACACAGAGAGGTGATTAAGTGATCAGCTGTCTGCTCAAGCATACTGTGCTGTCTGCCAGGCCCCACTCTTCATGCATGTTTTGAAGTGTTGAACCCCAGCACGCAGTTGGTTCAGCTAGGTCAATTGCCGGTGTGGCAGATCTTCCTCCTTTGATGCTGTCTCCTGGGCCCAGATGTAGTGGTGACAACGTGCGGGCCCATGCAGAAGACTCCCCACTCCTGCTTCCAGGATGCCTCCATCCATGCCTTTGTAGACAGGTCCTCAGGGATAGAACTGAGCATCTCTTGTTGAATGGGCGGCGGGACTTGAGTCAGTTTGGAGGCACGCTGTCATAGAGGTGTCATGCAGGATATGCCAATCATGTTTCTGGGCTTTCCTTAGGGCGAGGATGTGAGGGTAAGCAGCCTCTTGTTGGAGGCCGGTTGAAGCGATTCCTGCTAAGATTGGGAATTAGAACATTCAGGTGGGATTCAGGCAACCAGTTATGATCCGGAGAACGTTGCTAAATGGCAGCATCAACCTTTTTGGCATGTGGGCTCCTACACCAGGCTGAGGCACAGTGTTTGGCTGCAGCGAAGACCAGGGCTCGCTAGGGGATTCGTAGTACCTTGGAAGAGGAATTTCAGGACGTACCAGCGAGACATCAGATTGGCGAGACCCTTGATGACACTTTGGCCTCTGGGTGTTGCTTAAAAGACAGTGTCCTATCCAGATACCTTGGGGCTTGCTGGAACTCCAGGTGGTTGTCCATGAACACATCCGGTTCCCTTTCTGCTTCGCTGTTGTTGAGGTGATAAGCTGCCAACACCGTCTTGCCAATGCTGAGCTGCAGGCGCCACCTACGAAGGTAGGCTGCTAAGATGTCCATGTGGACATGATGGAGGTCATTGGGGTAGAGCGGCTTAGTTGGATTTGACAGACCAGGAGTGTTGGTATAGGTAGAGGCATGGCTGAAGAGCTTTGCCCATCACTCACTTCTTGCTGACGCCGAAGTCAAAACACAGTATATACCTTATTGTGATAGCTGTATGTCTGCAGTACACCTGACTGGTGGCAATTGCCTGGTTTTGATGCGTAGATGTGATCAATCAGGGTAAGCTCTTTGGTCGTTGCAGTGGAGATAAGCTAATTTGTTGTTGCATTTTTTTTGCGTGGCATTTGATATTTTTGTGGCATTCGACAGTTTTTGTGGCATTTGACATTTTTGTGGCATTCATTTGACAGTTTTTGTGTCATTTGACATTTTTTGTGACATGTTTTTAATGTGTGTATTTGTTATTTGGCATTTTTGTGACATTTTGTGTCATATTTGGTATTTGCGATTTTTTGGTGATATTTTTTATTTTAGGTGACTTTTCTTTTGTGGCATTTTGTGGAGGTTTCGTGAATTATTTTGTGGTCATTGTCATGTTTTGGGGGAATTATTTGTGGCTTCTTTGTGACTTTTTAATGGCGTTCTTTGAAATGTATTGTGACAGTTGAGTTATTTGTTGCGGCATTTGTGGTCTTTTTAAACAATTTTGAGGCATTTTGTGGTGATTTATTTGTGAACGACCAAAGAGCACACCCTGATTGATCACATCTACGCATCACGACCAGGCTATTGCCACCAGTCAGGTGTACTGCAGACTTATACAGCCATCACAATGAGGTAAATACTGTGTTTTTACTTCGGCATCAGCAAGAAGTGAGTGATGGGCAAAGCTCTTCGGCCATGCCTCTACCTATACCAACACTCCTGGTCTGTCAAATCCAACTCATCCGCTCTACCCCAATGACCTCCATCATGTCCACATGGACATCTTAGCAGCCTACCTTCGTAGGTGGCAATTGCAGCTCAGCATTGGGAAGACGGTGTTGGCAGCATATCCCCTCAACAACAGCGAAGCAAAACAGGAACTAGACGTGTTCATGGACCACAATCACCTGGAGTTCCAGCAAGCCCCAAGGTACGTGGATAGGACACTGTCTTCTAAGCAACACCCAGAGGCCAAAGTGTCATCAAGGGTCTCGCCAATCTGATGTCTCACTGGTACGTCCTAGGATTCCTCTGCCAAAGTACTACGAATCCCCAGGCAAGCCCTGGTCTTCGCTGCAGCCAAACACTGTGCCTCAGCCTGGTGTAGAAGCCCACATGCCAAAAACGTTGATGCTGCCATTAACAATGTTCTCCGGATTATAACTGGTTGCCTGAATCCCACCCCTATGTTCTACTTACCAATCCTAGCAGGAATTGCCTCAACCGGCCTCCAACGAGAGGCTGCTACCCTCGCATCCTGGCCCCAAGGAAAGCCCAGAAACATGATTGGCATATCCTCCATGACAACACTATGACAGCATTGCCTCCAAACTGACTCGAGTCCCGCCGCCCATTCAACAAGAGATGCTCAGTTCCATCCCTGAGGACCTGTCTACAAAGGCATGGCTGGAGGCATCCTGGAAGCAGGAGTGGGGAGTCTTCTGCATGGGCCCAGACGTTGTCACCGCTACATCTGGGACCCAGGAGACGGCATCAAAGGAGGGAGATCTGCGATGCCGGAAATTGACCTAGCTGAACAGACTGCGTACTGGGGTTAGACACTTCAAAACATACATGAAGAAGTGGGTCCTGGTAGACAGCACAGTATGCTTGAGCAGACTGCTGATCACTTGTATAGCTATTGGATTGTATAGTTACCTTGCGATGATGGAACTCCAAAGGTGGGTGAGAAATCAAAAATACTTGCTCCATTGCTTAGAGATTTATCATTAAAAATGTACATCTTGTTGACTCAGTTCAGGTATGTTGGGACACATCGACATGATGTTCTTGATCTTGATCTTGTTCTTCTTCGGGCAAGAAATTAAAATTGAATTAAACTTTTAAATGGAAAAACGCAGATCATCTTCATTAAAATGTAGCAGCTTCATGTGATTCTTGTTCTTCTTTCTTGTTCTTCTTTGGGCAAGAAATTAAACTTTTAAATGAAAAACTTAGATTATGTGATTAGTGTGAACTACATAGTTCCCCCCACCCCGACTTTACACCCAAAAAAAGGTCACCTTTGGGACCTACCAAAAAGTGACCTTTCAAATGACCAGGTCTTTTGGACCTTTTCAAATGACCAGGTAGGGGCCCGGATTTACAGAGGCCTATGTCTAAAAACCTGAAAAAAAAGCAGCAGGTTAGGGTTAGTAATTAGGACCGTCACAATTATAACATAATCGCAAGTATTTGCGATAATCGCAATACTATTTTGGGGATAATAGTTATAATCGTCGAAATAGCCAAACTACACGCTCAAAACGCATCACGACGTGATGCGTTTTGAGCTTGTAGTTCGGCTTTTGTTCACAAATTCAGACAAAAGTTTTATTCAAAATGTTACGACGCAATTATTTGAGCGACAATTAATCAAGCATTCAAGTTAAACATCATAATCGTGACAGCCCTAAAGAGGTTCCTACCCTGAGGCGTCTTCAGAGGAAACCCCCGGCGGGCCAAGGTCTTTGTACAAATAATTCCACCAGTGGAGACCACCACTCTGTAGACAGCGGATCTTCGAAAGACTTTGTATTCCTCTTAGAAAGACTTTGTAGACAGCGGATCTTCGAAAGACTTTGTATTCCTCTTAGAAAGACTTTGTAGACAGCGGATCTTCTAAAGACTTTGTAGACAGCGGCTCCTCTTAGAAAGACTTTGTAGACAGCGGATCTTCGAAAGACTTTGTAGACAGCGGCTCCTCTTAGAAAGACTTTGTAGACAGCGGATCTTCAAAAGACTTTGTAGACAGCGGCTCTTTGAAAGACTTTGTAGACAGCGGCTCTTCGAAAGACTTTGTAGACAGCGGCTCTTCGAAAGACTTTGTAGACAGCGGCTCTTCGAAAGACTTTGTAGACAGCGGCTCTTCGAAAGACTTTGTAGACAGCGGCTCTTCGAAAGAGCTGCTGTCTACAATCTTTTGAAGAGCTGCTGCCTACAAAGTCTTTCGAAGAGGAGCCGCTGTTTTGTAGACAGCGGCTCCTCTTCGAAAGACTTTGTAGACAGCGGCTCTTCGAAAAACTTTGTAGACAGCGGCTCCTCTTCGAAAGACTTTGTAGACAGCGGCTCTTCGAAAGACTTTGTAGACAGAAGCTCTTTGAAAGACTCGTGTAGACAGTGGCGGAGGCAGGCTTAGACGAGTCACAGGAGGGTGCAGGCTGGGTAGTTTCACAGGAGGGTGAAGAACCTCTGCCAGGATGTATTATTGAGTATCTGAAAGAAACAAAGAAACAAAGATTTATTCAAGTGACCGAGAGCCACATATAGGATACGTATACTGTATCCTCATACACAGCCTAGTATACGTATACTGTATCCTCATACACAGCCTAGTATACGTATACTGTATCCTCATACACAGCCTAGTATACGTATACTGTATCCTCATACACAGCCTAGTATACGTATACTGTATCCTCATACACAGCCTAGTATACGTATACTGTATCCTCATACACAGCCTAGTATACGTATAATGTATCCTCATACACAGTGTGCCTGAAAGGCATTGTATTCATATGTTCAATGTCAAAAACACAATTCATGGTTAATCACAATTACTTGTATGACAACCAATCGTCAACGTAAGTTTTGCAACGGTGACACAGCCCTATAGCCTGTCCTACACAGCATAGCAGTGACACATAACGGTGACACAGCCCTATAGCCTGTCCTACACAGCATAGCAGTGACACATAACGGTGACACAGCCCTATAGCCTGTCCTACACAGCATAGCAGTGACACATAACGGTGACACAGCCCTATAGCCTGTCCTACACAGCATAGCAGTGACACATAACGGTGACACAGCCCTATAGCCTGTCCTACACAGCATAGCAGTGACACATAACGGTGACACAGCCCTATAGCCTGTCCTACACAGCATAGCAGTGACACATAACGGTGACACAGCCCTATAGCCTGTCCTACACAGCATAGCAGTGACACATACATTACATTACAGTCATTTAGCAGACGCTTTTATCCAAAGCGACTTACAATAAGTGTATTCAACATAGGTAGGGAACGAAAACTACTAATCACCAGAAGTTTTAAGTGCATTTCCTGCAAAAACAAGCAACCAAGAGTATACCTAGCGCTAAGGTAAAAGTGCAATATATCAGCTACCTACTTTCTTAAACAGATGAGACAAAAATGGCAAAATCAAATGAGCAAGAGCTAAAACAAATAAGTGTATCGAGTAAACAAGATCCAATAAAACAATACAAAAATAAAACAAGAGTTCGTACAACTAGTTAACAACAAGTAGGCCAGGCAAAGAGGAAGGGTAGTGTTTCCTGAAGAGGTGGGTTTTCAGCCTGCGGCGAAAGATGGGCAGTGACCCTGCTGTCCTGACATCAGTGACTCTGCTGTCCTGACATCAGTGACTCTGCTGTCCTGACATCAGTGGGGAGTTCATTCCACCACTGTGGGGCCAGAACAGAAAAAAGTCGTGACCGTGTCGATCGACCAGAAGGACCGTTGAGTGGCGAGGGAATCAGTCGCCCCGAGGTGGCAGACCGGAGTGGTCGGGCAGGGGTGTGGGCATTGACCAAAACCCGGAGGTAAGAAGGAGCTGTTCCTTTCACTGCCCTATAGGCTAGCACCAGGGTTTTAAACTGAATGCGAGCTGCTACGGGGAGCCAGTGCAGAGAACGGAGAAGGTGACACAGCCCTATAGCCTGTCCTACACAGCATAGCAGTGACACATAACGGTGACACAGCCCTATAGCCTGCCCTACACAGCATAGCAGTGACACATAACGGTGACACAGCCCTATAGCCTGCCCTACACAGCATGCTCAGTGGCAATAGCAGGCAGCACATTAATCCATTAAAGGGATAGTCTATCAATTAGTCACCCCATGGAGACTTGAATTCATGGATATCTTTTAGTTTTTGTCTCATTCCTAAGACAATAATTTGATGACCAGCGGACTGGTAGGCAGCGGTTCCGGTAGGAGAAACAAAGGAGACTCTTTGTGTATCCTACCGGAACCGCTGCCATCAAATTCAGGTCATCAAATGATTGGCTTAGGAATGAGACAAAAACAACAAAATATCCACAAATTCAAGTCTTCAGGGGTGACTGATCGTTAGAAATAAGTTATTTTGGGGGTGAACTATTACCCTTTAAGACCGGGAACGCATCTGTGTCATTGTAAGATTTATTTGGCTATTCAAAAATAGCAGATATACAAGCGCTATGATCTTGTAGATCTGCTATTTTTGAAAAATCCTGAAAATGTGTTCAAATCTTTGAATATATACATGTTTTTTAACATCTGTAACTCAAATCTTTGCTTCTGGGGGTGTCTGGAACAAAGCATTCTGAGATGGGGGTCCCTGGCCAAATACATATCTAAAAATGTTTTCTAAATCCTAACTTTTCCATGTGAAGGACCCCCAAAATGATGATGTATTTTGTAAATTGCACATGACAAATAACCGTAAAGGGATATTTCACTTACAAACTTGTTTGAGTTCATCTTAACGTCCACTCTGCTTTTGTGATTCACCTCAGACACTTTAAATTGCTTGATTCAGTATTTAGATATTTGATGATATACATTGTATCAGACACGCCCCCTTCCTATACAAACCCATCGTTAACTTCAAACTCCATTGTAACCATGTTACATTCATTGAAAACACCCGTCCTTGGTTCTGGTGACTGATGTGAACCTTCTAATGTGTGGGACCGTGTTTTTTCAATTACTTTTTTTATTTATTTACAAAATCTTTTGGAGTAAATGAATAAAACGGTTAAAAAAAAGAAATAAATGAAAAAACTTATTGCAAAAACCCAGTCTACTCACACACTAGAAGGTCAATATCAGTCACCAGAACCAAGGACGGGTGTTTCTGATGAATCTAACATGGTTAAAATGGAGTTTGAAGTCACAATGGGTTTGTATAGGAAGGGGGCGTGTCTGATTAAATGAATATCAAATATCTAAATACTGAATCAAGCAACTTAAAAACTGTCTCAGAACCACCGAAGACCCAGGCCATCGGCGCGGAGGAATCCTCCCCATGCAGACAAATCCATGGATAGAGAGAGATTCTCCATCTCTACGGGCATCCTCTGGTTGAGCCTTCCAGCGGCGTCTTGCACGCCGTGCAGGAACCTATTTGACCAGGAACACACACATAGATTTAAAACTACTTTAAATTCACACCTCAACAAAGTTTACAAATTATTTTTCTACTGTACCATTCATCCTAAGATATCATAACATCATAGAAAAGGTAAGAAAACCTTAGTCCAAAATTCTCCTTTAACTCTTTTACCTCCCCGGCACACGTGTAGCCAACCCCAAATCATTGACACCTCCCTCAATCAAAGCAACAGGACACACATGTGTAATAGTACCCCAGCGTTACAATAGAAACTTTGGGTTTTATCAACTGTCATTTTCTGATTATTCCTTAAGATTAATTAACATTCTTTGAAAAGTAAAAAAAAAAATCTCATTCCAAGTGGCTATGACTGACTGACTTCCAAAGTTTGTGGGCCCTGGGGTAGACAGCCTGGCCTGGCAGAGATTGGCGGAAATCTGTGCTCCTGAGCAGGAGCGTTCTAGTGAAGGCAGTCCATTCATTCTACATGGCTCAGCCCTTTAGTAACTTTTGCCTTGATTTCTCATTCCCGGCTGCACATTTGGTACGCTCTTCTTTCACTCTACAGAAATCGATTCGCCAAAAAAAGCTCACTACACGTTGCGTGCATTGTGAGCTTGTAGATCGGCTATTCATGCCAACGTTCCCCCCAGGATACTGGGGGTTCAAGTGGATTAACTAAAGTGTCATTAAGTCTTAGGCTTCTGATCATCATGGAGAGCTGGCAAATATTCAACTTGGCCACTAGGGGGCGTCAACAAAGTACTCAACATTATTTGTAATTTGTATTTTCAATTGCTTCTAAAAGCAGATGATATATTGACAAAAAACACTTTACTTTAGCTTTCATTTAATTATTACAAAACATACATCCAACTTCAGCCCTATATACATTTCGGCCATTTGAAAATAGACGATCTACAAGCTCACAATGAGTCGCATCGCTATGCATTGTGAGCTTGTAGGTCTTTCAAGAGATTGTTATACATTTGAGAACTTGAAATGGGACATTCTGCACAATGAGTACTTTACTTTTGGTACATTTTAATGCCAATACTTTTGTACATTTTTAATTCCGGACTTTTAAAATAGTTCTATATTGCAGTATTGATACTTGTACTTAAAGGGTAAGACCACTTTAGTAGAGGTTTGGGTTGTGTAGTTACCTTGCCATGATGTAACTCCAAAGGTGGGCACGAAATAAAAAAAAATTGCTCCATTGATTAGAAATTGATAATTCAAAATGTGCTCCTCATTGACTTACATTGTATGGTAAAACAGCTCTCAAAGTCACTCTTTTAGCACATAAATGAACCCAAACGTGGCTGATTCAGATAATATAGAGCATCACCAAACCCAGTACTGTTTTTTTTTTTTAATAAAAATGTCAACTTCCTGTTGATTTTACAATTTGAAGATCTGGATCCGGATCCGCCGATCCAGTCCGGGTTTTCTACTACTAAAAATGGCAAAATCAACAGGAAGTTGACATTTATATTTTTATATTTATATTTATATAAAAAAAACAGTACTGGGTTTGGTGATGTTCTATATTGTCTGAATCAACTTTGTTTGCGTTTGTTTTTGTGCTAAAAGAGTGACTTTGAGAGCAGTTTTACCGTACAATGTAAGTCAATGAGGAGCATATTTTGAATTATCAATTTCTAATCAATGGAGCAATTATTTTTTTATTTCTTGCCCACCTTTGGAGTTACATCATGGCAAGGTAACTACACAACCCAAACCTCTACCAAAGTGGTCTTGCCCTTTAAGTAAAAAAAAAATGTAACTCATCATCACTGCCAGCACTGCTGTCTTCCTCACTACCTCTAAACATGACAAACCACAGCACTAACAAAGTAGTTAAAAACACTCAGAACATATGGATACTATTCAATAGACATTTCATCTACTGTTCACTCAACCTCCATCTACAACTAAACAGACAGACACTCCAACTTCCAGTGATGGAAAAAGTACTTGCATGTTTTAAGTAAAAGTATCAATACCACAATGTAGAAATACAAGTAAAAGCACTGTAGGCTATTAAAAACATACTTGAGTCAAAGTACAAAAGTATTGGCATCAAAAATATACTCAAAGTGCCAAAGTAAGGGTACTCATTATGCAGAAATGTCTCTTTTAAAGTTTCCAAAATGTATACAAATATTGTGACAATAGCTCAGACCGTGCTCACGTTGTGAGCTTGTAGATCTGCTATTTTTTTTTATATATATATATATATATATATATATATATATATATATATATATATATATATATATGAGTCATTCCACGAATTCGGTACACTTTGCAGTCCCCTCTGACCTTTTTAAGTGTATTGTATCCATCGGGTCACCAAAATCAAATTTTAAAAGCTTTTTAGAATCAATTGACATGTTCCCTTTACTATTGTGTAAAAATATTATATATTTTATTTATATATATATTTTTTAATATATTTTTATATATTTTTTTATACATTTTATATATTTATATCTGAAATTATCTGCCTTTTCTACAGTAGACACCGCCTAAATTTTCCCATTTTTCATGTCCCCAATGGCCGATAGAGAGATTGGCCTTCAGATATGACTACTAAAAGTGTAGAATAATCCATAACTTATATTATTCACATAAAACCAGCAATGTACTCTATTGCTAGTCATGTTTCGTTTTTTAATAAATAGTTGATTTATCATTAAAATCACGTTATATAGCTCTGTCCCACAGTCACACTCAACCCCGTTACACAAGTCATTCTCCTCTCTGTAAAAAGTATAAACTGACCCTTTAGTGGCATCAACAACATGTGATGGCATTCTACAAGTCTTCTGAGCAAGATGCTGCAGAAAGAGGAACATTTCGAACTTCTTATACAGCTATTTAGGGTCATTTATACTTTCAAAGCGTGGTCGTAAAGCATAACAACTCAACCCCGTTACATGAAATAAAGATAGAAAACTATTATTATTTTAAATTGTCTTTGTCATTTCAGCAATATATGTGATTGACTAATGTCATGCATGCCATGTGGTCTCCTCTTAATCATCACAGGTAGAGTTATGGCCATTTTGAGTAAAAAATCTCAACCCCGTTCCACTCAACCCCGTTATGAATTTCAACCCTGTTACATATATTATTCCATATAAAAATATTAATTTAATGCCTGAGATGGGAAAATATGTTTTTCTGCATGTTAATATGTCCTTAATGGTGTGGGCTATTCAAAAAAGTAAAACTAAAGTTTTCATATGATTGTAGTGGAGTAGAAGTAAAAGCATTGAAAATTGGAACTCCAGTTAAGTAAAAGTTCCTCAAAATTGTACTCAAGTACAGTACTTGAGTACATGTACTTAGTTACTTTACACCACTGACTAGGCCTACATGGACTGTCAGCATCACGACCGTCATGGAGTAACTTCAACCTGGTGTTTGCACTTTCTCTATTTACAACCCGTACATCTACATAAACGTTCATATTTATAATATAAAGTGCTGACCTCATGGCCACGGATGTTATAATAATGTACGGGTCCTCATAAGTACCCGTATCTTCCGTGTGGTTCAATAAAAAGCATTTTAATCTGATCGGTGGCCATTTTCCTCATAGAGTTATATTGTAGCAGAGTGCAATACACCTCCCAACCGATAGGTTAGCGAGGTTTGAAGCACATGGCAAAAAGACGGAGAAAATGGCCACCGATCGGATTAAAATGTTTTTTATTGAACAATACGGAAGATACAGGTACTTCTGAGAACCCGTACATAATTATAACATCCGTGATCATGAGGTAAGCACTTTATATTTGAAATCTGAACGGTTATGTAGATGTATAGACCGTAATAAAGAACGTGCAAACACCAGGTTGAAGTTCATCCATGACTGGTCATGATATGACGGTCATGTTTCAGGGCTAAAACAAACAGCTCATATTCACATCACACAACAATGCTTCATCCTGACCAGTTGCTGCTTTTTACCAAGTCAAATAAAAGTGAAATTACACGCAATTTCATCAATTCCTTAATACTGAGCAGTTAATTAGCTAAGTAGCTACAGTAACACACAGTACAAAACTCACCTGTCTGGTCTGGATGGGTGGAAATGTTTCCACAGTGTGTTTTAGTAGCAGCTTGTTTCACCAGCCTGCTAAAACACTGAGAACTTAACGCCCATGTAGAGTAATGTTACATTATAAGTTGTTTATTTCACTATAAGACTGTTTGTTTTTACACACAAACACACTGTCTGGACCACAAACATTTGTGTTTGCTGGTAGGGGTGTGAGAGAGGGGGAGGGGCGACAGCTAGAGGACTTAAATAGCCCTGCCCCTCCCTGCTTCCTAGGGCAGTGGTTCTCAACCTGTGGGTCGGGACCCCGAGGGGGGTCCCCACATGATTATTTATTTTTTAGGCGGGGGGGTCCCAGATGTCAGTGAAGTGACAATTTAAGGACTTTAAAGACCTTGTTAATACCAAACAAAGTAAGAAAGAAAATAAAAACACCATTATTACATCAAAAGTAATCAACAAACTATATAAACTAGTCAAACATATTATTGGCCAAATTGTCAAAGAATATAGAATAAAGACAGCGGCAAACTTTTTCAAAATAGCCGATCTACAAGCTCACAACGCCTCGCTTTGTGAGGTGTTGTGAGCTTGTAGATCTGCTATTTTCACAATATTTATCTGTGGAACCGAGTCAAACTAAATGTAATGCCTCAACTCCTACAATTCCAAGTGCTTGTCAGGGTGGGGGGTCCCCAGTTTAAATATGATTATTGTGGGGGGTCCCCAGTCCAAATATGATTATTTCAGGGGGTCCCCAGTCCAAATATGATTATTTCCGGGGGTCGCGGCCTGAAAATGTTGAGAACCACTGTCCTAGGGAGTAACGAGCAATTCCAGAGCAGGGTTCCTTAAAGTAGCCCCCCCCCCCCCCCCCGTTGCACCCTAGGGTGCCGGGCCAGGGGTGCTGCAGAATACTTCATCAATATCACTTCAGTTTCACCACTTCACCTCACTGCGTTCTTTTTCCATCTACTGTACAACAAACCTCTTTGACAAAAATAGCCGATCTACAAGCTCACAACGCGTCGCCTTGCGACGCGTTGTGAGCTTGTAGATTGTACATTTTTTGGCTAATGTTCCCCCCAGAAAATGCTGGGGTCTAAGTGGTTAAACGACGTTTAGAGTATGTTTAGTATAGAGTATATGATATGACATAAATGTAAGGTGCTTTAAAGTAACACTGTCATTCAGCTGGTACCTTATTTACAGCCTGGATGAAAACAGTACCTTCTTCTAGGGACCGTCTGACACGTTAAGCAAGCACACCTGTTGAGTAATAAATAACGACCGAGAGAAATACTTTTTGTTTTAATTGAACAAAGTTTAGTTCAGTTCTAGCAAACGAAGACAATTCAGTAAGTAAAATAAGACAAAATAAGCCACCGCACTATTATAGGCAAGTCAAAGTTAGATAGCTGTGACTTTGTTTCAACTGGATATTGTGTGCTGTACACAATAAAATAAAATAGAATAAGAATTAATGAATAAATAAATGAATGAATAATAGTTTCTTTCTTTGCTCCAACAAAGCTTCTTGGGTTCTGGAGCGCACGAGACAACAAGGTAACAGACCGGCTTTACCTTCTATACCAGGGGTCTTCAACGGGGGGTCCGGGACCCCTAGTGGGTCCTCAGAGTTACTAGAGGGGGGCCTCCAAATATTTGTGTGATAGGGAACTCTTTTATTTTGCATTAACTATTTGAACCCTAGCATCTCTATTCGGAGGGGGACATTAGCCAAAATAGCAGATCTACAAGCACACAACGCCTCGCGTTGCGCTGCGAGGCGTTGTGTGTTGGACCTATGGGGTGGGTGCTCCACAAGTGTGGAGAGGACATTGCTTTCTTTTAAAGTCTCTTTTACATTTTTAGAACTTTTTATCTTTTATTATAGAATTGAAGTACTTTGCTAGGTGTTTTAATTGTGGTGTTTATTTATGTATTGTCTTGTTGAATGTATGCATTGACCTGAGCAAAACAAATTTCCCTTGTGGACAATAAAGACATCTAATCTAATCTATGCTACTAGTCTTCTACTCCTGTTCCCAACACATTACATATCCACAGACCAATATGTAACAGACACACATTTACCATGAACTGTAGCAATATTATTCTCTCTCTCTGACGTTTCTCTTAAACATGACTCAGGAGGGTGAGACTAGCCGGCCACTGCCACCGGCTCGCCTGAGGACGACGTAGAGAGAGAGAGACCTCTCTGTGTCAACTCTGCTTGCTTCTGACTGTGATTGACAGCTTCACTCTGACCATGTGACTCTTTGCCCAATTACTGTAAATCCTCTCAGCAATGGGCACAGCATTTTTTGTAATATATATAAACCTTTTAACATTATGTATTTTTAATTAAATTAACCATTTTAACCCAGAATGTACATGAGTTTCTACGTAAACAAAAAAAAAACATATATTTATGTATATATATATATATATATATATATATATATGAACTAAATAAGACTCGTGCACATCTTTGTAAGACCTCGACTGGAGGTGCAGGTCAGTGCAAGAGATGTATATAACTAAAAGGAAAAACCTTCAAAAGAAGGGACCGCACAACTCCAGGACTGAGTTTGCTTTCTTTATTTGCACAACGCGTTTCGCTTGTTTGCTTCTTCAGGGTGAAGAAGATACAGTACTACCAATCAACTCTAAATTGCCTGAAACGTACTCCTAACAGGTTTTTGGGGGGACGATTTTGGCCTCCACTCTTAGTGATTTTTTCGGATTTAACTTTCGTTTCGGTAAAATAAATTTTACCGAAACGAAAATTACCAATCAACTCTAAATTGCCTGAAACGTACTCCTAACAGGTTTTTGGGGGGACAATTTTGGCCTCCACACTTAGTGATTTTTTCGGATTTAACTTTCGTTTCGGTAAAATACATTTTACCCAAACGAAAATTACCAATCAACTCTAAATTGCCTGAAACGTACTCCTAACAGTTTTTTTGGGGGAAGATTTTGGCCTCCACACTTAGTGATTTTTTCGGATTTAACTTTCGTTTCGGTAGTGACAAACTTTCGTTTCGGTAGTGACACAATGGTGAAAAGAAAAGTCACTACAAAGTACAGTAGGTCCATCTGTAGCAGCACCTCAGAGTTGTTTTCTCCCAGTGAGTTCCTGGTCTGACAGAAGTACAGTCCAGTGTGGGAGGACTGCAGAGAGGTCAGAACCAGCATCTGTCCTGATCCTACCTGGACCAGGGAGCTGGAACCAGGAGGCCCAGTCCTCTTGTACCAGGTGTAGTTGTGTACTGGTGGGTTAGCATCACTGTGCTGCAGGTCAAGTTCACATTTCTGCCCTCTGCCAGACTGTCTGGTGGACTGACCTCCACCAACACACTCACTGGTGCATCTTTATAATCACATCAAAAAGACAAATAACATTTAATCATAAACTGTATTACACATTATACAGTACAGTATACTCACATTAGACTATGAGTGTGGATTAAATTGCAAACATTTTGTTATTTAACTTACAGAGGACGTTGATGAAATGAGGTGGTGACATTTGGGATCCATTTTTGTTTGTCACCTGACAGGTGTACTGTCCAGAATCTGTGGAAGTCACATTCTCCTTTACCAGGAGAGGGCCAGTGGAGACAGCGTTTCCTCTGTCTCTGTACCAGATGTAACTGTCTGCTGGTGGGTTGACATGACTGCTGCAGGTCAGAGTCACTTTGCTGCCCTCAATAACTTCTGCGGGTGGATCCATCGATACTGAGGGTATTTCTGGAGGGTCTATGGACAGATAAGGAATCATACACTCAAATAACAGTACAATATTACCTGAGTGTACAGGAATAGACCACAGTATTTCTCGCTAGGGGTGACAATAACAATAGTTAATACTTTGAATGATGTGGTGTTTAACATTACACCAGCTTTGTTAAAAAAGAATACAACACTGGACACTTCACAGTAGGCTATTACAATACTGTTCTGATCAGATCAGAACTGATTGCACTGCCTGCATGCACCAAAACTAACTAAACAAAATTTCCTTTCCTAAAACCACTTTTCTTTGACCACTACGGAAATATCATGATGTCAAGGAAAGTTGTGAAGGAGAATTAATGACGGAACCAGGAACGCATAACGCATGAAATCATTTCCTTGTATTTTTCTCTCTCTGGTCATGCATGTTAGCCCCCCCCCCCCCCCTTGTTTCAACTGGATATTGTGTGCTGTACACAATAAAATAAAATAGAATAAGAATTAATGAATAAATAAATGAATGAATAATAGTTTCTTTCTTTGCTCCAACAAAGCTTCTTGGGTTCTGGAGCGCACGAGACAACAAGGTAACAGACCGGCTTTACCTTCTATACCAGGGGTCTTCAACGGGGGGTCCGGGACCCCTAGTGGGTCCTCAGAGTTACTAGAGGGGGGCCTCCAAATATTTGTGTGATAGGGAACTCTTTTATTTTGCATTAACTATTTGAACCCTAGCATCTCTATTCGGAGGGGGACATTAGCCAAAATAGCAGATCTACAAGCACACAACGCCTCGCGTTGCGCTGCGAGGCGTTGTGTGTTGGACCTATGGGGTGGGTGCTCCACAAGTGTGGAGAGGACATTGCTTTCTTTTAAAGTCTCTTTTACATTTTTAGAACTTTTTATCTTTTATTATAGAATTGAAGTACTTTGCTAGGTGTTTTAATTGTGGTGTTTATTTATGTATTGTCTTGTTGAATGTATGCATTGACCTGAGCAAAACAATTTTCCCTTGTGGACAATAAAGACATCTAATCTATTGCAAACATTTTGTTATTTAACTTACAGAGGACGTTGATGAAATGAGGTGGTGACATTTGGGATCCATTTTTGTTTGTCACCTGACAGGTGTACTGTCCAGAATCTGTGGAAGTCACATTCTCCTTTACCAGGAGAGGGCCAGTGGAGACAGCGTTTCCTCTGTCTCTGTACCAGATGTAACTGTCTGCTGGTGGGTTGACATGACTGCTGCAGGTCAGAGTCACTTTGCTGCCCTCAATAACTTCTGCGGGTGGATCCATCGATACTGAGGGTATTTCTGGAGGGTCTATGGACAGATAAGGAATCATACACTCAAATAACAGTACAATATTACCTGAGTGTACAGGAATAGACCACAGTATTTCTCGCTAGGGGTGACAATAACAATAGTTAATACTTTGAATGATGTGGTGTTTAACATTACACCAGCTTTGTTAAAAAAGAATACAACACTGGACACTTCACAGTAGGCTATTACAATACTGTTCTGATCAGATCAGAACTGATTGCACTGCCTGCATGCACCAAAACTAACTAAACAAAATTTCCTTTCCTAAAACCACTTTTCTTTGACCACTACGGAAATATCATGATGTCAAGGAAAGTTGTGAAGGAGAATTAATGACGGAACCAGGAACGCATAACGCATGAAATCATTTCCTTGTATTTTTCTCTCTCTGGTCATGCATGTTAGCCCCCCCCCCCCCCCCCCCTTGTTTCAACTGGATATTGTGTGCTGTACACAATAAAATAAAATAGAATAAGAATTAATGAATAAATAAATGAATGAATAATAGTTTCTTTCTTTGCTCCAACAAAGCTTCTTGGGTTCTGGAGCGCACGAGACAACAAGGTAACAGACCGGCTTTACCTTCTATACCAGGGGTCTTCAACGGGGGGTCCGGGACCCCTAGTGGGTCCTCAGAGTTACTAGAGGGGGGCCTCCAAATATTTGTGTGATAGGGAACTCTTTTATTTTGCATTAACTATTTGAACCCTAGCATCTCTATTCGGAGGGGGACATTAGCCAAAATAGCAGATCTACAAGCACACAACGCCTCGCGTTGCGCTGCGAGGCGTTGTGTGTTGGACCTATGGGGTGGGTGCTCCACAAGTGTGGAGAGGACATTGCTTTCTTTTAAAGTCTCTTTTACATTTTTAGAACTTTTTATCTTTTATTATAGAATTGAAGTACTTTGCTAGGTGTTTTAATTGTGGTGTTTATTTATGTATTGTCTTGTTGAATGTATGCATTGACCTGAGCAAAACAATTTTCCCTTGTGGACAATAAAGACATCTAATCTATTGCAAACATTTTGTTATTTAACTTACAGAGGACGTTGATGAAATGAGGTGGTGACATTTGGGATCCATTTTTGTTTGTCACCTGACAGGTGTACTGTCCAGAATCTGTGGAAGTCACATTCTCCTTTACCAGGAGAGGGCCAGTGGAGACAGCGTTTCCTCTGTCTCTGTACCAGATGTAACTGTCTGCTGGTGGGTTGACATGACTGCTGCAGGTCAGAGTCACTTTGCTGCCCTCAATAACTTCTGCGGGTGGATCCATCGATACTGAGGGTATTTCTGGAGGGTCTATGGACAGATAAGGAATCATACACTCAAATAACAGTACAATATTACCTGAGTGTACAGGAATAGACCACAGTATTTCTCGCTAGGGGTGACAATAACAATAGTTAATACTTTGAATGATGTGGTGTTTAACATTACACCAGCTTTGTTAAAAAAGAATACAACACTGGACACTTCACAGTAGGCTATTACAATACTGTTCTGATCAGATCAGAACTGATTGCACTGCCTGCATGCACCAAAACTAACTAAACAAAATTTCCTTTCCTAAAACCACTTTTCTTTGACCACTACGGAAATATCATGATGTCAAGGAAAGTTGTGAAGGAGAATTAATGACGGAACCAGGAACGCATAACGCATGAAATCATTTCCTTGTATTTTTCTCTCTCTGGTCATGCATGTTAGCCCCCCCCCCCCCCCCTTGTTTCAACTGGATATTGTGTGCTGTACACAATAAAATAAAATAGAATAAGAATTAATGAATAAATAAATGAATGAATAATAGTTTCTTTCTTTGCTCCAACAAAGCTTCTTGGGTTCTGGAGCGCACGAGACAACAAGGTAACAGACCGGCTTTACCTTCTATACCAGGGGTCTTCAACGGGGGGTCCGGGACCCCTAGTGGGTCCTCAGAGTTACTAGAGGGGGGCCTCCAAATATTTGTGTGATAGGGAACTCTTTTATTTTGCATTAACTATTTGAACCCTAGCATCTCTATTCGGAGGGGGACATTAGCCAAAATAGCAGATCTACAAGCACACAACGCCTCGCGTTGCGCTGCGAGGCGTTGTGTGTTGGACCTATGGGGTGGGTGCTCCACAAGTGTGGAGAGGACATTGCTTTCTTTTAAAGTCTCTTTTACATTTTTAGAACTTTTTATCTTTTATTATAGAATTGAAGTACTTTGCTAGGTGTTTTAATTGTGGTGTTTATTTATGTATTGTCTTGTTGAATGTATGCATTGACCTGAGCAAAACAATTTTCCCTTGTGGACAATAAAGACATCTAATCTATTGCAAACATTTTGTTATTTAACTTACAGAGGACGTTGATGAAATGAGGTGGTGACATTTGGGATCCATTTTTGTTTGTCACCTGACAGGTGTACTGTCCAGAATCTGTGGAAGTCACATTCTCCTTTACCAGGAGAGGGCCAGTGGAGACAGCGTTTCCTCTGTCTCTGTACCAGATGTAACTGTCTGCTGGTGGGTTGACATGACTGCTGCAGGTCAGAGTCACTTTGCTGCCCTCAATAACTTCTGCGGGTGGATCCATCGATACTGAGGGTATTTCTGGAGGGTCTATGGACAGATAAGGAATCATACACTCAAATAACAGTACAATATTACCTGAGTGTACAGGAATAGACCACAGTATTTCTCGCTAGGGGTGACAATAACAATAGTTAATACTTTGAATGATGTGGTGTTTAACATTACACCAGCTTTGTTAAAAAAGAATACAACACTGGACACTTCACAGTAGGCTATTACAATACTGTTCTGATCAGATCAGAACTGATTGCACTGCCTGCATGCACCAAAACTAACTAAACAAAATTTCCTTTCCTAAAACCACTTTTCTTTGACCACTACGGAAATATCATGATGTCAAGGAAAGTTGTGAAGGAGAATTAATGACGGAACCAGGAACGCATAACGCATGAAATCATTTCCTTGTATTTTTCTCTCTCTGGTCATGCATGTTAGCCCCCCCCCCCCCCCCCCTTGTTTCAACTGGATATTGTGTGCTGTACACAATAAAATAAAATAGAATAAGAATTAATGAATAAATAAATGAATGAATAATAGTTTCTTTCTTTGCTCCAACAAAGCTTCTTGGGTTCTGGAGCGCACGAGACAACAAGGTAACAGACCGGCTTTACCTTCTATACCAGGGGTCTTCAACGGGGGGTCCGGGACCCCTAGTGGGTCCTCAGAGTTACTAGAGGGGGGCCTCCAAATATTTGTGTGATAGGGAACTCTTTTATTTTGCATTAACTATTTGAACCCTAGCATCTCTATTCGGAGGGGGACATTAGCCAAAATAGCAGATCTACAAGCACACAACGCCTCGCGTTGCGCTGCGAGGCGTTGTGTGTTGGACCTATGGGGTGGGTGCTCCACAAGTGTGGAGAGGACATTGCTTTCTTTTAAAGTCTCTTTTACATTTTTAGAACTTTTTATCTTTTATTATAGAATTGAAGTACTTTGCTAGGTGTTTTAATTGTGGTGTTTATTTATGTATTGTCTTGTTGAATGTATGCATTGACCTGAGCAAAACAATTTTCCCTTGTGGACAATAAAGACATCTAATCTATTGCAAACATTTTGTTATTTAACTTACAGAGGACGTTGATGAAATGAGGTGGTGACATTTGGGATCCATTTTTGTTTGTCACCTGACAGGTGTACTGTCCAGAATCTGTGGAAGTCACATTCTCCTTTACCAGGAGAGGGCCAGTGGAGACAGCGTTTCCTCTGTCTCTGTACCAGATGTAACTGTCTGCTGGTGGGTTGACATGACTGCTGCAGGTCAGAGTCACTTTGCTGCCCTCAATAACTTCTGCGGGTGGATCCATCGATACTGAGGGTATTTCTGGAGGGTCTATGGACAGATAAGGAATCATACACTCAAATAACAGTACAATATTACCTGAGTGTACAGGAATAGACCACAGTATTTCTCGCTAGGGGTGACAATAACAATAGTTAATACTTTGAATGATGTGGTGTTTAACATTACACCAGCTTTGTTAAAAAAGAATACAACACTGGACACTTCACAGTAGGCTATTACAATACTGTTCTGATCAGATCAGAACTGATTGCACTGCCTGCATGCACCAAAACTAACTAAACAAAATTTCCTTTCCTAAAACCACTTTTCTTTGACCACTACGGAAATATCATGATGTCAAGGAAAGTTGTGAAGGAGAATTAATGACGGAACCAGGAACGCATAACGCATGAAATCATTTCCTTGTATTTTTCTCTCTCTGGTCATGCATGTTAGCCCCCCCCCCTAGTATCTGCCATTGTCACTGGGTTGGATGTTAGAGATGGTCTTAAATGGTAAATGGTGCATTTATATAGCGCTTCTATCCGAAGCGCTTTACATTGATTGTGCCATTTAACCCATTCACACACACATTCATACACCGATGGCGGAGGAAACCATGCAAGGCACCAACCTGCTCATCGGGAGCAATTAGGGGTTCAGCGTCTTGCTCAAGGACACTTCGACACTAACTCAAGGGGAGCGCCCCAGCCCGGGATCGAACTGGGAACCTTGCGGTTTTCCAGTTCACTCTACCCGGCCACTCTACCCCTGAGCCACTGCCGCCCCACGTCTTCTATTCCCCTGTGCCACTGCAGTGTTGTCTTTGATAATGATGTAGCTCTGGATTGTTGGATTTGACTTACTGACAAAATGACATTCTTGGGACCATCTGTTGGAGAAACGTTTATGTCACTTTAAAAGCCCTCTTTATCATTTATCAATAATTGAGAAATCTGACAAAAACACAGTAAACCCCCTTGAAAAATAAACATGCTGTTGTTTTGCTGTCTGTAATATCTGAAAATCCAAACACTTAGATCACTTACACTGAACATCTAGAGAGTGTGGTGATGATCTCTGGGATCCACATTTGTTTGTCACCAGACAGGTGTACTGTCCAGAGTCTGCAGTAGACACATTCCTCTTTACCAGCTGAGGACCAGTAGAGATAAAGTTGAGATAATCGCCTCCTGTGTCTCTATACCAGGCGTAGCTGCGTACGTACTGGTGGGTTGGCATCACAGCTGCAGGTCAGAGTCACTGTGCTGCCCTCAATAACTTCTGGTGGATCCATTTTTACTGAGAGTATTTCTGGAGGGTCTATGGACGGATAAGGAATGATACACTCAAATAACAGTACAATATTACCTGAGTTTACAGGAATAGACCACAGTATTTTTCACTAGGGGTGACAATAACAATTGTAAATACTTTGAATAATGTGGTGTTTAACACTACACCAGCTATGGTCAAAAATAATAAAACACTGGACACTTCACAGTAGGCTATTGCAATACTGTTCTGATCAGAACTGACTGCACTGCCTGCACCAAAAAACAAAAAAAACCTAAACATAAAACGTCCTATTTCCTTTCCTAAAACCACTTTTCCTTGACCACTATGGAAAATATCATGAGGTCAAAGACAGATTTAAAGGAGACACAACAAATCAGGAATGCATCTCTAAACGCATTATATCATTTCCTCCTCTTTCTCTCTCTCTGGTCATGCATGTTAACCCACCCGTGCCACGTACATGCCTGCACGCGCACACAAAGTTATCTGGAACATTTGATTTTTGGTAAATTAAGCGCTCACAGTGAACATCAACAGTGACTCCAGGTGAATTGCCTGAGGCAATTTTGTTCTTTGCCTGACAGTAGTATCTGCCATTGTCACTGGGTTGGATGTTAGAGATGGTCTTTATGTTCCCCTGTGCCACTGCAGTGTTGTCTTTGATAATGATGTAGCTCTGGATTGTTGGATTTGAACCACTGCTGCTGCAGGTGAAAGTGACTGAACTTCCTTTGACAACATCTCCAGGTGGACTTACTGACAAAATGACATTCTTGGGACCATCTGTTGGAGAAACGTTTATGTCACGTTAAAAGCCCTCTTTATCAATATTGATAAATCTGACAAAAACACAGTAAACCCCCTTGAAAAATAAATAATCTGTTGTTTTGCTGTCTGTATTACAGTATCTGAAAATCCAAACACTTTAGATCACTTACACTGAACATCTAGAGAGTGTGGTGATGATCTCTGGGATCCACGTTTGTTTGTCACCTGACAGGTGTACTGTCCAGAGTCTGTAGGAGACACATTCCTCTTTTCCAGGAGAGGACCAGTGGTGATAGATCTACTTCCACTGTCTTTGTACCAGGTGTAACTGTTTACTGGTGGGTTAGCTTCACTGCTGCAGGTCAGAGTCACTTTTCTGCCCTCAATAACATCTCCTGGTGGATTCACTGATATTGACGGCCTCGCTGTAAGGTCAAGAAATGCACATAAACAGCCATTAGTTATTCATAATATAGTTTTGTTTTACATTATATTCTTTATGTTTTCTGATTATATTATTTCCCTATTGTATTCTACTTATTGTTATTTGTCTCATAATTACTTACAGTAACTGTAGAAAGCAGGGCTTATAGGAATAGTTCACCTAAAAATAACTTTTTTTCTATCAATTACACACCCCATGAAGCCTTGAATAAATGGAGATCAAATTATTGGCTTAGGAATGCAACAAAAACAAAAACATCGGCATAAATTCAAGGCTTCATGGGGTTGACAGAAAATAAGTAATGTTTTGGGTGAACAATTCCTTTAAGCGGTTAATGGTTAATATATGTTTTGTAATAATCCTATATTAAAATTGGCTAATGGGATGGCCAGCTGGCGGGCGGGCGGGCGGGCGGGCGGGCAGTGTGAGGGCCTCAAAGTAGCCCGAAGTAATCTACCTCTAGTAATCTAAAGCTGCAAAGTAACTATTAACTAAAGCTGTCAAATAATTGTAGTGGTGTGAAATGTACAATATTTAGCTCTGAGATGTAGTGGAGTAGAAGTATAACATATACAAAATGGAAGTAAGTAAAAGTAATTAAAAAAAGTACAGTAATTGAGTAAATGTACCAAGTTACTTTCCATCACTGCCCATTTCAAACTCTCCTTACCAGGTACCAGGATCAGAATGTCCAGGATCACACTGATTAGAAGCCACATGGTGTCCTGAGGTATCAGCATGAAGTAACTGCAATGCAAGACACAGACTTCACAACTAACAAATGGACTATACTCTGTTCTGCAATATGATGTGAATACAGAATACGGGTATACTGACTTACAGAGTGTCACCAATACTAACGTTATATTTTAATATTTAAATTGTGATATAAAATCATGTGGTTCCATCAAAAGTTTAACATTTTGTATTTGTACCACTTCTTCACTAGCATCTCTGAATGATTTGAATTGTAAATTAAAGATGAATGTGACCTCATGCGATGTTGTCAAACATGTATCAGTATAAGATACAATCCTGTCAATCAATGTATTTAAATCCTCATTGTTACTAAATTACAGTGAGGTAATCCAGTTTTACTCACTTGTCTCAAGGCTTGTCTGTCCAGTATGTGTCTACATTAACAGTCAAATAGACATTCTGATAACCAGGTCAAGACACACAGCCAAAACTAAAGAGGGAAGTACAGGTGAGAACTGCTAGAATGTGTTTCCTCTCTTTACATAGACCAATTATTTGTTTACTAACATTGAGACTGGACGCACAGGTGATTGTTTCACGCAATCAATTCCCAACCTGTTGTTTCGGGGTGCGCTGGTTTCAGCACACCCCAACCCCCTCTTGTGTGTTGGCTAGTGAGGCACGTCGTAGCGAGACCTGACAGAATGGGTTTCATTGCGCGCATACTGGTTGCACGCATACTGGTTCTTATCAGTGTGACGTCGTCTGTTAAGGGGTCTATATTACTTAGTCATTAGCATATGTGTTAACTATGTAAAAATGTTTTTTTTAAATGTTGAGGGGGGGGGGGGGGGGGGACAATAAAGCACAAACAGGGTTGGCCATTATAGTGAGTATATATATATATATCTAATGTTACATCTGTATTTATTGACGTATACTTTCTACTGTGCACTATTTACTTTTACTCTTATTCTGTGTTGCTATGGCCCCCTGAATTTCCCGCTCTGGGGATTAATGAAGTGTTATCCTATCCTACATATGGGAGGGTGGGTTTAACCAAATATACTTATCAAACCTCTGCGAGTGGGGACAGGCGAGTTAATAGAATGACAATGCTTACAGGTATGTCACTTTTTTTTAAAGCAAATAAAAGAGTATTAAATCAATGTACTTTGAATTGCTGTTATTACAATTACATTTTCCCATGTGATGTTTTAAGGACTTGGGATAGTCCAACACCAAGGTCAAGAAACATTGAAGTGGATATAAAGGCGTTTCAAAACCAAAGTAATATAATTAATGTAGTGTACTGTAAGTGTACAGTAAGTACTGTAATACAAAACAGGGAAGGGGTGTTGTTAAATACACACCCTCACTACACACAAGTTATTTGCCAGAACTTGAATCTGCCTGTTATAGTGCCACCATGAGGCCGATTAAAAAGAATTGGGCTGGTATTTCTTCCTTGACTTAGTGGGAATGTGGCTTCCCTGCAATTGATTTGAGGCATTTTATTCAAAACATGCCACTCCTGCAAACTTTGGAAGCCAATTTAGCCAATCAGGATGGAATATGGAAAATCGGACAGATCCGTCTTGATCACATGACTATAGAGGGAGTGTGCATGCACAGTATCACGCCGATCGGTCCAACGGTGCAGGAGATTAGCTGCTCATCGATAGAAACACACACGGACGGACAGACATGGGCGAAAACATAGTCTCCGGCTACGTCCTTCGGCTTGCCAGACACAATTAAACTAATCAACTGTAATTCAAATGATAATGTTTATTCATTAGTGCACTTTCAGTAAAAAACAAACAGCAATGGTACGTCACAAAGATTACATTACTGGTAACAGTTGCTAAACCACAGGTTTAGTCCAATTCAACCCAGAACATATTACGGCCCTCCCACCTTCAGGCGGCTAACGCAGTAGCCATTTATGATATAAATGATGTGCATTATACAGATGACTCATCTGTAAGGGTTGATTATTAAAGCTTTGAATGATGTAAACTACTTTATTTTCTCTTCTTGTGGAAAAAGTGCTTCTACTGTACTTCAGTGGGCTCCGTTTGTGTGAGTAGAAAATACAAAATTGTAGTTTATTTTATGACACTAAGTAAAGTGTGTATGTATGTGTATCTGTTTTTACTAATGTCATTAAGAAATGGCACAGAGAAGCCAGTCTTATTAAACGGACCAAAAGTGTATACTACTCGACTGTATATTGATAAACATATTCCCGCAGTACGTGTGGGAGTGAACAAATACAGTGTGTGTGTGTGTGTGTGTGTGTGTGTGTGTGTGTGTGTGTGTGTGTGTGTGTGTGTGTGTGTGTGTGTGTGCAGGCAGCACATTAGAAACAAATAGATACTTAAATCCATTTCTCAACGTACCGACAGAACACTAGGTAACAGAACTGAAGCCAAACTGTCCATGGCAGCAGGATGTCCTCTCTAACAGCACAAATGTTTTGAGTAGGTCTGTTGACAAAGTACTCACAGTACCTAAACAATGAATGTGCTAGTACAGGTCAAAAACCATGTACTCATTAGTGATACTAAACAATAGTCATAATTTAACAGTACTGATATGAAACACAAAAGAGTAACAACAGTAGTGAAGACTGGTCTGGGAGGCTGAGCTGAGTGTTAGATGCTGTACGAGCCATGAACTTACACAGCAAGTTCAAAAACGTCAACACATTAAAAGGTGTGATATCTTTTGTTTAAAACAAAAAGTATTTTGTTAACCCATTAAAACCGGGAAAGCATACGTCATTTTCGATTTTTGCGTTGGCTATAAAAAAAAATAGCAGATATACGCGCTGCGAGTTTGTACATCTGCTATTTTTGAACATTTTTGAAGAATCTTGAAAGTGTGAGAACTGATTTAGAAGGCATTTGTAAAATCGGAATCAGGTCTTAATGGGTTAAAATGTCAAAGCTCTTTATTTTCTGATAGTAATCATTCTATAGTGTTTGTTCCGTAACAGGGGTCTTCAATTATTTTCCACATGTTTTTCCTGTATCGAGTTCTCTCTACTGATCAGATTAAATTGGTATCCCAACCGGAACATTTATTTTCTGTTTAGCTGGAGAGATGGGAGACCGCCGTTACTGAACAAAATACTCTATAGCAGTGATGAATCTGGGATAACACTTAACAAAAACAAAACCCCCTTTAAGATTTATAAGAAATCAAGCATTATGTTCAGTTGAGAGAAAAACCACAATTCATAAACGTACTCGCACACAAAACTTTCTACATGGCAACCTGCACTACAATGTCGACTAGTGCCTCCAACAGGAGGGAGGTAGGGCGTACAGACAGTGCATAGCCATGCAGTGCACTTCTGAAATGAGGGACTTAAGAGATTTTAATAAAATCATGTGTGTTACCACATACCATCAAAATGTGATGGGCGATGATAAATTTAGTCATTTGTCATTTAGTTGTGTTGTTTTAGAACACCAACAGAGGCGCTGAGATCTGTCTGAGAAATGATGCAGTCGACATCAATTTCTCAACCATTCAAAAGCAGAAGCCTGAATGTGGTCACACTGGACCACACTTCATGCAACACTGATGTATGCTCTCAATATTTATGGTTTTGTACTGAACCACAGTTGTGGCTCAATTTGCTACAAGGGCCGACTCCATTTGTCAGGCGTCATTGTGGATAACCAACCCGTATGGCGCCACCTCTTGGTCTGGGGAAGGGAATACATCCCAGCCAGTGTAATCAGCCAATAGAAAGCTTGGGGATATTCCATAGAGATGAGATGCACACCCTCTCATTCTCTATCGTGCTTTAGCGTAGTGGGGGTGGAGTCTACGAAGGACCTGAAAGTGACAAACAAGATAACATTAGGGTTAGATGATTATTTCAATATTGCCCATATCACCAATTTCCAACCCATTTCCGTTTACTCTGTGGACAGATCAGAAACCTGCCTAACAATGACATCATCAATGGGGATTCCAAGCTAATAGAAACGACAGCCTTTCTCTTCCTGGAAAGTTAGCACACTGAAATAAAAATATATAAATAAAAGGTTTTGAAATAACCAAACCTGTCTACCGATGATAGGTAGGCGGGTTTCTGAACTGTACACAGCCCACCTCTGAGACACAAAGTGAGTAGACAGAAATGGTGCCATCTTATAATGAGCATTAGTGAGGTCCAATAATATGGAAATAAGGTTGAAAATGGGTGAAGAGCTCCTTTTTTTTCTTCTTTTTTTTAACTTAAATTTTTATCCCGCGATTTTTGTAATCCATTTTTTTCACCCGGTGCCAATTTTCTAAGTGATCCTGGGCGCTACACCAGCCCTACACCAGCGCTACACCAGTCCCCCACACAGCCTAGGGAGGCCAGGGCCGAGCTCATGCTTCCTTCAATGCATGAGAGCCAACTGACCTTCTTGTCACCTGAAAGGGGGGAGTTTCCCCGGTAGGACGTAGCGCGTGGAAGGAACACGCTATTCCAACCAGTTCCCTTCCCCTCCATCAGGCGCCCCGGCTGTCATGGGGAGGCGGTATAGCGACTAGGATTACTACATGTTTTTGTGAGGGTATTAAATACCCTAGGAGACACGGGGAGAACATGCAAACTCCACATAGAGTAGGCCATTTCACCAACCCCACCTAGGGTATGGGCGCTGATGACGCGGAGGAGAGCTGTGAGGCGACAGTGCTCACAGCGTGAAGAGCTCCTTTTAATATGTGAAGCCATATTTATACTTCAACACTAGCCAGATCCTAAACCTCAAATTTCTGCCACCTTGCTTCCTTCAGCCTCATGGCGGTGTTACGGTGAGATTGGTGATTGAAAAATGCGACCATTTTGTGGGCTTTACATAACATTAATGTTTGAACATAAATCACCAATGTTTGTTTATTAACCTAGTCCACAGCAGGTGACCAATTTCACCGTAACTCGCTGGCCATGCTGGAAGACATAGGACGGGGGAGGCGAGGAGGCAGAAATTATATTATTGGGATCTGGTCTTGAGCATACATGCATTTTTGTATTTACCTGACGGGGTGGTGAGGCCAGGAGGCCTGTACAGGAGTGGGCACAGTAGAGTTGGGGCTCATCAGCATGGCGCTGTAGATGTTGGCCGCTACCACCAGGATGCAGAGGAGGATGGGGCCGATGATGGCTCCCTCCAGACCCAGATAGTAGGCTCCACCTGCCACTGCCAGGCCTGTCAGGTAGGGGTGGCCACCCCTGAGTGAGGGAAACAAACAAACACTTTAAACTTCTTTCAATTTCAATAAAACTTAAAAGCAAGCACAAAATGCATTTTATATGCACCATACAGTATATCTCTGCTGTATCCAAAACGCTCATTGTTCAGGAAACGAAAAAACAAAATATACGTTTTTCAGAAAATGAAGAAAACCTTATATTTTTAAAACAAAGCAATACTGCCTCATCAAAGTTGGTATAGTGACTGTATATATTGTGAGATACTTGCATGTGTCATTATATTATCAACACTTTACCCAAATCGCAGGTAAATCAACACTTTACCCAGCGCAAGTGGAGTTAGTAGTTTCAGACGAGCAGAAATCAAGCTGAAATGGAGTTAGGTGTCCAAACAACAGTAGCTCCACTCGCTGCTGAGGGAGAGGTTTCAAAAGGGTACAGATTCCCAAAAGCTAACAATGGATCTCCAAGCTTACAATGCATCACAACAACGTGTGAATTAATGCCCTGATGCTTCATGACACTTATTATATAGGCCTACAATAATAAACAGGACTTTAAATATTACAATAACTTCTGCAGAGGTAGTATACTAGCGCGACAGAAATGCTATGAACGCCTTTCTTCTCATCACAATGCTCTCCTCATTAAACACTTCATATATTTTAGAAATATAATTACTTGTTTTCATAACATTAGCGTCAGTGCTAAGTTTGATAAACAGGTACACTACATATTTTAACAGACTACGGGGAGTTTGTTTACGTGTTCCTCCTCCTCTTTCACTGCGCAGTGCGCACTACTCCTGCTGTGAAATAGCAGCGCTGTAGAGGAGAGAGGGGAGTTGTTTGTTTTTGACGGACAGTTTGAGGATCCAATGGAGTTGGGAGTTTTCGTCTCAGGCGCTTTTTAATACTTTTCATTCGTTCAAATGTTTAGATTCTTTTACACAGATGTGAAGGGTGTTCAATAGCGTTGATTTATGAAAAAAAAAAAAAAAAAGATGAAAATGGAGTTAGCTGGTTCGTCCTGGACACCGACGATATACATGTTCACTTAACTCAAATAATACATGATTTTCCAAAGTTTAAATAACAACGCAGTAACAAAGCACACACAAAGCAGCACAAAATACTGCAGCTATCATAAGAATAAAGCCTGATTTATACAATATAGCCGACAAGCTCCAAGCTCAAAGTTCACAACAAATTGTGATACGTTGTGAGCTTGACTGTAGATCTGCTATTTTCAGCGAGAGTAAATTAACCACATGAACCCACATTTGGTGAATATAGCAGATGAAGAACTCACAATATGTTGTAACACAACACGTTGTGAGCTTGTAAATCTGCTATTTTCGCCAAAGATATTTTGTGTATAGCAAAAACAGGAGGGGGCCGACTATAGAGCCCTGGGGTCTACAATCGGGTTTAACTAAACTCTGCTTCACCATGTTTTGTTTTAACTTGGGGAACAGCTAGTAGATCGTATGCCTGCCTCTTGTCGTTGTAAGGTCTACAGCTGTCCATGTTTAACGTAGTCATACGCCACTGAAGGGTTATAAGGGTTTGCGCACAGGTCATTTTAACTGTCTATAAACAATTACAGTTACAAACATTAAACTGTTTCTGCACAAGGCAGTAGCGCGGATTTCTTTCCCACCCATGGTGGATACCACACACCTCTGACATGTCTCAGTTGCGCACACACACACATACCCTGAGATGTCCGAGTAGATGGCCGTGTCTACAAAGTAGGTCGGCAGAAGATGGCAGACAAGAAGCAGGAGAGCCTTGACCCCCTCTCCCTGAGCCAACCACAGATCACACATGGCAGGCACCGCTGCCCAGTACGTCCCAAGGAACGGCACCGCACCCAGGATGGCAGCCAACGCTACAGAGACACAAGGAGACAGAGAGATGGACAGATGTCCACAGGGGGAGGTAACAAAAACAGTCACACCTGGATCTAGCACTGAAACAGCATTATTTAAGCCTGATGTATATTCCGTCGTACGTCGGTGTCGTGTGGCAAAAATATCTCTCGACACATTGTGAGCTTGTAGATCAGCTATTTTTTGCACTCGGGGTGCGAAAGCGTCATACAACGTAGTGTTATTAAGCATTACACACTCACCAGACGGGATGAAGACAATGTTGATGCCAAAGATGGTGTGCGTCAGCCACGTGTAGAGCCCATAAAAGCAAGCCATTTTCAGAGAGGCGTCAAACACACCTCTTGAGACAACACAAACACAGACATCAATTATTACAATCTAAAACGCTATATCTTTAGGGAATGCACAACATTTTATGTGATGTAATCATAACAATATGTGTATGTGTGTGCATGCTTGCATACCGGATGGCCTCCTCTACAGACATGCCTATGATAGTGGAGGAGGGTCCAGGCTGAGACAGTGGGGTCAGGTTTATCACCCATTTGACAGGTTTGTAGTATTCCCCGCTGGAGCTCAGCAGATAGAACAATGTGGTCAGGAAGATAACCTAAATACATACATGCGTACATACAGTACATACATACACACACACACACACACACACACATAAACACCAGTCGCTGTAAGTAAGCCTATACAATCGTTACCCATCACAGATGTATCACTTATATTAATGCATGAAATGATATCCATGCATTGTACATTCATTCCAGAGCAGGTTTGGCACATTCCACATTTGTCCTCTTTTCAGCAGTCAGTGGGTTATTTGTGACAACAGATGACCAATCTGTTGATTAAGAGGCTGCTTTGTAACAGACGTTCTGTCTTCAGTGTCAAAGACAGCTGAACACACATTTGGGATCAACCCTGGGACTCTCTGTCTAGCCTACACCAATGGCACGCTTAACCACAAAAGAAAATCAAGTATTGTAGTTGGGTTTTTTTTTTGCCTATAATTACAGGCCAAACATAGGGTTATGAATAAGGTAATCAGGGTTCAAGTGGTTAAATGATGCTGATGGAGTTTTTTGGTGCACGTCTTGGTGCACGTCATGTTTGGTGCACGTAATCTATCACAATTAAAACGTGGTTACATAAAAACATCCAAAACAATGTATGACAGCTACATAACTTCACACTGTCTGACAGCATGGAAGTATATGTCTACTTAGCTTTTATAATAATGTATTGTTTCTGTGTTTTCTTCTCTGCCATGTTTTGGAGATGACATTGATGGAACTAAAATGTGAAGATAAAAACCCCAACTGGTTTTATCCTTTAAACCCATCAGGTCTATATTATGTTATGAGGATGTTCTTTACCGCACTCAGGATGAGGTACTGTATGACACTACTATAATGTTATGAGGATGTTCTTTACCACACTCAGGACAAAGTTGAGCAGGGCCGTGCCGCTGTGGAACAAGACGGTAAGGAGCGTGGTTGTCGTGGAGATGAGCAGGCCAACATTCCGACTCATTAATACCCACAGAGACTCCAGGATCTATTAAGCAAAAGAGTGCACAGATGGCATAAACAAAAACCCCGAAGCATTCATCAAACAGGACATGTTTTTAAACACACAGTCACTTACAGATAGCAGGGTCTCAATGTTTTCCTGCACAAAGGAGGCGATGTCCTGCCAGTCCAGGATGTCACCAAGCCAGCTGTTCTGTCTATTGAGTGACAACTTCTGACCTCGGTGGCGCCCAGAATTAGTCACATTCTGCAATATGCACATCACACAGAGAAATTGTGGATTATTGCCAGTGATTGCATATGAATGATGAAGTGATGATATAGTTTGTGGCCTGTTCTTTTGAGGTGGTATGACACAGAAAGTACAGTACATTTGAAATCTGTGTAACTCTGTGCATGACATCTAAGAAAATTAGTACCTTTACACAAGATACTAGGATACTCCAAGTACTCCATTTATGGCAGGAAATTGTGCCCCACACCAGTGGTTAGGTAAACAGAAGCCCCACCTCAGTGGTTAGGTAAAGGGGATGTGTTTTTTATGTTACCTTGACAAACCAGGAGTGGTACAATCTGTCCCAAAGATCAAGAACCTGCTTCTCGATAACTGCAGTGTGGTTAGCCTTGTCTCCTAGCATCTTATGTAGCTGCGTGCACACAGAAATAGAATGAAAATCCATTAAGATCCACACAACTCACAACGTTCCATGACAGAGAGACAAGAGACAATTATCAGAGTAAGCGCGATGCTCAATGCTCACTTTTTGTGTTATCCATTCTCTACCATGTTGATAGACGTTAGTAGCAGCCGAGTTCAAAGCCTTCTGAACCACACGTGCCTCTGGGAGCCAACTGGAGCGAGGGAAAGATGTGGGGCCAAAAGGAGTGGAGGGGTAAAAAATAAACATGGATGAGATGGGGCATTGCAATTCCAGACTACATGTATTAGATTGAGCAAACGATTAAGAAATCATGCTGTGTGATCTCTGAAAAAGTATCATCCAGTCACAGTGTCATACTTGGCCCACTCAGGGTGGTTGGACACGGTCTCGTTGATGAGGTTGCTGGTGACTTCGATCATATGAACGCTTTCATGGTGAACCTGGGAGTCAAAGACAGAGACAAAACTAAAGTCACTCTGGTGAACTGGACAGAGGGAGTTAGCACTGAACCACAGAGTGTCAGAGAAATATGGCAACTGTAAAGGGACAATCTTCACCATAGCAGTGAGCAGCAGAGCCATGAGCAGTGTCCCTGTGACCAGGAGGAAGATGATGAAGATGCTGATGAGTTTGTCCAGGGATCGCTCCAACCACACAATCATCTGTTCAGACAGAGAAAACAAAGATAGGGAGAAAGAGAGAGGTGGAGATAAGGAGAATGTAAGACAGAAGTAGCACACAGAAATCCACAGAAAGTCAGCTTCATTCAGAATAGGTTTGTGTATACATTGGCTGGACACATGGAGAAACCTATATCCTTCCGTTCTGAGGGGGCCGTCTCCATTTTGGATCTAAACTGCAGCCTACAACTGCCACTTTGGGCCCTGAGCCTGAGGACAATAAAAGTAGATGATTCAATGGACCAAAAGCCAGAATAAACACGCACATACTGTACACACACATCCTCACCCATACTTTAGCATGGAAACATGCGTGTGCAAACCCTGGGGAAGTGTGTACGCGTGTGTGTATGTGTTATAGCAGTAATGTCCCCTTCGTAACTGTTAGAAAGATGTCAAGTCACCTTTCAACACTCAGATGTGCCAATTTGTCCCACCGCAACATGCTGGGATTGCACAGTAGACAGATTTCTCAATGCCACAAGCCTGCAAGCCAGCAGTTGACTTTTAACATGTTAACTTGTATTAGGGTGTGTTCACACTTGTCCGCCTGTTATTAAGAAAACACACAGCAGCCTAGAGCACTTTTTCTGCTGAAAATTAATTAAAATAAAAAAGGGGGGGTGGGGGCAATTTGTTTCCATAACATTGCTCACACAATTTAGAAACCATCAGCTTGGACTAGTGGCTCTGCATTTACCCTTGTACCATATCATCATGGACACGTCAAGCAAGAGGAGTAAAACTGCACTAGCTTTGGCTTTTTTTAGGCAGAGGGGGTGGTGGCGGTAGTAGGGTGTGGGTGCATGACGGCCTCGACAGCTGTAGGGGGCATATCACAAACTTGTCTGGCAATTTGAAGACTTGTTGCAGAGGGTTGAGCCAGCAGTCTCAAGACAACAGACAATTTGTCGTGATTGGTCACCTGATAAAAAGCAGCCCATATAATACATACACAGTATGCGCATTTCTCAAAAAGTCAACTATTCTCAATTTATCAACGTTCTTCAACACTCGCCTTGGTGATTATAATAGTTATGGAAAAGGGTGTGCTTTTTTCCTTTTTGTTTAAGGTAGGCAGTATGAACATGCCCTTAGTCTGAACCTTAGTCTGAACCTGTGTGTGTGTGTGTGTGTGTGTGTGTGTGTGTGTGTGTGTGTGTGTGTGTGTGTGTGTGTGTGTGTGTGTGTGTGTGTGTGTGTGTGAGCCATGTGTTAAATCCAGTTAGAGTTCAATTAATTTAGTAGTTAGTAGATACTTCTTGGGTAGAAGTCTGTATGCTAATGGTTTTACACAACGCTGATTTTACATGACAGTCAGTAAGAATGTTACTGCATCACAGTTACAGTAAACTCCTAAAAACAAGATTATCTCATTAATATACTACAGAGTAGGGCTGCAACTAGGATTGTCTTCTTGGCAATTATTTAAATGTTTGGATTAATCAAAGTACTAATAATTTTGAATAATCGTTGTATATAATGAATATATCAACACAAAACATCTCTAAGAGATTTTTGATACTGAACCGATTTTTATACTTTGACTAAATCGATAAGTCTGATTAACCACTTAAACCCTATTTTATACTGTCACTATTATTTTTTATAATCAACTAAATTGATTAGTTTGATTAACTGTTGCACCCCTACTACAGAGTTTTTACATAAATCCAAAATACATTCTATAGCTGTGTTAGAGGGTATCTTTGAGAACACTTTCGTAATACATGTGATTCTTAAACCAAATACATGAATAATATCCTTACCTGTCAACGAAAGGTGTTGCTTTTGACAAGGTCACAGTCATAACTCATATATTTAGATGGAATATATCATTAGATAAAGTCTCACCCGTCTCAACACTAACATCAATGCTTTACATCCTAGGAAGTCTTCTACAGTAGGATCAGACGAAGACAGTGTTTCCCCCTACAGTGCATCTGCCTAAATCAACCTCATCAGGCTATATAACCAGAAAGAGAGCTTTTAGTTAATTTAACTTTGCTCTCTAACATACAGACCTCTCTACAATCACAGGGGCAATCATCCAAATGGTAGACAACTCAAAACTCTCTAATCAATACCTCTGAGTTACTCTGTCAGTTAGGGGAAACACTGCCCCCCCCCTCTCTCGCCCATCCTCCACAGCCAAGGATGCTCTGGCCCTGCTAGCGCATCTCTGCATGCAGCTCACACACACTCTAAAGCCAGCTAGCCAATAGAATCACAGCAGGGAAGATATGGCAGGGGTTCAGGAGCCAATGAGCTCCCCCTGCCGTAGCTTCAGATCAAGAGCAGCAGAAAGCAGGGAAGCGGGGCAGCAGTGGAATCAGCGAAGGGATTAACACAGAGAAGGATGAATGGATGATTAAAGGATGAACACAGGGTCAGGATAGATGGATGGATGATGACAGTGGATGGACGAGCATTAGACTTACTAAAAGTGCTCCCAGTTACTGTACATACACAGACACACGCACAGCTATTTTTTTTAAATCTCTCATACACACTCTTATACACTTCCACTAGAGCCTGACCGATGCCAGATTTTTGGGGCCAATGCCGATCCGGATTTCAGAGATCCCTCGCCCACCAATTAGCAATGTTTTTGAAGATATTTTGTCAAAAATAAATTCTAATCAAATCTGAGTTTTTCTAAAACAGAAAATTCTAAAATAGCTGATCTACCAGCACGCCGCAATGCGGGGTGTTGTGACCTTGTAGATCAGCCATTTCTGAACATTTCATAAAACTTTTGACCTATAATGACATGCCCAAAAAAGGGATGCTAGGTTGAAAGTTGTTAAAAATCAGGACTCATCGGCTGCATAATTGCACATACTGATGTTATCCAAAAAGCCAAATGATGGCCGATATACTGTATCGGCCAGACCGATATCGGTCTGGCTCTAACTTCCACACACACGTCGGTTTCTTCTTTTTCTTTTTCTTTCACTCACAAGTAGGTCTTTCTCAGCACCCCATTCCTCTCTAAATCATTACCTGCTTGTTAAGCCAATGCCAGAGCTTGGGGGGAGGAGACAAAGAGACATTGGGCATTATTATTGGAAAGATTCTGTGCAACAATCATCACCCGAGCAACAAGAACACGACCACTGCTTGGGTACAGTGCAGGCAACAAGGGAATCAGGAGGAGGTGGAAAGGGCAAAGGCAGTTTCTAGACAGGGGATTGGGAGCATGGATCCGATATACAGTTGTAATAACGGTGTGTTGTGACAGTTCAGAAGAGGTGTTCAGGACAGGTCACACCAAGAAAACAACAAATAACAAATCATTTAATCTTCAAAAATATGAACCCATAAGAAACTTCCTCAGCTAAATGACCTGTGATGCAGTGTGATTTATGTGCATTTAAGTGCGTAAAATGTTCCGTCTTCGAAACACCCCACTAAATGGGATCTCCCCATCAGTTTTGGCTGTAGAGCAGACAGGCTTTGACAGTTGTTTATGACTTTGTGTGTATGTGTCAATGGAGGACACAGAGTGTGTATTATGTGTGTTGATGAGTCGGTATCAAATCGGGAAGAGGAAGCCGGAGGCATTACCTTGGTATCGATTCGGAGCATGAACAAAGCGAGGCCTTTGATTGGTCCGGGCATAAGGGCGTCCTGTCGCTCACGTCCAAACTCCTCCAGCCCCGCCCACCAGGAGACAAGTGTCCTCTCAGCGAAGCTCTTCAGACCAAAGTGGACCACCAGCTTCTTTATCATCCACACTAAGACACACATTAGACAGTCAATTAATGCTACATTCCCCTTTAGTGTGATCAACCATCTCACAGCTAGGCTACAGGTGTAAACTTGTAGTTTTTATGGCGTCTCCAAAAGGAGGGCCAAGCAGTTATCGAGGCACTGCTCAGTATCTGCTATTATAGGAAGCCGCTCAATTTGGAGGTGCTGTTGTTTTCCTACATCCATGATTGATGTCTGTCTGACAAGTATGTCAACTATATTGTATGTAACGTTGTTCTGCCGTCTTGGCAGTTTGTAACTGGCTGTTTTTTTTATTGTCTGACTGAGTGTTTATGTCCTTTGTACAAGGCGTTCTTGTACTTCTGTGTATGTGGACATAAATAAATATTTTGTGTGTGTGTGTGTGTGTGTGTGTGTGTGTGTGTGTGTGTGTGTGTGTGTGTGTGTGTGTGTGTGTGTGTGTGTGTGTGTGTGTGTGTGTGTGTGTGTGTGTGTGTGTGTGTGTGTGTGTGTGTGTGTGTGTGTGTGTGTGTGTGTGTGTGTGTGTGTGTGTGTGTGTGTGTGTGTGTGTGTGTGTGTGTGTGTGTGTGTGTGTGTGTGTGTGTGTGTGTGTGTGTGTGTGTGTGTGTGTGTGTGTGTGTGTGTGTGTGTGTGTGTGTGTGTGTGTGTGTGTGTGTGTGTGTGTGTGTGTGTGTGTGTGTGTGTGTGTGTGTGTGTGTGTGTGTGTGTGTGTGTGTGTGTGTGTGTGTGTGTGTGTGTGTGTGTGTGTGTGTGTGTGTGTGTGTGTGTGTGTGTGTGTGTGTGTGTGTGTGTGTGTGTGTGTGTGTGTGTGTGTGTGTGTGTGTGTGTGTGTGTGTGTGTGTGTGTGTGTGTGTGTGTGTGTGTGTGTGTGTGTGTGTGTGTGTGTGTGTGTGTGTGTGTGTGTGTGTGTGTGTGTGTGTGTGTGTGTGTGTGTGTGTGTGTGTGTGTGTGTGTGTGTGTGTGTGTGTGTGTGTTACCAGCCACAGGGATAGGCAGTAGCTGTAGGATCCACAGGTTGAGCCAGACCTGAACTAGTACAATGGCCCAGACTAGCAGGATGAAATAGATGTCACTGGCCTTGCTGGAGCTCTTCTCCTTCTGGAAGAGGCCGCCCAGCGTTGGTCGGGAGCCCCTGCGGAAGCCTGGGGCGGTGGGGAACGAACCAGGGCCCAAGGTGTCCACGGACTCTTTGCCTGGAAAGGAAGATAAGGCTACAGAAAGAGGAAGAGAGGATAAAGAGTATAAATCAAGGGTGACGGATATTGATGTCAGTGATTTTCATTGTATCGGGTTTTAATAATGTTTGCTAAAAACAGAGGAGGGTATTGCCTCACGTTTAGGCGAGCCGTCTGATTTCAGGCGCATTTTGCTGCAGGAGATCGCCATGTAGAAGGTGCTGGCAGCAAACGACAATACCTGTCCTGACAACTCTCCTAGAGAGAAAGACGTGTGGAGAGAAAGGATTAAAAAAAGTAGTGGATAAACAGAGCTCCAGGCATCAATGGCAGATCAGTGTGTCTGTGTGACTGCGTGTAGAATCATCATGGGTAATAATAAAAATAATAATAAACTTTATTTGTATAGCACCTTTCATGACATGACATGCTCAAAAGTGCTTTACAGAGCAAGAATACAATTACAGTTACAAATAATTTAAGAAAAATAAGAAAAGCAGAAGCATAAAACACATTAAAATAATAGCAAAGGGCAGTGAATCAGGCAATACAGTGAGGACATGTACAGCAACACAGAGATTTAAAAATCAACCAAAAGATCAGCTAAAAGCAAGAGTGAAGAAGTAGGTCTTGAGCTGTGCTTTAAAGATATCCACAGAGGGTGCCTGTCTTAGGTGTAATGGGAGTTTATTCCACGCTGTCGGTCCGTAGAAGCAGAATGCTGCTTCACCGTGTTTTTTATCATTGTAGGCACCTCTAGCACCTCTAGCAGGTCAGGGTAGGCCTTCATCGTTTTTGTACTGCTGTGTTAACCACTTTCAAACTGGCGTTATTTTGGGCATGTCATAAAATGTTGCTATTCCCCATTTGATATACAACAAAGTATACAGGGCCTACGTGGTTAAGGCCCCACCCTCCCCACAATGTCTGTATAATTCTCCCAGTATTTAGATGGCCCTGGACCCAGTTCAGAGATCTAGGGGCTTAACTGGCAGGCCACCCCAAGCTGTCATGAATAAGGTGATCCCTGTTATTTTGGCCCCTCACGTTGATGTACAGATGGAGAGTATAGAGTTCTATATGCCTATGGGTATAGCAGTATGCACATCATGTGTACACACAAGCACGTGTGTATGCGTCTGTGCACAATCTCACCTTTCCCAGGAACAGGTGGTTTCTCTTGGTAGCCCACAATGAGGAGCGCGACCACAACCACAAATATTGGCACTCTCCACGAGCCAGTGAGGGACACTAAACACAGTGAGCACACGTGTCAGTTCAAGCACCTTTTTGTTTTCTCAGATTTGACTTCAACCTTGTGAATCACCTCTGCAATCTTGTGATTCACACACAGCAGAGCAGAACATTTAACATGTAACATTTAACATTTCAGGCTTTAAGGTTAAAAGGTTAGCACCACTCAGCACATCACATGCACCTAAAAATAAAAATACTGACCGGCTCATCTGGCGCTACAATTCAGAAATAGAATGTGGGAGAGGTGTGTGTGTGTGTGTGTGTGTGTGTGTGTGTGTGTGTGTGTGTGTGTGTGTGTGTGTGTGTGTGTGTGTGTGTGTGTGTGTGTGTGTGTGTGTGTGTGTGTGTGTGTGTGTGTGTGTGTGTGTCCTGCTCAGAGGACTTCTGGACAGTACGTGAAAGTATGTTTGGGGATTTTTTTTTTTGGACCATAACTTTCAAACTCGCATTACATTTGGCTTCATTTCACAATGTGAGCTTGCAGAGACAAGTTAAAAAGAAACCCTCCACAAGTTAAAATGTCAACTGCATTAAAGATGAATTCCTTGACTACTACTAGCCTGTCTCAACAGGCTTCCTACGCCGCGTCTCCCCTCTCCTCCTCACCCAGGAAGAACAGCAGGATCGTCCAAACAGGAACAGACACAGCCCTCAGGTAGCGCTCTGTACTGGGGCCCCACTTAAAGGCTACTGCCAACACATAGCCCATCACCACAGTACACACCTGGAGAGAGGGAAAGAGAAAAAAGCATGGCGGAGTGAGAGTGATAAATGGATAAAATGAGAGATAGGATATTACTAGAGGGGCTGATAAATCTTTTGCTCAGTGCTCAATCATTCAAAAGCCTAATAAATATTAACTCCCCACTGTCACACAATAGCACAATAGCTTCATTAAAACAATTTGGTATAGAAGCCATGTAATGTGATGCCCCTGTCTGCTATCATTTCACCGCCATGAGCGGGCTCTGCTTCACACAAAGAACTTTCCATGAGGGCTGCACAATATATCGTTTCAGCATCAACATCTCAGTGTACGCATGTTGTGAAAAAGTCACATTGCAAAGCATGCAATGTGGCTGACATAAATAGAGCCAGTGTGTCTCTAGGTTGGCATTTGTCATGACTAATAAGGAAGAAAAACAGCATAGTTCATCTGATACTGATGGATAACATAATTTAGTTTGATTTAATCAATTCTTGGTAACTGGTCTTGTATGCAGGTGTCATGTTGAGTCAACCGTTACCAGCGCACAAAACAACTGCTTTATTTCCGCATCTAAAGATCACCCTAATCATTGCAAGAGTGGAATTATTTCCAAGTGGAGCTATTGAAGTGTAAATATATCTGGTGAAATTGTGTAAGTTCTATTTTATTATTATTGCAATACATATTGCATAAAAGGTTTATTCCAATGTAGACTTTTTCCAATGTCGTTCAGCCCTGTGTAATTTAATACAGCTTCATCTAAGCTATTTATAGATATTCACATTAGTTTGGTCCATTTCTAGCATGTGGCCAGTGGATACTAGGCTGTCTCAGGAGGAACATTTAATATCATTAGCATCATGTTGCTTAGACACAAAGAGATCCCTGGTACCTTTCAGCATAAGAGGCTATTGATAACTAAATTGCTGGAAATAAGATCAACTGATGGATGAGCTAACAGGTAACAGGATAAGTGTTGTTTACCACAAGTCTATCTGAAATGAGGTCAACAAAAATCAATCAAAAGATCTCTTGTTCTAGGAGTTTCCGTTCATGTGGCTCACTGCACAGCAAAATGCTGCATGTTCACTCTAGTCTAAAAATGAATATTAACTTGAATCTATAAAATGGACAAGTAGGAATACATTTGGACACTCTCAAGAGTGAAATTGGTAGTCAAGGTTAAATTAAATTGGAAGTCTGCTTGTATGAGTTTTAATACTGCTTGCTTGATTTATGTTTAGTGTTTACACAATACACATTCATTCAATGATTTCAACCCAATGTGTTGGCTGACCCCAAGGTACAGTGTAGTGACACAAGGCTTTGTTATTACAATGTTCCCTGGTTGTCTAATTGATTTATATATGTTCATATATTTAAAATACAATACACAACATATTTGCATATAGTACCTAGAATCAGGATATTGCAATAAAGTCACATGATTATTTCCATTGCAGTCCTGTAGACTTGTCTGGAGGGCAGGCATGTAGCATGTAAGCTACTCATCATGGCACATTATAAAATCAACACATTCTACAAACTTACACATTATAAATACTAACATGCATTCTGATATTTTACTCAGCAGACAATTGTCAAATGTTTCATAAAAGTACTCACAGTCACAGTAAGTAATATATTTTGATTTTACTTACTTTACCTAACCCCTAGCCCTGAAAAATGACTGGCATATAGTATATGACAGTCATGACGAAACTTCAACCTGGTGTTTGCTCTTTCTCCCTTTTTGGCCCGTGCATCAAAGCAAAGCAAAGCAAAGTTTGTTGTTTACCCAGGGTGTTGGACTAAGTGCGGAACTTATTTACAGCCAGACCCTGCATGGAAACCTTGCTCAAGGGCTATTCAGCGGTGATTCATGATTGATGTGATGACATCTACATAAACGTTCAGATTTCAAATATAAAGTGCTTATGCCTCCATGGCCACAGATGTACCAATTATGTACGGGCCCTCATAAGTACCTGTATCTTCCGTATTGTTCAATAATAATAAAAAATCCGATGGGTGGCTATTTTCTCATAATTATGTGTCAGAGTGCAATACACCTCCCAACCAATAGGGTCGCGTAGTTGAAAGCATATGGCGAAAAAAATGGGGAAATGGCCACCGATCGGATTAAAATGCTTATTATTCAACAATAAGGAAGATACGGGTACGTCTGAGGGCCCTTACAGAATTATAACATCCGTGGCCATGGGGTAAGCATTTTATACTTAAGATCTGAACGTTTATGTAGATGTGCGGGCCAAAAAGGGAGAAAGTGCAAACACGACGTTGAAGTTTCGCCGTGACAGACGACCGTCGTGTGATCCATGGCTACCTTACCCCATACCTTTCATTTATCCTGAGGGTGTACAGAATGGAACCAAATGTACGTTCCATTTGTACACTCCCAAAAAGTTACATGAACATTGAGGATTTGACAGTCAGTGTGTAGCCTGCCTACTTTCACTCACCCACCGAGGGGGTCCCCTGACTCCCCACTCCCTAGCTAAATTATTGATAGTTAGGAACCAAAGGGAAGGGTCTGTAATTCCGAGAACTCTATGTCCATAACTCTCAGAGTTATGTGTACTTTCAGTGTGTACTTTCACTCACCCACACAGAGTGAAAGCAGTCCAGAGCGGTCCCGATGACCCAGCAGATGTGCTCCAGGACCACCTGCATGCCGATGACGCTCCAGAACAGGTAGAGAAAGTACAGGATAGGGGCTCCCGCGCCGATCACCAGCAGCACGGTGAGCCTCTCCAGCACCAGCCTGCCCAGCGCCTCCATAACATGGTTCACGCACCACACGGGGATCAGTAGCGTCCCCACCACGATCGGCGTCCCGGTGTCCTGCAGGCCGCTGAGCCACGACCGACCCAGGCGGGCCAGGGAGTACTTGAACGGATGGAGGAAAGTACCGCACAGCACCGCCCAGAGCAGCGGCCGGAGGAAGGCCTCCAGGATGAAGTAAACTAGTACTGATGCTCCGCAACAGATAGCCACGAAGATCATAGCCCCCGTGTTGTAGAAGGCCTGCTTGATGTTTTTGTCGAATTTGAGCGACGACGGCTGGGTGAGCAGTTGGCTCACCATGTCTACGGCCGGTTGGACGTGCTCCGAGAAGGAGACGTAGTGCGGCCGGGCAGAGAGAGGGCTCTCCGGGGGAGAGACAGGTGCTGTCTCCTCTGGCCCCGAGTCCTCCTCGTCTGCCATCTTTCATCCGAGTCTTGGACAGTGGTTCCGCCCTCCTCCTCCTTTCCCACTTCCCACCACACGAGGGAGCAACACAGCAAAACAAATGACGTAGTTCTGACGCGGGGAATGCTGGGTAACGTAGTTCAATTCGTTTTGCACTAGCCTACATACAATAAGAAATGTTTATGTCCTGCTACATAATGGAGTTGATTTAGCTCATAATACACATTGTCTTGTGGCCGTTTTTATCAAATTATATTTACACACACGTGCCTAAGCATCTGTGACTGAAGCCACCCAGCTGACAGTTTACTGAAAACAAAATGTACTTTATTGATAACAAACACAGGCATGGTAGATAACACTTCTTTAATTGGGAACTTGGAAGCATTGCAATATGGAATCTGTGAACAGTATAGTTATACATTTAGCAACTTTAAGTTAGTAAGATTAGCCTACTTCAGATTGATAGGCTACAATGACCCAGGGAAGAATTGTATCAATATCCAAATATGTCATCCACACATTTATGCCATTTTTCATAGTGTTATTGCTTCAGTAGACTCACCAAACACATCACAGCTATTGTTCTCTCTCTCTCTCCCTCTCGCACGCCCTCTCGCCCGCCCTCTCGCCCTCCCTCTCTCTCACACACACACACACACACACACACACACACACACACACACACACACACACACACACACACACACACACACACACACACACACACACACACACACACACTGTGCCAGAGAGTAATGATAAACAAACTAACTAACATCCCCAAAAGACAATGGGGCCGAAGCCCTAGAAAAAGTAAAGTGGAACCATGCCTTTATAAGCTAGGTGTCAAATGTCATTTTCTGTGCCGTGGAAATAAAATAGACGATGCTTTATTTCTCCTTTTAGAAATAAAGCATCATGCAATGGTTCTGTTGTCACTTGTTTTCAAACCAGGGGTAAAATCCAGGAACATGATGGCATACAGAAAAAGTTAACTGAAGACTTAAATGCTCTATGAGCTCCTTTCTCTTTTAGAGCATGTCCTCTGGAACTATAGGCTACTTACTTACTGTATATGGTTTACCAGGCCAGGAGCTTACTACTGTCCTGTCAAGGTCCAGTCCCCTTATCTTGTGGCATGAGGATGAAAGGTCCTTTGTTATCTTCATTTAGTCAATTCCTGCTCTGTCCCATGATGATTCTTAAGAGTTAGTTATTGACTCATGTAGTGCACACGGGTTCCAGAGTATAGCATGTAAATGTAAATAATATAAATCTATGTTTTACCTAAAGCTATAATGCCACTATTTCATTGTAACTTTTATGTGAATGTACCGCAGCTATACCAAACCCTAAGTTGGGTTTACATGTTAAGTAGTAAGATATTTGCTCAATGATTGGAAATAAATTCCATTTGAGTTCAGTATAATCCATGTATTTATTGTTTAGTTTATGTAGTCTAGCGTCTTGTGCAAATTGTATATTTGATGGAGGCTGTGTAATTAGTTATAAATGGCAAATACTCTTATTGCTGGTTTCTCCTCTCCTCTCCTCTCCTCTCCTCTCCTCTCCTCTCCTCTCCTCTCCTCTCCTCTCCTCTCCTCTCCTCTCCTCTCCTCTCCTCTCTCAACTATCCTCCTGTGATGAGTTAGGGTGTTCCCATCAGCAGGTAGAAGGTGAGGGCTACAATGAGGAGCAGGCAGAAGGGAGAGTTGAAGGTCTGGTAGGCTGTGGAGGGCATGAAGATGTCCTCATACTTATAAATACTGATCATGTGGTCACTGACGGGGGGAGCGTCAATGTCATGCCTTGTGATGGAACCTGTTGGCAAAGGTAAGATGACACACTTTAAGATGGGAGAAAAATTGAAAATAAGTAGCGTAGACTTGTGTAAAGTGAACAGCAGAAATGCGCAATATAGTCCTCAGTGTTAATTCCACCCTTACAGTCTCTGAAATGCCCTGCCTGAAGATTTAAGTCAGTGTACTCTTTTAAATCGCTCCTGAAAACGTATTTGTATACCAAGGCCTTTCCTTAGATTTTAGTACCCTTACCTTGCACATTTGGTTGTCTCAATTGTGTTAATTTCAATATAAGTATGTGTGTGTACGTTTATGTATATGTTTTGGTTTTATTTTATCTGTGAATTTTAATTGACTGTTGTTGTTTATCCCTATGGATGGTTTTTATCTTGGCATTGTAAAGCACTTTCTAACACTGTTTTTGAAAAGAGCTTAATAATTATTATCATAAGTCGATTTGGGTCCATTTTTGTCCGGAGTTAAACTCTCTACTGGAGATTTTGCTGTGTGGAGGAAACACACCTTGTATAGCAGGTCCCCAGGCAAACAGGTAGTACCATGATAGGTGCAAGTCCACAAGTGTCTCCTCTCTAGGGACATATAATGGTCGTTTGAAACGGCAGGTCACCCGGTTATTCTCAAAAATGCCCTCCTCATCCCTGGCTGGGTTCCTCTTTATCTCTTTGGCCCACTGGCCCACATTGTAGAAGTGATGGATCCTCACTCGTCCATTATCATCATGCACACAGCCCATGACATCATCGCCTCCCTGAGGAAGAGAGTGAAATTACACTCAAGATACTGTAATAAAAACTAAAAATGTTAACATAATTTAATGAGAAAAAGAATCAAGAATCAAAGAATACCAAATGAGATGGTCAAGTTTATACAAGTTTATAAGGTGGTTCTCTTTAGTCCATCAAGAAGGAAAGGCACAATGATATAGAATATTGCTGAAAGTTAGTTTTACTTTTTTAGATAAAATAGATCTCTTTGAAAGCTGTTTCTATTGGACACCGTTGCCTATTAGTTTCCAAGTTTGAATAAAAACGGTATTCACTATTTATACATACAGTGAATTAGTAGGCTATATAAATTGGGCTTAAATTGTTTTAATATTTGCCAGTCCCCCAGGGGGTTACTCTGCACTTTTTGCCTCCTTTTCCCCCCTCTACACCAGATCTCGTTGTTGAAATAGCAGATCTTCAAGCTTACAACGCGTTTTCGCTGCATGCTCCGATTATAACATTCCCAGAATAGGAACGTTAGGGTTCATGTGGTTAAGTGTGTAATATCTGTATGCTCTCAAAGTTAAATAAACAATGAGGATTTAATTGTGTGGTGAGTCTCATCATGATGTAAAGCTGCTGCAGATGCTCACCATCTTCTTGTCAGAGGAGAACCCTACAGCCACCCATCCGTCTGTGTCTGCACTCAGCTCGTACTCCACATCTGTCCCAATGCGACGGAAACTCAGAAAGTAGTCACATGACTCAGCATCACATCCTGGCTTCCCATACCTGGACATAATACACAACATGAGCACTTATACAACGTATTATACCCACAAAGGTTGACCACTTATAACTGCAATGTCAAACCAATGGAACAAGGCGAATACAGGAAGGGTGGGCACTGGGGAAATCTGGGCACCATTTTTGGGAGAAGACTGGGCACTAGAGAAGAGTTGGCACTTTGGGTGAGAAGAGTGCAAGAGAGCACAGTGGTACTAGTGGCCAGTCTTCCAAGAAGAGTGGGCACTAGACCGCCTAAACCTAACCTTAACCTCACAGAACTATTCCTAAACTTAACCTCAAACTAATGTAAAATGTGTCTGAAAATGTTTTGGATGGGGGAAAAAATCATCTAAATGTAGTTGCCTTCCAGTAATACGCATGCCAGACAGGTGCAAAACGTGTTCTGTGGACACACAGACTTCAAAGTATTCCCGGTTTGGTGCCCAGATTTCCCCTAGTGCCCACTCTTCTGAGGTCTGGTGCCCACTCTGTTTTCGTAGTACCCAGAATGTGTTGATGCCTACTCTAATTCCTGTTACCAACCAGGCTTATTCAAAAGAATAGGATTTCAACGCATGAAGATGCCTTTAACTCCCCAGAGTAGACACTCCAATGAGCCTGTTTTCTGCTGAAGCGCTCTCTCGCTCTCTCTCTCTCTCTCTCTCTCTCTCTCTCTCTCTCTCTCTCTCTCTCTCTCTCTCTCTCTCTCTCTCTCTCTCTCTCTCTCTCTCTCTCTCTCTCTCTCTCTCTCTCTCTCTCTCTCTCTCTCTCTCTCTCTCTCTCTCTCTCGTGTAGCCACAGCCACTGAGATGAAAGAGCCACAACAGAGGGTAATAGCCCTGTCTAACTACATAGGAAGGAGAGGGGAGCCGGATATAGAGAAAAAGAGAATGAGAGACAGAGAGCATCTTTTGCTAACCTGATGCAGCCCTTAGTTACTCCACAGTCGACGACTTTGATCTTGGCAAAGGGATCCACTGGTGGGGCTGTAGGGAAGGGATAGCCTGCAAAATGTAGAAACAGGAGTCTGTATATTGCATACAAACACACTATTGTTGGCAGGTTGGTACACAAGCTTGTATTGAATTGGCAATCAATTGACAACAGCTTGCTGAGACAGTATAGGGTGGCTGTGTGTGTGTGTGTGTGTGTGTGTGTGTGTGTGTGTGTGTGTGTGTGTGTGTGTGTGTGTGTGTGTGTGTGTGTGTGTGTGTGAGTGTGTGTGTGTGTGGTAGAGAGAGCAAGAGGCAGATAAACAGAAGAGGGGGGAGGTCATCATCTGCTGCTACTAGCAGGGAGCTGGCCAGGGTGCTGAAAGCCTGGGGTTGGTGTTTTTGGTTATGAATGTGCAGAAGGTAGCAAATACATCGGTAAATACAACATAGATCGGTCCCTGTATATTTATACTGCAGTTCAGCACAGATACTGGCTATTGCATCTTTAAATTAAATCGTAATGAGAACACTTTGCTCAAATCGTCACATACTGTTACAACTACACTTCATGCTGCAATACGATTCTTACCATCATCTGACAGATACCTAGATTCAAGGAACTCGGAGGCGAACGTGCTGTATGAATCCTTATGCGGTTCCTTGTGGCCAGGCTCTCCGTGGCCTCCGTGCCCGGTCCGGAGAGACCCTTCGTCGGTAGGGCTTGGCACGACCCCCCACCACCAGACTTGGCTCAGCAGTGCTAGATGGACGAGCTTTCTGAAGGAATTCATGGCCCAATAATACAACTAAAACGCCTAATATAACGATAAATCCGACAACATCCTCATTATAGACTGCGTGTCAGTGTCTTCATAGACATCCATCGCACCGTCAAATCATCTTCGCGTCGTTATTGCTATTGCTGTTTTTTTCCCGGTGATGCAGCGTTTGTTGACCATACGACCACGATGATTAGATGGATCCAAAACGAAATTAGCCTGATCTACCCTATAATCTTACATTTACTTTGGCAACACCTAATCCTCGTGGGATAGATCCCTGCCTAGATAAATCCTGTCGCCTACTATTTAATCTGAGGATAAGGATTGCATCCAGAATGAATGGTTTCGTCCTGAATGGTCTCATCCCCCCCTCAGTCAGTCACTGTAGCGTCCAATAGGGAAACACTACGTATTGTTACCGAGATCGATCAATTGGGGTTTTTCCCCCCGACATTTTCACTAGAAAGAGAATCAAATCTATAGCTCGGTGGTGGAATTCATTCAGATTAACAGGCTACAATGAAGGTGCCTTTAAGGTAAATATCATAAAATGTTTGATTGGTCTGACCAGCAAAGGCAACACTTGTAAATCCACCAAAGGAGCAGATAAGTGATTGAGAGGAAAAGGTTTTGGGGGGGTCCCCAGATGACAGTGGAGTGACATTTTTAATACCTAAAAAAAAATAATAATAATAAAAAAGGAAGTAAGAAAGTAAAGAAAAAAAAACATTGCTGCATCAAAAGTAATCAACAAACTATACAATAAAAACTGGTCAAACATTGGCCATTTCTTTAATATAAAAAAGAGGGAAAAAATGTGAGCTGATCTACAAGCTCATGACGCCTTGCAATATTTATCTGAGGTCAAACAAAATGTAATGCTTCAACTCTTACAATTCCAAGTGCTTCAGGGTGGGGGGTCCCCAGTTCAAATATGATTATTTTGGGGGTCGCTGCCTGAAAAGGTTGAGAACCACATTGGGGAATTAAGTAGAACATGTCTGGAAACGATGGTCACCTGGCGCCTGCCCTACCCTACACATTGGTGCCAAATAGGGATAAAAAGTCAAACCTAGAAACCTTCAGATGCTGCAGTCAGCGTTCCTCAAAATTACATCTTCTTCATAAAAAGAACCAACCTCTAACTCTTTGTGTAGACATGGATAGGCAACAGGATAGGTGGGCACTAGGGACATCTGGGCACCTCGATGTAAAATTGGCTATTTTGTCCATACGCAGTCATTCTGTGGGTTGAAGGATGAAATTAAGTCTGATAAAGTGGTAATGATGTACCATGCATGTTCAGATCATGTATACTTTACATTATTTAAGACAATTTTTCAAATATTTAATTTTTTAACATTTTGGACAAAATAGACAATTTTACATCGAGGTGGCCAGATGTCCCTAGTGCCCACCTATCCTGTGTATCCCATGGATCAAGTCCCTACCCCTGAATTTGTATTTAATTGTATATTCGTTACCCTTTAGCATGATTACACAAATGGAGACCTTGAATATGATCAATATTTATAACATTACATACAAACCATAGAAATATGTGCCTTGGATAGGATTACTAATAAATAAAGTAGCTTAATATTCTCAAGAGTATCGTAAATCACTGAAAATCGTAACCTCTATGTTATACACAGAATTGCCACTAGATGTCAGTATAAGCCCACTGTTCTAAATTCTTCATGGGTTGGTTGAAGAGTCTCTTACATTTTCTTTGAATGTTTATGCCATTTCAGACTGGCACAATCTGCACATACATTTTAGAACTTTAAAACCATAATGTTGTTTAATGTTGGGATTCTATATTTGTGTAAGATTCACTGCTTTAAAGTGGATACCGTTTTGGAATCACAGCAGTCTTGATAGAGAACCATAATGGTTCATCTTATCTACTCTTCTTCACCTGTGGACTTGAATGAACAAGTCTGGGCCTACAGTACTTCAGATCCACGGTGGATCTGAAGCACGGCCCTGGATCCACCATTGCCCAATTGACGCTGGCTTTGGTCCACCTCTGATTTCTGGTGATACTTGTATAGATCTGTGGATTGGTATTATATTAACATGTCAATGTAGTAGGCTAGTATATTCCGGATAATTATACATAACATAAAATAAAAACATTTAAAACAATGTATGTACATAATATAATATGTATGTATATATATATATATTTAAATAATAGCTATTCTAACGCTGGTGGCTGCAGTAAAGGCTTATTAGAGCAACTCAGCATACATTGGCTTCTCATACTCTACTCTCACACTGCATCTATGAAATATGCCCACTAGTGTTGTTCCAATAGATCTCAATACACAACCTTCTTTCTTTTATTAGGCCCCAATAAAACAAATAATTTTGTTTTAGGAGAGTGAACAAATAATTTTGTTTTAGGGCACATGTTTTCTATTTGCTTATTTATTTATTTATTTTTGTTTTTGTTTTTTTGTAAATAGGATATCGCTCATTGTCACCATAATTTACTCTTTTAACCTTGTAGCCTTTTTTTTTAATTTAGTCTCAGTATGTGGCAAGGACAATAATGAGAGACTGCTATGAATGTCTGTAACCAGTAGGTGACACTGGAGTAACACCGTGTGAAACAGAGAAAGGCAATACAAGCAGACAGACTGAACATTGAATGATTGATTGATTGATTGATTGATTGATTGATTGAATATTTTTATATATTTTTTTGCAGAAATGTAAAAAACAGTACAGTCAAAACACGTTGTCTAAAAGGTACGTCCTTGCGGTCTTGTTTCCATTGGGGTTCCTGGTATTCAATTCATAAACATATAAAGTAGCACCAAACAGTTCAATATCATCAGTGCAGAGTGCAGAGTCGGAAAAAACGATGGGGGGGTGGGGTTGAGAGTCAAAGGAAAGGGGGGGGGTCGTCTGTCTGTAAGGGAGAAGTGGTACAACCTCCCCCTTTGGCCTCCTGAAAGGTGAATTTTCAGGGCTGTTTTAAAGGAAGCCAACATACTGTGTCAGACATAACAGTTTGACTTTGACTTATATTCATGGGTAGCCTAAACAGTCAATTAAAATTACAGCACAGGAGATGAAAAAAAAAATGGTGTCTGTGTGTGTGTGTGTGTGTGTGTGTGTGTGTGTGTGTGTGTGTGTGTGTGTGTGTGTGTGTGTGTGTGTGTGTGTGTGTGTGTGTGTGTGTGTGTGTGTGTGTGTGTGCGTGCGTGTCTGTGTGTGTGTGTGTGTGCGTGTGTGTGTGTGTGTGTGTGTGTGTGGGTGTGTGTGTGTGAGTGAGAGATTGCGTGCGTGCGTGCGTGCATGCATGGCTGTGTGCGTGTGATTTCCTCCTGGCTGTAGGATGTTGACCTTTAACCTTCCCCTCCTCAGCCTGTCTCTCTCTGCAGACACAAATCATCCTGATCAATCGCTCCCCTCGTTCCCGATCTGCCCAATTATCCCCCGTTTATCCTCCTATCATTCCCACCTCTGTCACAGCGCGCTCTCCCTCTCTCTCCCTCTCTCTCCCCCTCTCTCCCTCTATCTCTCTCTCTCTCCCCCAATTACCATTCAGTGCGGGGGGCAGTGCATGCTGGGTAATGAGGGACTCTGGGCATACCTATCTTATCTAAATAACATTAAAGGGCCGCTCATTAACACAAGCTCTGCTCCTCTCCCTCTCTCTGTTTCTCATACACATACAGACTCACCAGCTCCAATACACATCATGCCAGAGACTGATAGAATGATGGAGAGAGAGAGAGAATGAGAGAGAGGGAGGTGGAGGAGGGGGAGGAGGAGGAGAGTGAGCTAAATGTCAGCGGTGTGTCTCCTGGGTCTCTGAGACAAGTGAGTGACAGCAGAACAACGGCCCCCGGATCCATTCACAAACGGCCATGCTACTAGAGCTACATGCGAGCTACAGATGATAGCCATCATCTGCCAAAACTTGTAACGGCTTAACTACTATAAGCACGCAGACACACAGACACATATGAACACACACATGCATGGCACGTGCATGGCATGCACACATGCACACTCGACACGAACATGCAATTACCAAATGTGTGCCCCAGTGTGTGTCCGTCCGTCCCCACCCACCCGTCCGTCCCCACCCACCCACCCCACACACACACACACACACACACACACACACACACACACACAGTAAGCCAGGGGTTTTACGAGGGATCAGTAGCAATGTAGACGGCTAAGTCAGAGCTGTCAGTCAATAATGCTCCCCTGAGAGTAGAGTGGAGACTGGCCTATAGTGAACACACAGAGAATTCATCGTACTACAGTACAATCAGTTATTATCCACACTGTCGTATGACAAAGTATAAATGGCTTTATGTCTGTTCCATCAGTGCCTCTCCATGTCCATGTCACCTATCCTTTGTTTGTTTGTTTCTCCCTCATTATCGTCCCCAAATCTTCACCATGAATGTGTTTAGTGCAGCTGTGGAGGTTTCTCCGCCAGTGTGAACAGGCTCGATTCCTTTGCGGGCTACCGAGAGTGAAACTGTGTTTAGTCTCAGGCATCTAAACTCTATTGGCCAATCCCCAGCTCATTCTGTGTGGGAGAGTGGCTAGATCACTTATCGACTGCTGGAGCCCACTCATAACACAAAGCTATTACCTCTGCCTCTTACCGCCACACACATACGTAGGGTACAGCTCACTCCTCACACCGTACAAGACCTCATTCAGCAACTATCAGAAATCACTTTACTCACAGAGAAGGGTAAACACTAATGGCACAGTCCTTACCACCACCATTAACACACACAAACACACACACACACACACACACACACACACACACACACACACACACACACCCACGCATGCACACCCATACACACTCCCACACACACACACACACACACACACACACACACACACACACACACACACACACACACACACACACACACACACACACACACACACACACACACACACACACACACACACACACACCTGTACAGATATGTACTTAAGGTCACAGGGTAGATTTTCCTCATAGTCATTCGTTTTCAAACAGTGACAAAGTGAGATTGTGAACAAAAGTGCCTGTCTTTGTAGATTTGCATACAACGTTGGTTGTGTACTGTGCTGTGTGTGCTGGGGTCCTCATGTTTACTGAAGGATGAACAGTTCCATTGTGTTGATGAAATGTTTACTGTGCAGATAAGGAGGGATGGGACATCCGTCAGCGCTCATTAAATATGTGCAACAGTTGTGGATGCACTCACAGGCCGACCGACAGACAGACAGACACACGTTATATCCATTGATATATGCTCACATCTATAAAA
>NC_139940.1:27999165-28019165 GCF_963454915.1 Gymnoscopelus microlampas | reverse complement strand
TGTAATACCCCCCCCCACACACACACACACACACACACACACACACACACACACACACACACACACACACACACACACACACACACACACACACACACACACACACACACACACACACACACACACAGACACACACACACACACACACACACACACACACACACATTCACTTATCCCTCCTCCTTGTCTGTGTGTGTATTGATAATGGTCATTAGCATATTTATGATCATTGCCATCCTCTTATTGTTTGTGTGCTCCATTAATCTTCATCTGCTGCCTGCCGCCTGACAGCCCAATCTAACACACCATCACTGGGCAGCGCGCACACACACACACACACACACACACACAGAGAGAGAGAGAGAGAGAGAGAGAGAGAGAGAGAGAGAGAGAGAGAGAGAGAGAGAGAGAGAGAGAGAGAGAGAGAGAGAGAGAGAGAGAGAGAGAGAGAGAGAGAGAGAGAGAGAGAGAGAGAGAGAGAGAGAGAGCAGAGAGAGACAGAGAGAGACAGAGAGAGACAGAGAGAGACAGAGAGAGAGAGAGAGAGAGAGAGAGAGAGAGAGATGTGTACATAGTAATACATAAAAGCCAGCTCACACAGAGACCAGAGGGGCATTGTTTCACAGAGCCATGCAAACACGCTTGTATATACGCGCACAGACACACACACACACACACACACACACACACACACACACACACACGCACAGAGAGTGTGATTGACGTTCACCCCTGTGAGCGCAATCAGCCGAGGTTGTACTCCCCAGCTGTGTGGGGGCCTGTTTGGCTTCGGCGAGGTGTTTGTGGCATCATGCCCGCAGGTGGTCAGATCCCCTGTGGGCCAGATGAGGGCGATGATGCCCCTTGAGCAGGGCACGTCAAACCAGCCTCCCCCCCCCCGCATGCTCCTCCTTCCTCTCACACATACCCCTCATCTCAGTACCTCTGCTCACACTACTAGCCCAATAAACAGCCCTCCTGGTATATTAGCCACCCCACCTCCGCCCCCCCCCCCCACCGACACCTCCATCATCACAGACAGACCCCTCTCTGCCCGAGGTAGCCCCGTGCCAGTCCCAGACAGCCTGCCACTGCTATACCCCACACCTCCAGCAAACACAGCACCACAGCCCAGTGTCTGTAAATAAACAATGCTGCTGAGGGGGGAGGAGTGAATCAAAGCTCGATGAGGATATCAGAACAATGCAGCTGGTTTAATAGAAAACCAGCAAGTCAACGGTGTGTGTCTGTGAGTGTGTGTGCACGTGCATCCGTGTTAATGTGGCTATGAGTGTTTGTGTTTATGACGGTGTGCGGTTGACTGACACACAGCTGCTGATTAAAGGGTGATTGAGGGCTGGACGCGAGCCATGCTTCTCTGCTCTCCTGTTGTCTCTTCCTTCCTTTCACTCTCCCTCCACCCGTCTGCTGCTCCATAAAGACTATGTGCCTCTGTGTGTGTGTGTGTGTGTGTGTGTGTGTGTGTGTGTGTGTGTGTGTGTGTGTGTGTGTGTGTGTGTGTGTATTACTATACTTGTGAGCAAGTATAGTAGAATTTGAAGAAATATACATTGTGAGGACCGTTTTTCTGGTCCTCACAAGACAAATAGTTGTTTTATAGTTAAAAAACATTTTTAGAGATACGCTAACAATTAGAAAAACATTCAAGTCAGGATTAACCATTTAGAGGCTAGGTTTAGGCATTGGAATTAGAGTTAAACATGATTTATACTTAGTTGCGTGCCAGTGTCATGCACCGAAAAATAGCTGATCTATAAGCTCACAACGCGTCGCAGCGCGACGCGTTGTGGGCTTGTAGATCTGCTGTTTTTCGGCTTACGGTTAAAAATGGCAATATTTTTTTTTAAATGGCATTCATAACATGGCTGTCCTAAAGTGTTGATGTCCTCACAAGTATAGTAATACAAACGTGTGTGTGTGTATGTGCGCGTGTGCGTGCGTGCGTGCACTCTGACTATAACAGTAAAGGAGCTGCTGACAGGCTGGATAAATGACAAGCCACCATGTCAATTAAACTGCTACAGTATACTGTAGATGAGAATATTAAATGCGATAAAAGTTTTAGGGAGCTACCTAAGGTAGGGCAAATGTTAACCCAAAAGGAGAGTTACGAGCACACCTACCACTGAAAATGTGTGTTTAAGAAAGAAATTGAGGTAAGAACACTGTTGACCGCGTACAGTAGCTGTCTTCAGGGTCTGCACAGTAGAAATACTGTCAATTTCTAATCTTTTAAATTAAAAAAATAAAAGATCAGTACGTCAATCCTGTTGTGTTCCTGATAACTGAATCACCTATCAGCACTGCTATTGTTTTCAATTAATATCATATTGTCACTGATAAACATACTAGTCGTCAATGTACATTCCCCAGCATCTCAAAGCCAAAGAGTCTTTTATCTCTAAGCTATAAGATGTCTTAAACCACAGTACACACAGGGTAGAATTGGTCATAATACTCCTCTTTCCTCAGCCATAAAGATAGTTTTATAGAGGCTATCTATAATGTGCCACCATCAGAGATTATAGAGGTTTTATTATAATCTCCCACAGAGGATAGAAGTTTTATATAGCTTTAGTAAATCATTCCTTTCCTCGGTTCTATCAGCTTCCAAGTTTGTTTGCCCATGAGAAAGAAAGAGAGAGAGAGAGAGAGAGAGAGAGAGAGAGAGAGAGAGAGAGAGAGAGAGAGAGACGCACACACATAGAGAACGATATAGCCTGATCTCTGCAGTGTTAACATTTACGAGGTATATGCTAATATATTTGAATAGTTTATGGAAGCAGTAAAGTCTGAAATACATAATTTGTTAACATGTTCCATGTAAAACAGCTCTTAAATATGAGCTTTGAATACAAATGCAGATTTGCTAATGTTTAAGCATAATATCATTCATTACAAGGAAAGCAATTTCTCCTCTCTATGTTAACCCTTTACTGTCAATGCCCCACCTGTGCCTGTGTGCCACACTACAAATAACAAGAAAGGACCCATGTAGAGCTTGACTTATATTGCATCCTTACGCAAGACTGTCCCATTGATCACTAACCAAAACTCCTTTCAGAATATCATTACAACATTTGCATCTTTTGTTATTTTCTTTTTCTTTCTTTCATCCTTTTTTCCCTTTTAAAAAAAAGCCTGTGGTCATGTTCATGAAAGTCAATGGGGAAATAAGCCACTACTTGAAAATAAAAACATGCAAATCCCTCTGCAAATGCTGCCAGAGTCACTGATTGTATCCCCTAATTTGCCTGTATTAGTAAAAAGTGTTATTAATTAGCAATTAACATTGTCATTCTCACACAAAAAAAATGCATGGCATGAAAAGTGTTTTGTCCTTGTGATCAAAATCAAACAGAGAGGCCTCTAAAAACCATAACCATCTAATCTCCCCCCTCTGAAGAATAGAGGAATCTACACAGCACACTTATCCATCCAGTCACCGTATTACAGGTATGAGTAGGGTGTGTGTGTGTGTGTGTGTGTGTGTGTGTGTGTGTGTGTGTGTGTGTGTGTTTGTGCACGCGCACACCATTTCCTGGGTAATGAGTCCATGACCTGGTTAGTAGTGTAGTCGGCAGGGTGCTGGGTGGGTGATGTATTTACACCAAATATATTTCTCTCATCATCAGCTCCATTTAGCCCATGATTAACAGCCAATCACTATGTGTGATTAAAAAGTCAGGGCACAAGGGTAAAAATACGCCATTCATATTTAATATTCTACTAACGAGGAGACCAGCTCCCAAACTGCCAACAAAATAGATATACAGCCATAACGTACACACACTCACACATACATCTCTCCTTTCCTCGCCTGAAAACACACACCTAAACATCTTCTCCGCCCCCATATCTCCCCCAACACCCTGGTGCTGGCTAGGTGGAATTAGAAAACCAACCCCGCGGTCTCATTAATTAATTAAACACCGTGCGCCAGTGGCACCTGGGTACCGGTTATCACCACTGCTCAGACACACCGTGATCTCAATAGCGACCCCACCACAGGGCACACAGAGGGGAGGGGACGGGAAGGGACACAGGCTGCGCGCCGCTATGACTTTAAGGGGAAGACGGGTTCAGAAGAGGTAGAAATAGTGACATCCTTTTTCTTTCCCGAAGTCTAATTTATACTCACTGAAAATAAATGATTTTCAAGTGAAAACATTGTACAAAAGAATATACAAGTTTATAATAAAACAACTTTGAGTAGCCTATATATTATGTTAAGCTCAACGGCACTCCGTCTAGTTTAAGTACAAAATCAGGACACCCTCACTTTACCACAAACCAGACACACCACGCTAAAGTCGCTGAGTTGCTTAAAAGAGAAGAAAATGCAACATAAAGCACACCCTCAGTGAGTGGGGTTTGTGTGTGTGTGTGTGTGTGTGTGTGTGTGTGTGTGTTCCATCACTTCCTGCAGGCTGCATGTGGGCCTTTTTATCATCTGGCCTAGCAGGGCCCCTAAATCACCACTGTAACAGCCTGATTTATATTTCATTGTGTGAAGGGGTCACGCGCTGAAAATAGCCAATCTACAAGCTCACAACGTATCACGGGTGAGACGTTGTGAGTTTGTGCATCCGCTACTTTCGGCACGTGATACTGTCGTATCATAGAACATAAATTTGGCATAACCCTCATCGTCGCCTCTTCTTAAATCCTGACGCCTGCTGGAATACTCACTACAGACGCATAACAAAATCCAGCGCTCCATCTACAACACATGAGCACTGCACTGATATACAAAGTATCTAAAGAATGTAGTGCAAAGTGAAAGCTATCTGAATTCAAAGCAAAAGTTATTAATGAAAAGAAGGTGTGATTGAATGTATTTAAAACACTAAATTGAAAAATGTAGTCCCAGCTGGACCCAGCAGCACCTTGTATCATGTTGTCATGCATTATATACAATGTACATATGTATTTACAATATGTATGTACATATTTACTTACAATAATGTTTGTACAACAATAGCCTATGCACTGCCACATGGGATTATAATGTGACTAAACATGTTCAACCACTGAAAGGGTCACATGAAACAAATATTATATTAGTTATGTTCTTTTCACCCACATAGAGACCAGCATAAAATGAAAATAGTAGACAGATTGGTAATGTAATATAATTTTGGATTATCCATTTTTGATAGTCCATCAAATATAGTCCTCAATAAGAAATGGAGAACGTTTATAAAATAAATTGAAAGTTGTAATTTCATGAAGGTATATGCTTCATATGCTAAAACATAATAAATTAATATTCTTCTGCTCTAGCTGAACTAATGACAGCAATAATTATTGCATCTACTGTATATGGATAATTAAAAAAAGAAATGGAATGATGGATGGCAGCTGTAAAAACACAGCTATGGATTTAGTAGATTTTTCATTTAAAATCTGAAAAGTTTTCTATATTATCATTACTATTATTATTATTACTATGCTATACTTCTGACAGGTGTGTGTTTAAGCTTCAAGCTTAAGAGGTATGCTTTTATTTTCTGGCATAATCTCGCGTTTGATAAAAATCTGCAATATTATAGTCGTAATCTGTAATTATTATTTGTTGTGATTAGGAGGTTATATTCTTTTGATGTTTATTTTGTTTGTCCCTGCTGAATTTTGGACAACAGCTGTAAGGCCTTTGATGTTGCACAGTATGTACTTCTGTCTTGTTAAATTACTTATTTCAAGTGTGCAGTTAAAAACTATAGTCTGTAGAGAATGTGTAGACAATGTAAAGTTGGGCACTGTATTACTTTATAACTGTTGTGTTCTTATATCTAGATGAAAATGGGCACACAGGCAGATTGGAGACTTGATTGTTTGCACTCCCAATAGGATTTTCTCTTTGGTGCATCTTGGAGATGTCATTCATTTTGGTTTGTCGGGGGAGCGGGGCAAGGCACTAAAATGTGAAAGAAAAAAGACGAACTTGCTCTGCCACACAAAACATCCAACGGTTCCCTTAAATATTCATCCCTTCATGTGGATGACAAGCAATCATAAATCTGCCCTAGAGAGATTTGATCACTATACTGTACATTGCTTTTAGACAAAATAGCTTTTTGTCATCTGGTTGCCTAAAGCTACATTTTAATTCCATACAAAGCTAATAATTGATAGCATGCAATTAAAAACAAACAGGTCAACTATATAATAATGTAATATATACTGTAATATATCTATATACTAATATATATTTATGTTTGTTAATTGGACAGCTCTAATCAGATAGTAAAAAATAAAAAATCTGCAAAGAATGTGTTCTTTCCGTAAATTTAAGTGAGTAATTCCATTTTTTAAATATAAATACCAATTTCACAGTGATAACTGTATTGCCCACCTAACTCATTTGCTCTGCCTGTCTCCTCAACTCTAAGATGAGAACAGTTGTTGCTTAAATGCAGCTGGTGATCACTTTCGCAGGACATCCAGAATCTGCAGCATTGAGATTACAGGACAGACACAGACAACATTATACAGACAAACGTACAGCTAGAAGTAAAAAGAAAAAAAGAGGGGGAAAAAAGGAATAAAGTAAGGAATAAAGTACTAGAAACCAAAGGAGATTTAGGTATACTACAGTACTCTTGCCTGGCCCTCTGCAATTGGACAGCCTGGGATTTGTGTTGTATGACTGAGCTATATAAGGTATAAATATAAATAGTATAAAACATATAAATATAGTGTATGAGAGAGACAGAGAGAAAGAGAGAGTGTGTGTGTGCATTATATCGTCGCTGTTGGGCAGAAACCTTGTATGTCCAAAACCGTTACTTTTCAGGAAATGGAAACAATGTAGTTATTATTTAGTTACATCTCACATTGCTAATACTTTTCATTGGTTCAATATGTATAAAACCCACAGACACACTTAACCACTTTTAATTGTTTTTCAAATATTATAGCAAAATAGCTGTTCTATAACCTCAGATGGGACACATTGTGAACTTGTAGATCAGCTATTTTTGTCATACTTTAGTATGAAGTAGAGCATTCATTTACAAATATAAACATAAAAAGTTGAAATATGGAGAAAAAGGTTTCTGCCTGACAGTGACAAGGTTGATGTTAATTATTTTCATTGCAATTTTAATATATTAAGACAGACAGACAGTGCCTAATGCATTGCAATTCCTCCGTTATGTACATCATGTTGACTTTGTTGCTGAGCAAAATAAACACTGCAAATCTTTCCAAGCCAGGTTGCAACGGCTTGATAAACAGCTTGACACGCCATGGGGCTGTTCAACTGAAAGAGCAAGAGATGGATTAATGTTAACAATGTTTCTGTGCTTCTTCTCTCACCCACAACGTCCTTAGTAAACAGTATTAAAGGCCACAAAAAACTTCCCAACAAAGCAAGCAACACAGAGTCAAGAAACTATGTGTCCTCGTTGTTTATTAAGACCTCAGGAATGTCAATAAGAGCACGTCTATACAGTAGGGGGGCCAAAGAGGCCAGCGCACAGACGACGACCTTCTGCTATTCTCCCTGCTAATAATGACCGACGCGCAGACAACAATGCCCATCAGCCAGACTTCTAATAAAGCCAAACAGTCCCTATCATCTGCTAATAACCTCAGTGCAGCCACGGAGCCATGGACAGGCCAACGCTCTCGCTCATTGTGAGCTGTGAACAAGGCTCTGAGAGGACAGGAAGTAGCGCAAAGCATCTTTCTTATCGATTTGGTGCTGTGGGCTACCTCATGGCGCCTGCTGGTAACTACATTCTTCCTCACTTCCATACACACACAGACAAAGGCTACTGTAGAGAGGGGAGGGGGGGGGGGAACAACACATAGACAATGCAAAACATTGCAGTCTACCAATCAATCTGTTTGGTACACTCATTTCTTAGGCCCGTGGTTGTGGTGCTGCCGCACACGTACAATTACACAGGTTGGTATTTCTCCAGCGGCAGGGCAGGTAAACTCGTTACTCTTTTCTTAATTGGTACAGAGATTCCATCTTTTTTTTTCTCTCTCTCAGCAACCCCTCCAGGGGAATGCTGATTAATTGTCATTAGAGTCCTCACAATATCCCCTTTCCAGACCTCTACCATCACACACATACATTCTCTACGTTGCCAAACCCCCACCACCCCCCACCCCCTACTCCCTGTGGACTAATGCAACCTCAACCTCCAAAGGTTCAGTGTTCCGGAATTGCTGCTCCCAGCAGCACATTGTGGCTCAAGACCAGTGCGTTGTTCTATCCAGGGTTCCATCCTCTGCCCCAGTCCCCTACTCCCGTGGTCTCTGCCATGCAGTGGCATTGCCTTCACTGGGTCAGCCTGAGGATGTAACCGTGTAGCTGGTCTGAGAAGGCCTGCAGAGAGAATGTGTCCTGCACCCTCGTCCTCCCAGCTTGACCCATGTCCGCACGCAGCTGAGGCTCGCTCAGCAGCCTCTCCATGGCCTTGGAGAAGGCCTCCGCCGTGGGCTCGCACAGGAACCCGGTCTCCCCGTCCACTACACTCTCCAAGGGCCCCCCGGAGTTCACTGCGACCACGGGGCAGCAGCAGTACATGGCCTCTACGGGAACGATTCCAAAGTGTTCTCTGCTTGGGGTGTACAGCACGGCCACGCTGCCCCGCAGCAGCGCCACCTTCTGGGAGTCGGAGGGGGAACGTAGGAAAGTAACGCAGCCCTCCAGGCCTAGCCGTGCCGCCAGCTCCTTCAGCTCTGCATAGTGCTGGACGTTCTCAGTGACTCGGCCGTCGTAACCCCCCGCCACCACCAGGTGCACACCTGTTCTCTGCCCCGGGGGCAGGCTCTTTCTCAGGGCGGCCAGGGCTTCAAGGGCCAGTCCCAGGTTCTTCTTGCGTTCGTAGCGGTTAAGAGAGAGGAACGTGCAAGAGGTTCCCTCTGGGAGCAGTCCTTGGAGGCCCTGAACCCCCGTGGGGGGGCGGTCAAAGGTGCTTGTGCTCAATGAAGGATAAAGGACGTCCGTCTGGACTCCTCCGAGACTAAGGAAGGTCTCCCTGAACACTCCTGCAGTGAACTGGCTGTTTACAAGAATCTAGGAAGAAGTAGAGAGATTAGTTCTTAATCATCTCATAAACTGTACACACATTACAATCATCTTAGGTTAGAGTCTAAGATGACAGCTGTATTTATTTCACTTTCTCATGGGATATGCTTCAGAAATATTACACATGGCTTTCTCCAGCTGGGAGCAGCCAGGCAGACAGAGGCAGGATCATATTTCCTCTTTGTAAACGTCTCTACATTTCTTGCAGTTTATTTTAAATGTCTGTTTGAGACAGCAGGATTATCAAGTTAACTGCATCTGCTAAGTTGAAATTTAAATTCCAAAAAGCGGGGTTGCCTTACTATGGAAACTTATGCACTGAAATTAACCTGCTAACAGACAGGTGAAAGTTGAACCATTAAACTGATCAAACACTGACTATACAGTGGCATTTGGTCATAGTGTAAATAAGGCAGCAGCTACACTTCTTTGACCAACCATGTTGTGTCATTTGTTTTAAGACCCCAGTGCATATGGATGATCGACTGGGTTTACATTGTGAACAGATCATTAGACAAGACAGTGAATCCTTTCCAGAAGAGTACTATCTTCAGGACTGCTAAGATTTTTCAAGGCAATATATCAATGATCTCAAATACACACACAACACATACAATCTTTAATATGAAAATATGTAAATAACTTAATTAGTACAGCAAAAACAATATACGGTATGTAAATGAGATGAATAAACCTAATTCAGGCAACATGATAGGAAGCATAGCCTTTTTTTCCCATGCCAATTCTCTTTCCTTTGCTGTAACTGAGGTATTGTTTTTGACTGAATATGTGGAGGTAATCGTCGATGTCGGCCAAAAACCAACTATGTTAATTTTTCAACTTTTGTATTATTTATTTATTAATAAATCAGTAATATTGAACACCCTTTTTGTCTGTGTGCGGGCTTTACAAATATTGAACCGATGAAAAGAAAAGTAATAAAAAGTGCTTCTGACTAAACCAACTAACTGCATTGGATCCTCAAACTGTTGTTCAAACCACCTAACTCCAACTTAGGTTTTTTTTCCATCTGACTTCTTCATTCTAATCAATAATGGACAAAACAACTATCTCCACATTAATGGTCAAAAACCTCCTAACTCCACTTGAGCTGTATTTGGGTAAAGTGAGGATAATATAAGGACACATTCAAGTATATGAAAATACAGTCACCATACCAACTTTGTGTTTCTTTTAAGTTAATATTGTGGACATAGTTGGTTTCTGCCCAACAGCAGATATATACACTTATGATGAGCACTGTTTGTCGGTCTCAGAATCCATAATGATTTGTCTCTTGTGTGTTTGACTGAAGTTGCCTAGCCTATCCCAGCTTCATCAATCCTGATCACTCAATTTGAAATTGGCTGTAGTGGAAGTGAAAAATCTGCATATGTCGCATCAGTTCAGATCAACGCAGACTCGAAGTTCAAGATATCTTGAGTCAGCTTTCTGTAACAGAGCCCAAGACTTTAAAATGAGGGCCCAAAGGCTATCGGATGTGCTGCCAGTGATGATTAGGCTGGTAAAACCTGACTTATTTTAAATCATTCTTTTAGGTTATTACTATTTTACAGTTGTTGTTTTTGTTTAACTTGACTTAACTCATGGGCATTTCATGTATTGCTTTACTGACTTTATTTGCAAAGCACCTTACAATACTATTACGAAAGTGTCAAATAAAATAAATAAAGCTAATTCATTATTATTATTATTATAGAAGATAACATAGAACAACCAACTGGGTTCTATATGAAGCCAATGACATCTCTACACTAGTATGACAGCCTGGGAGGGCCCCTACCATATCAGCCATGCCAGTGGTGCGTTCCTCCAGCCAATCGATAGGAGCACGGTACAGCTTCTTCAGGGCTGACGTCCTCTGGGTCAGCAGCTGGTCCGGGAAGTGACAGTAGAACAAAACCTTCTTCCTGTGACGGGACAGCCTCAAAACTGGGATACACACTGACACCTGGGGCAAAATGAGAGGTGTATAATAAATATACAAATAAAGACAGAGAGAAGTGTGTGTGTGTGTGTGTGTGTGTGTGTGTGTGTGTGTGTGTGTGTGTGTGTGTGTGTGTGTGTGTGTGTGTGTGTGTGTGTGTGTGTGTGTGTGTGTGTGTGTGTGTGAGAGAGAGAGAGAGAGAGAGAGAGAGAGATATAGAGAATGACAATGCATACTTGAGAGTTGTTGGTAAGCTCAGAGAGACTACAGCGATTGAGAAAGATACATTACTGGTGGACAAAGTGACAAGCAGGTATTAATTACCTGATCACAGAAGATAACATCATATTCAACCCCGCTAAAGAAGACCAGGTAGAGAGCCACATAAATCATCCTTAGGTAGGCACATAGGGCATGCAGGTAGCCGCACACACTGGTCGGTAGCCAGTCACCAACACACACCTACAGAAAAGAGAGAGAGAGAGGGGAAAAAACTTTATATATATGTTATTATAAATCAGTGGTTCTCAACCTTTACAGGCCGTGACCCCCCAAAATAATCATATTTTAACTGCCCCCCCCCCCCCCCACACACACACACACACACACAAGCACTTGGAATTGTAGGAGTTGAAGCATTCAATTTTGTTTGACTCGGTTCCACAGATGAATTCGTGAAAATAGCCAATCTACAAGCTTGTAGGTCTGCAATTTATTTTTCCTCTTTCCCTTGACAATTTGGCCAATGTTTTTGACCAGTTTTTATAGTATAGTTTGTTGACTACTTTTGATGGTTAATGGTCTTTTTCTTTTAGGTATTAAAAAGGTCTTAAAAGTCCTTAAATTGTCACTTCACTGTCATCTGAGGACCCCCCAAAAAGCATGGGGGTCGGCACCCCACAGGTTGAGAACCACTGTTATAAACGCACTGTATCTGCAGAGGTATATGCCGGCATGTGTGTATATATCTACCCACCACAGGCAGGTCTGGGTCCAGGGTCTCAGGGAAGCAGTGTGTGGGGTCATGATGTGCGGTCCAGATCTGGACGCTACAGCCTTGAGACTTCAGTGCAACAGCTGCATCCACCACCAGCCTCTCTGCTCCACCTATGCCCAGGTCTGGATGGAGGAACACCACTCGTGCCATCCTGGACCTTCAGACACAAAGCAATGATCAGTCAATGATTTTGTTTGAACAAAAGAGCTTCAACTTCTCCTGAGCTCTTGATAATGTTTACATGCTTGACACAACAAGTCAGAATCCCATGCCATGTCCCCAAGCTAGCGTCATGAAAAGTTGTACATAATGGTTTGGTTCAACTCCATCCACCCTAGTGTTTGCTTAAGTCACTCAAATGATGATTTTGTTTTAAATTCAAGCTTTAATTCACTGTTGTTACTACTACGTCAGGGGTCTTCAACATGGGGTCCGGGACCCCTAACGGGTCCTCAGAGTTACTACAGGGGGGGGGGGGGGCACCCTTTGGTTACATTAACCAAAAATAGCAGATCTACAAGCTCACAACGACCCTCGCGCTGCGTTGTTTAGTTTACTGAATCAATAAACAATCATGCCTGCATCTCATTAGACGTCACGTCAACCTGCTACATGTCAGAGCACCTGCAGTGTGTATCTTCATGGTTCTGTTTAATTTGAAAGACAGACCTAATTTAAGTAATGAATGAATACAATTTGTTTTGGGGAAACATAACGTTAACTGTCTCTTAATAACTAGTTTATCATTACAAAATATTTACGGTCTACAAATTAAATAAAATTCTAATTAGTGGGTTAAAACATAATCAGAACACAGTGTCATTAAGTTACGTTTACATTACCTTTGTATCTCGAATCTAGCCAAGTTTGTACACCTCAGATCATCACAATCCCTGCTTCATTCACCGTGAATTAGCCTGAAACTGTTCTACATGACCGCCATGTTGGCTCTAATTCTATATTGTAATCCAACCATTGTCATCTCCTTGTTTGAGCCAAAATGGCGTCTTATTCCTCTACGTCAACTACAGCTTCCTGCTTAGACACGTCACCGCTCACCAGAAGCGACCAAATAAAGCCTACCTTTAAATGTCAGCACAAAGATAGCTCCAAAATACATACACAACTAAACAAATCACGGTTTTAAATATGTCTTTCTATAACAAAATCTAAATGTATGTACACGAAACGAAACTGTTTTATTAGCTCGTTTATTTTAGAGAATATAAGCACGCGGTCAGGCTTCTATGTGGTCTACTGCGGTGGTCTTGTGTTTTAGCAGTCGTGTCCTTTTCAGTGTTGCCATATTCTATGAGAGAAACAAGCAACAAGGTCTAGGAAAACATGCCCAAAAGAAGCAACTTGGCCAGCCACATAGAGCACATTTAAAACCTATATGCATAGGCTATTTTCAAAAACTCTTGCAATATCATGTTGAATATTTGTAATATTCTTTCGAGACATTCTAACAACACAAAAATGCTCCATGGCACATTTTCATGAATATATTTGAGAACCAATGGTTTAAATAATAATTAAAAACATTGGAAGCAAGCCTAAATAAGCAAGTACATGTTAGAAACGTGCCAAAAAAACGCAACCCGCAATAACTAACCAATATTTACAAGCAACTTTACAGAAAAGGAAGCACAAAGTCGCTTATAATAAGCCGACATGGCAACACTGGTCCTCTTTAGACTGTCGTCATCTCTCTGGGCTCTCTCTTCTCTCTGCATGTTGTACTGACTGACTGACTATCCATTGACGTGGACATCATCACAGTAGAACAACATCACTTCAGGATCTCATTCTCATCCTACATCAGAAGAACATTATAAACTACAATGGTGAGTGTATTTCTGTGTTATTATGCCTCTATCTGGAGCTGTTAAGGAACGATAGAAGACATGTTTCATTCAGTTTCAGTGGAGCTAACTGTTCTGTCTGGTAGCTAGCTTGCTAACTAACTAACTAACTAACTTATCTCTTTTGATTTGTAGACGTGGCTATTTCCCCCAGAAACATTGGTTGCCTATATAATCTAAATTAGACCAACTGAAATGGTTACAAACTATAGTCTGCAACCCTTTCAGTTGGTCCGTTTTTGTGAAAAGATAACGGTGCAGAACATGCCAACAGAGGCTATCTATGCTAGTTTATTACTGTGTGTGTGTATATACAGTATACGTGCCATACGAAGCCAAGGCCTTTATAGCCATAGTCCAGAGAATGGTCACTCTTTGCTTTTATTGATTGATTGAATACTTTATTAACAGTTTTCAAAAAAAAGGTACAGTGGTACAGATAGATATACATAAGGTGCTAAAAGGATAATCCTTTTCCATTGAGGTCCTGTGTATTCAATTCGTTCACTTCAGATTCAGAGAGTTAGGGGTAGGAAGTAGTTGCCTGGTTGTTAATAAATTCAAAATGTGTTTTTGCATGTGAATATTGGAGATGGAGTGAAAGTGGATGTAAAATGAGAGTTGTGTCTGTCTCTGTATTGAGTCCATGTATTCTTCTTGTTTTTCTGTCTCACAGCCTGGACCAGCAGCAAGTGCAACCAACGTTGGGGCTTCCAGCCGCTCCCCCAGCAAGACAGTGGCCCCCCGGGCGGCAGGCTCCACAGTCAGACAGAGGTATACTGTCCCAGTCACACAGACCCACGCCCTATGACCTCTGTGTTGCTTAAATACTTACTGTTTGCATCCTGCCCAGATTATGACATAATGTGCAGCTAGGCAATTGTTGACCAATTTGACCATGATCAGTCAGCTTCTTCCAGAAGAATATTAACAATATCTAGATTATTTAGCATCTTGGGTAGTTTAGGTCAAGACAGTGGTTCCAAGTCAAGGACCCCCAAATTGATACCTATTATGCAGCGAACCCTCATTTGTAAATATTTTGTGCCAGGGACCCCAATTTGAAAAAAAAAAATGTGTTGGTTTTAGATTTAGTACATCATTGTACAACTGTCTATAGTCTATACTGTAGGTGGGGAGAGTTGATTCCTAGTGTGATGCCAAATTTCTAGCCTGTGACAAAATGGTGAAATGAAACTGTTCCTCATTTTGTTGGTTGTCCCCGGACCCCACTCTGAGAACCACTAGTTTAAGAATACGCAAACTCTACATCCATGTGGCATTGTAATGACAAAAGTGACGATAACATATTATGCTGTCCATAATTACTGTCCAGATACACCTCACCCTGATATAACATAGTGCTGTAATGAATGGACGTGGGCTTTCACCCTCCCCTATGTTTTTTGCGGTCTCTGTGTAGATTACAGCAGCAGATAGATTGTTAGTGCTTTGGCCTTAATCAGTATGTAATCAGGAGCTCACTGTCCAGTCTCTCATTATTACCCATTACAATCACCCTCTTCATTACCTCCTTAACCCTCATTTAATCTCAACACTAGAATAAACTATCCATGAATCACCCAGGCATGCCATCTCTAGCGCCTGTATTCTGGATATAGTGTAAATGGATGATGGCCTAGGGTTGATTAACAACTTTTTGAGTTACAGTTCAGATCCTCCTCGATAGTGGTTGAGGGCCTCAAGATACCTTGAATCTGGTCTGAAGGGTGAGACTCTTTTGGGTAATTGATTTAAAATCTTGAACTGAGTGTGTTTTTGTTCTGTAGGAAAGCAACCAGCAGTGGTACACGCAGCGCAGGCAGGACCACAACATCGGCAGGCACAGGGGGCATGTGGCGCTTCTACACAGAAGACTCACCCGGACTCAAAGTGTAAGACTTCTATAGCTGTTACCAGCATACACACTCTATACGCTTTCTGTCTCCACCGACAGAGAGAGGTAATTGCAACAATGTCTGAACTACAATAATGTTGGTGTCGCATCGACTGTTACTACGACTGTAAACCTATTAGACAACCAAGTCAGTATATGGACAAATAAAGTTGAAATTTGAAGTTGCTTCAAATAACTTGACATACTGACATTGTCTACCAGTCAGTGCCCTACCTGACAAAGTAGGGAGAGTATGGACACCACCTCCAAACACTGCAGATGTGTTAGTTATATTGTATGTTAACATACCATACAGATTTGTTAAAACAACATTAAAGTACATCCCAGATTGTAGCTTTAATATCCTGTCATAAGCCACTTTCACATATGAACCCTGGAAAATGTCCAGGGAATCGGGGCAGGACACACATCTCATGTTTTTTCACACATTAGCACGCAGCAAGAGAATGTCCGCATCTATGCGTTACTTCTCACACGACTGTAAAATAGTCCGTTTGATTAGGTGAAGGGCAGTGTATGGTAGACAGATGTGTTAGCTACTACCACCCAACAGCGTGAGGGAGATGTGATCTTCTATGTACATTTCCTTCCACAGAAAATGACAGATAGTCTCCCATATGCACCCATGCAAAACACAACACAACACATCTTTCTTAGACAACAAGCTGCAACCTACTTTTCATCAAAACTTTTCATTGTCCTAGCTGGACAAATAACATCGTACAGACGAGTGCGCAGGAAGCATCTGAGGTTGTAGCTCGGTACTAAGGTAGCAAAGAGAAAGTTTCAATAGAATATTTCCACCTCAAATGCTAATAAAAACTGTTGAATGAATGAACTGGTTTTCAGTGATTGTATCTCTCTTTCCAAACAGAGAGAACAAAAATTTACCAGACTATTACCTCTTCCATTTTCACACTTTGAGACGTTTAGAGTCAATCGGATATTACAAGGACTTAACTCAAGGGAGCTGGCAATGTAATGTCTGTTGCATGTCAGATACTACTGAGTTGAACAATTCACACATACTGCCCCACCGGTTAATTAATTAAAACTTCCTGTTCACAGTGCAAGCCACTGTAGACACATTTGAGTGTGTCTACAGTGACACTCAAATGTGTGACAGCTTTATTGTCACATCACATGTTTACAGGTGTAAAGAAGTGGGTGAAATTGCGCGCTCCATCATTAATAGTTTTTGTGAGAAGAGAGGATAGTGGTAGAGTAAGAGCAGTAGTGAAAGAAGGAAAAAACAATAACAACAAATAATACATACATAAAAATCTAAAGATACATATGCAGTATGTGGTGCACATGCATCAAATTTCACTCAATGGTACATGATGGAATGTCTATTCTTGTCAACCCATCATAAAGAAAATAAATAAATGCCTTTTTGGCTTTTTTAGTGCAAACCTCCAAAAGTTGTTTGGACAGAGTATCCTGGTGTCTCACACCGTAAGGTTTGAGTGCAGATTTTAACTTTTCACTTAATGTTGCTCTCACAACAACAGAGCAATGTAGCCTCTTGGGGTGTGTGTGTGTGTGTGTTTGTGCAACTGTGCATGTAGGTCATACAGTAGGTCGGAGAGGCTTATTGTCGGTATCAGCCAAAACGTGGGAGTCTATCCCCTCTTCGCAGTGTGCTAGACCCCTGGGAGATGGATTGCTGAGGTGGAACGCAACACCTACCATCCGCTCCCAGTACTTACACTTGACTTGCCACACCCAAGCCGTGCTATTCATCCGCTGAGTTGGCAGTGGCCGGGATCGCACCCATGACCTTGTGGTCAAAAGGCGAGTGCTCTACCGTCTGAGCCACCCGGACACTGCTCTCACAACAACGGAGCATTGTTGCATATTAGTGTGTGTGCAACTGTGCATGCAAGTGTACAGCTTGCTAGAGTGAAGCACCATCATCTTAAACTTTCATTCCACTACAGAATCCTCAACAACCCTCATGACCATACACAGCCATGGTGGATCAATGGTGCTGTAGTGGTGTATTGAGCAGGGGAGGGAGGGCAGTCTAGCGGGTACAGTGCTGTATATCGAGTGCATGTTTGTTCCTGCTTTAGACGCCGGTCTCAAAGCTTCATTAAAGGATCCGCTCTGAAAGGTCAACTCAATTACAGCCTTCTGACAGGAGGATGAGGAGGGGGCACCGGAGGAGATGGTTGGCATGGCAATGCTGCTACTTAGCAATGCACCCCATCCAACCCCCCCACTCAGTCCCTCCTTCAGAGATGAGAGCCCCTCCTTATTTCTAGAGCTCATCAATAAAATCTACCACTCTACTGATAAAGCCTGATATATACTTAGTTGCACGCCGGTGTCTCTCAGATCTACAAGCTCACAACGCTATTGTCAATGCGTAACGAAGTATAAATCAGGCATTGGTCTAGTCGCGGCTTGGATGGTAGCAAATGTTGAGTGTGACGACAGGGAGTCCAATAACCTGGTGTTAATGAGTATTTCTGTGTTTTTTTTTTTAAACAGAGGGCCAGTGCCAGTGCTGGTGATGAGCCTGCTCTTCATCGCCTCCGTCTTCATGCTGCACATCTGGGGGAAGTACACCCGCTCTTAAACTCCGCCCCTTGACCACCAACCCCCTCATCTCCGATGCTGCGACCCAGCTTCTTAACACAACGGACCTGGACCAAACGAACGAATGAACAACAGCCCTTAGCCCTCAGCTCCCCTCCCCCGACACAACATCGTACATGCACACCCCCTGTGCTATCTTTCATACAACCTGGGTTTGTGTGACCCCATTTTAGTTGGTGACCTTCATCTTCATTGATAGGTATCCACCTTAGCTTTTTTTTTTACCCATCTTATGTTTTTAAGACCAGTTATGATGAAGGAGAGGATATAATGTGTGTAAGTGTGTTATCCCCCTCCCTCTGAGCAGCAACAGCAGAGCGCTGTGAGCGTGTTCAGTGCAGTGTTCATGGACATGGTCATTTTCAGGCCCCCACTCAACATCTCTTTTCTGCCTGATTTAGAACATGCAAGTCCTTTTGTTAACGGCATTTGTACAAAAAAATAAATATTTGTGATATTGCACAATAAAAGACTCGAAAGGAAACGCGTGTATTTGAATGGAAACCCCTGCTCATTGGGTAGATGCAGTTTATGTATCCAAGAGGTTTTTTATAACTACACTATAAATTCATTTAATGATTAATATTGCCTGTTTGAGGTGTAATTTGAAGCAGCCCATTGCTGCACAGTAGAACATCACCTGCAGTGTTATTTTAAGTCTTTCGTGTAAAAATGGACCCGGATTTTGCTGTGTGGTAGTTTCTCCACTGCACATTTCACACTCTCATATATATATATGTATATGTGTATGTATGTATGTCTATTCCAGTGCCAAATGGTATTTGCAAATTTGTTTCACTTTATCACCCAATGCATTTCATTGAGGAGTATACACAAAATACGTGCCAGAAAGTTCAGATAATCACAGCAAAAGTATTTTAAAGTTATTTTTAGTACACTTCTGTGTGATTAACTTATTACATTTGACATGATGTAGCTCAAAGCCAGGATTATTCCCATTTAATGTGTGACAGACAGACATTATCACTAATCCTCTGAGCGTTACATTACTTTATGTGAAGAATGATATAGCAAGAACTTTGGCTGGTACATGTTTTCCGGCATCTCTTGCCAGAAAACATGCTCTTATAACAGATAATTAAGATGTCAAGATCTAATGATTTATATGAGATTACTAAATAAATATAGTATGTCACATGAGCTGCTCCTAGCTGCTCTGAATCAAGTGAACAATATCACTTGTTCACTTGATTGGAAGAATAAAGCTTGGCCATTAGAGATAAATGAAAATGGTTGTCCTGGAAGAAGTAGCTGCAGCCTAATTTTATTCAACAGTGATTTCATTATTAACACATTTGATCTTGTAAATTACATTTTTTAATTGTATTTTTGCAGCCATTTAGGTAATTGGCACAGCAGGTAACCTGAAGATTGTTGTGATAGTTATTGAGAATAATTGGTATAAGCAAAATGTATCTATTATATTCTAAAGTGCTTTATGTGTTTACAGCTGACAAACACATTGCTGTGTATCAATCCTAATTATGCTCTGATTTGAGAATACTTGCCTGCAGTAATATTGTCCACCTGAGGGGGGCGCTCCAGATTGTTGTCTGAATATCACTATGAGA
>NC_139940.1:27971665-27994165 GCF_963454915.1 Gymnoscopelus microlampas | reverse complement strand
GGTGCGGTCACACAGGCAGGCAGGAGTGGCCAACGCATGCCGAGGCGTCAAATATGTCAAAGTTGAACTCTACACAACGCCACGTGATGCGGTTTGACTTCACAACCGGAAGACGACACGACTGAAACAGTCATGTCGTCTGATGTGTGTGTGATATTAGCCAATAATAGCAGATCTACAAGCTCACAACGTGATTTGGTGTAGAACGTAATGTAAATGATAAAAAGTGGTCCAAGTACAGTTGCAACTCAGGTTCGTTTTACAATAGAGGGTTTAAGTGGTTAATAAAATGCTGGCAATACTTTTATTCATGTGTGTATTCTATTGGTCTGTGTGCGTGCAGTGCACATATTGGCACTGCGCTTTCATCATAAGACCAGTGGTCACTGAGTTGCTTCTCAACCGTGTAGACATTCTGTTAAACAGCCAGTGGCCAGCAACATGCTGACCGGTATGCTGAGAGGTGATAGCTTGTTCACTGTAAGAGTATCTGCCTTCCTAGTTCCTACTTGGCCACTTTGGCACATGGTGGTCGCAGTCATACGTTTCTGGGTTAGAGTGTCACAGGGACGGATTTGTACACGTGTGCTTGAGCAGTGGTTCTCAAACGTTTTCATGTCATGGACCCCTAAATGTATTTGGCTGCGGACATCTGGAAATATTTTGTGATAGGTGCTACCTTTAACAATTTGTGTTGTTAAAATGTTTCAAAAATATGTTTTCAATAGCTGATCTACAAGCTAACAACTCATTGCTTGCTTGTAGATTGGCTATTTTCAGAGTCCTAAGGACCACTGTGGGTCCCCGGACTCTACTGAACCGCTGTGCTTGACGATGTGTGTGTGTGTGTGTGTGTGTGTGTGTGTGTGTGTGTGTGTGTGTGTGTGTGTGTGTGTGTGTGTGTGTGTGTGTGTGTGTGTGTGTGTGTGTGTGTGTGTGTGTGTGTGTGTGTGTGTGTGTGTGTGTGTGTGTGTGTGTGTGTGTGTGCGTGCGTGCGTGCGTGCGTGCGTGCGTGCGTGCGCGCGCGCGCGCGCTGCGTGCGTGCGTGCGTGCGTGCGTGCGTGCGTGTGTGTGTGAGAGAGATAGAGAGAGAGCATGGGTGTATGGGTGTATGGGTGTATGGGTGTATGTGAAAGTGTACTTTCTGGATGTGTTTCGTCCTGCAGTTAGAAATAACAGATTCTGGGCCAAAGCTGAGTCGGCACCTAGAACATTGTTCTGTCCTAAAAAACCCATCCTGTCTCTCTCTACACAGGCTTAGGCTGGCTTAGAATAAAAATAAATAAATGTATTCTGGTTTATTCCACTGATTCACTGGGGGTAATATCCACCAACTGTAGCTTCTATAATTCATCTTTTCTGATCATGTGCATATAGCAGTATCGTTTGGACTGAATTAAGTAACTTAATAAACCAATCACTAACTTCAGTATTGAAAAAAGAGCATGTGTTGGTAACAAAAAATACCTTAATGACGCAAATGCTTCAATCTTTTTATATAAATGTATATATATAAAGAAAAGCTTTCTGTATGGGACCGCATAGAGGTTGGAGGACACACACATCGAGGAACCTGTGCACAAATGGCAGACTAGGAAACGCAGGAGGAGGGATGTCACCAGGAGGAGGGGCATCTCAAGAAGTGGGTCGCCAAGGAAACAGACCCGCAATATTCAGTGACAACTGGAGTAATGTTATGGCTGCTGTGCCCAAGACCTCAACCTGAGTAAACACTAGACAACATAACTAGACAACCATACAATATTCAAGGAGTTCTTTCTTCATCACTTGTTGAGGCTTTGTCCTCTTGTACTAGCTCTATGGGGTTTATGGGAAATTATTTATAACACATCGTGCTGTTTTTGTGTTGATTGCCTTAGAGGCCTGAGAAGTGTCACTACCAGTTCTCCTCAATTCTGATTTTCTTTTCCACAACATTACTCAAATGTTCAGCCATCACTGAACTTCTCCATCCCCAATAAAGGACCATACAGGTGGTCTGCCATGTTAAGCTTGTCACAGAATACTTGACATTACTGCTGATCATTTCCCAAAGAATACTAAGGTTTGTTTGGTCTTAAAGGAATCCAGTGTTTTCCATTAATTTCAGTACAATATGAAAATAAACGTGCTTGAGATAGGTAATCCCACACACTATCTTTTTTCAAGGTGCTTAATTATCATTGTTTCTACCCATTTTAAAGAGCAGATTTATCTGAAAAGTCTAGCCAAAAATAAACCCTGGAGAATTTGTTTTAGATCAAATTGACACAATTATTCAGGTAAGTTTGTTATAATGACAAAATGTAAACACACGTACGGCAACAACAACCTCTGAAAAAGAAGGCATTAATGGCACAATGGTCTGTGATATATGGATGCTGGGATTGTTTAGACTGGTATGGGCCATCTGGCCTGTCGTTATAAGCCATGAAGCAGCCAAATAAAACAAATACCTCTCAGCTTAAAATAAAATAAAATAAAGCTATCTATCTATCTATCTATCTACCATTCACATATTTACCCACTTTGCTCTTAAACTAATTAAACAGTTAATCCCTCTCACCCTGTCTCAACCTGCCCCACAGGAACCACTTGCTCATCAACCTAACAGACCCTGGTATGACAATGATATTAAACTGTCTGGGGGTAAGAGGACTGACAGTTAGAAAAATTGCTGGGATCCCAGGACTGTCAATCATTAAGTCCTCCCAAAAAGTAATTAGCCCCATCTGGCTTTTCAGCCCGTTTTGCCACCATTTCCAATAAAATAGGCTACATCTTTATAGCCGAATATAGCCGTTTATAGGTGGAATTATCTCACCGTTGTTCATAATTTGCGAGGACCACACGTTGGCTTACGAAACACATTTGTAATGCTCTACGTCTAAACACATCCATAATACTCTATATATAAATACTGGTGTTTACATGGAGGAACAACCAGCCTGGGTGACAGCCATGACCCTTTCACACACATGGAAGCAGGTGTCCCCTCCCCTCCCATCAGCAGCGGGGCAGCCTCCGCGTCAGGACCGTGTGACTGTCCAGCAGGGCTGTGATGTCACAGGCATGTGTCTACCACCCGCCGCCCCCTACCCCCCCACCCCCCACCATACCACACCCCACCACACCCTCCGCACACCCACTAAACCACCGTCCCCCACGTATTGGGGCCGAGGGGGATGACAGGGTTCTCTGCTGACCGGCTCAGGTGTCAGCCTTGTGCTTTCTAATATTAGATAGTTCTAATATCAGACACTTGGCCTGTATGTAAGAGGGGCAAGCGCGCGTGTTTTGTGTGTGTGTGTGTGTGTGTGTGTGTATGTGTTGTGTACTGTACGCGGGGGGTGTGTGCGCGTGGGTGTGTGTACTTGAGCGTGTGTTTATGCACAGTGTATTTTTAGGGGGGCTGTATTTTCCACTCCTTGTGCAGCGGTAGTGACGATGGAGTGTAGTGGGGGTGGTGTGGGGGAGGTGAGAGGTGAGGAGGGGGAGGGCGAGGGCTCAATGTAGTATCTGGGAATCACCTGACTCTTACATCATTTAACCTTCATTAACGCCTCCACACAGGAAGAACTGCTGATCCAATGCTATTCATTTGGCAACGCGACAATTAATAGACTACAATTTTGTTTAATAATAATACATCTTTATGTCTTATTTCTTTCAAACCTCTTCATGCCAGTATTATCCACACATCGCCAGCATTACATCCGGGACCCGGAAGATGGAGTCGAAGAAGAAGATCTATCACGCCAGCAATGGACTCTGTATATGTACTGGGGTTGGCTGCTTCAAATCACCTATGAAGAAGTGGGGCTGGCAAAGTGCGGGGAGCTTGAGCAGACACAATCACCACCTGTCCCCTGTATAGACCATTGGCTCTCAAAGTCCTTGGGGGGGGGGGGGGGGGGGGTCCCCAGCAAAATGTGTTAATATAGCATCACAATCATTTTAACCACTTTAACCATGATTATTGTATACTTTGGCTATTCAAAAATAGCAGATATACAAGCTCATAGTGCGGCACTTGGTGAGCTTGTAGATCTGCTATTTCTTTTTATCGCAAATCTTTGAATATATATTCTTAAAGCCAATATTTGTAACTCAAATCTTTGCTTCTGCGGGGTCCCTGGAACAAAAATGTTTTGAGATGGGGGTCCATGGCCAAATGCATATCATTTTGGGGGTCCTTGACAGACAAGGGTGTGGCTGCACTCCATTGAGCTGGACATTATACGATACACGAAAGAAGAAGATGCCAGTATCTACCGTTATGAACGATTATTCCAAGCTAATAGTTGCGTCACAACCACTTGAAGTGGCACTTTGTAACTTGTTTTTATTAATAAAATGTAATTTGTTGATACAATAGAACGTATACAATTGGGGTGGTTGTATTTGGTCTCCCTGCTCTTCTATTGAGACATTTAGATTGTGTCAAAGGTCATGTCTCACCTAGACACAGGATCTGACACGAATTTTGACCTGCTGAGTGTTCAAAGGGTTATCTCTGGGACCCCGATCTACACTTCAAAATCCACAGTATTAATGACTAATACTTTGCGACATGTCACATTTTGAAGACCAGTTATTTCCTGCGAGAAAAAGTAATAATAAAATAATCAGGGTGCACCGATATGGAAATTAACAATTTAGCCGATAGCCGATACTGATACCGATACTTGTGTATTTACAGTTTTTGGTGTTATTATTTCCCCCTTTTGTGCCAGGGAAACAAGTACATCTTCATTATAAGAAATAACTGTACAGAGTCTGCAGAAACACAACATAATTGCCTTGATGCAAGTAAGATTAACGAGTGTCAAGGAGCGTCAGCTGAACAATGACCCACACACCTCAGCTGTGCTGAACTGAAAGATCGCTAAAAAGTTAGCTAAAAAAAAGTTAGCTAAAAAGGTTAGCTTTAAAAAAAAGCCTTTGAATATCATGATAATGTTTACTGTGATTATGGTAAGCTTACTTTTCATACCACAAACACCATAGAGTAAAAACCCCTGTAACTTTAACCAGCAAAAAAAAAGAAAATACATTGCTGTGCGACAAGGTACAATTTAAGCTTGTGTCATATGAGTGACAGCAGGACCCTGAGGGAGCGGCGAGGTAGTGAAGTACAGGCCAGGGCCTCCCCTCGTTCTGTGCTCTGATGTCAGAGGCACATGAGGAGCATGCCTGTGAGTAGTGGGTGTCCCTGTCACGTAGCGAGCACACACACACAGTCACACACAGTCACACACAGTCAGTCACACACACACACGCACACGCGCACGCACGCACGCACGCACGCACGCACGCACGCACGCACACACACACACACACACACACACACACACACACACACACACACACACACACACACACACACACACACACAAACACACACACACGCAAGCACGCGCGCGCACACACACACACACACACACGCACATGCACACACGCACACACCATTTTAATCTGCTCTTCATCTGTTTCTGTCCCTCTGGCCTCTGAATGGCCGTAGTAAAGTTGAGAGATACATTAACACATTTTGGTAATCAGATAGCTGTTACACTGTGGTTGCTAAAAGCAGTGGTCATTTCCCCTGCCTGGATTTCTGTACATGTTCCATCAGTTTATGGGATGATTTTAAGGTTCCTTGGTGTAAAACATCTCTCTTTATGTCTCTGACATGTGGATCTTGCTGTGTGAGAAGAGTGTTAGTGAGTTACAGAGTGTAATAGTTAGTTACCTTCAACAACGCAGTTGGACGGGGTCATGTTTTCACCCCATTATGTTTGTATATTTGTTTGTTTGTCTGTTAGCAAAATAACCTTTAGTTCAAAAAGGTCAAAGGGCACACACACAATCAAGGGCAAAAATGTATAATCACTTATCTCAGGTGGAAATGGCACAGCCTACTGTATCTTGACAAGTGTTGACAGAGGTATGTAGTCCACTTAACACTACAATCTTTTTTTTCTTTTTAAGGTGCTTTTTGTTATTCTTCCTCCCAAGGTGCTGCGAGATGTTGACGTTTTGACAAAGAATCACAAATCCAGTCTCTCTCTCTCTCTCTCTCTCTCCTGCTCTGCCTGCTGTCTTGCTGTCTTGGCACTGGGCACCATGCCAGAAGGCTGACGGAATACAGGCTCTGGTTAGTTTTGTGATTTATCTTTTCGCATTGCCCCCCGCATGATGAGTGGCCCGTGCTCCAGAGCTGATGTTACGGAGGAGGCCATCAGTGTCACGTAGCGCCTGGGCACACACAGGAACAGGCCTCCAATCACATCATGTCTGTTTAGACAAATGAACAGACAGGTAGACAGAGAACATGACACTGCCACCACGGACTCTACAACACCACTCTGGCGTCCCACAGTCGCACCACATGAGGTTATGAATTTGTTTGACAAATCATTCACTGTCATGACACTGACCTGGAGGCTTTCCGAAAAGTCAGATGCCTTATTATTTACCTGTATACACCAGTTTATTCTCAGAGACGTTTTTTGGGATTTATATTGTTCTAATGCAATCCCATACAATGCAAATACAATTCAAACAGTTCTGTGGAGCTACTTGCTTTTTGCAATTTGCTAACTGCAGTATATCCACCCACAGGTCACCAACAACAAGTTCTATTGCTCAGACTTCGCATGTGACATTGGCATCTTCAGCACCTTTTATGATGTAATGATGTAATGTAGTCCCTTTCTGCCACTTTGTGTAGCTGCATGTTTCAGTGCATATTTGATAGTTTCGCCTGTTCCTTAGGTACTATGTACATGCAACAGGTTGGTCAGGGAAAGTTTTTTACAAACTGTGTGTGGGTGTGTGTATTTGCATGTCTGTGCAGGACCTTGTTTAAGCACAGGCAATGTAGGCAAATGCCTATGTCCTGTTTTTTTTTAATGACAATACTGAATTGGCCTTTGCCTAGGGCCCATTCTGACATTAATGCGGCCCTGTGCATGTGTACCATACTTCATGCCTTCCGTCACCCAGACATGAATTTGCATTTCTGCATGTGTACAGTAGGCCTACTGTACATGTACAGTACAGCATTTTACATGTACAGAACATACACATGCCCATTCATGCCTTCGTTCATCCACATATGAATTTGCATGTCTGTTGATGAGATTGTGTAATAATAACATAACATTCAATAACATTCAAAAAGACATACCAAGTTGACCAACAATTTCACCCACTGTTTTACACCTGTAAACCTGTGACGTGACAGTAAAGTTGAAGTTACAGTAGAGTCAAGTTGAAGTTCAAGTCCAAAAAAAGACAGTAAGGATGGGTTACAAGGATTAAGTCCTAATCCAGTTTAAATCACAGTTTATCTCGTAATCACGTTGCACAACATTTTTAAGCATGGATTAAATCTAACCTAAATTTATTTTAAACCTGGATGTAATCGAGATTCATATTTCACCTTAAAGAGGGATTAATGTGTATGAGATGGCACCAACATTCTAGACTCACAATTAAACCATAAACAAGGATTAAGCTAAACTGTCACTTGAGGTGGTTTAGCTAGATAGAACACTGGAGGCAAATTCCTCACATGAATTTAAGTGATAGGCTTGAACCACTTGAGTTTTATGAAGAGAAGAGACTAATAAAGTATTCAATCAATCAATCAATCAATCAATCAATCGCACTGGGATGCCCATTATTATGCAGACGATACAATTTTATACAGTATTGCCCCAACGCTGGAAGTGGCCACTGCAAATTTGCAGACTGCCTTCAATAGGTTTCAATGGGCTCTAATTAACCTTAAGCTTGTTTTAAACTCCAACAAAATGCATGGTATTTACTAGGTCTCCAAATATAAATCCCTTTACTGGTATTTACACTCTTGTCTGATTCACCGCCTTTTGCGATTATTTTAATGTGGTTTTATGCTTCTGTTTTTATTTTTGGCTTTATTGTCAAAGTTGTGACATTGTAATGTGATTCAAATGTTTGTTATCAGGGCGTCCTTGAAAAAGAGAGCTTGCTCTCAATGTGTTTCCCTGAATAAATAAAGGAAAAAGAAAAAGAAAAGAAAGAAAATCAATCAATCAATAACATGTTAGCTAAGACCTCACAACCTATAATCTAGTGTCACTGTCTAGGTTTGCTCATGTTTTTGGTTCCAGGAAGGAACCGTTTGACTGGAAAGCCACACCATTGGTTTCTACAGACCGTAAATGAAGCCGATTGTTCAGGAATTTCAAATCCGCCATCTTTCTATATCGTGTCATGTCGCGCCATATCCTGCGCAATGCAACCAGACCTTAGGTAGCTTGTCAATCAAGTGCGGGGGCGGGGAATGAATGCTATTGGTTGTGTAGCTTGTCCCTCCTAGAGCATACCATACTTTATCGTTAATTTTAAAATAAATGGGACCATCATTTAAACTACAGGCCATTCATATGAACTGTCACTTGAACTCACTTCCTATATAGACTCAATTTACAACTCTCAAGCTGGCCCCTTGGTTAAAATGTAATCAAAACAGATGCATATTAACCCAATAAGAACGCATCTGTGTCATTTTTCTTTTTCTATTCAAAAATAGCAGATATACAAGCTCATAGCACGGCACAGAGTGCTGCGCTATGAGCTTGTAGATCAGCTATCTTTTGAAAAATCATGAATTTGAATATATTTTTTAAAGCAACCATTTGTAACTCAAATATTCGCTTCAGGGGGGGGGTCCCTGGAACAAAATATTTTTTATATATTTTATTTTGAATATATATATTTCTTATATTCTATAAAAAAAACATATTTTTTGAGTAAAACAAATACAGATGAGGCCCTATCTTACCCCCTGCAAAAAGCAGCAGAAAAACACAGGGAAATTAACCTTTCGTAAAGGCCCCACCCACCTTACAGTATAGTAGCAGTTGCTACAGTATTGCTTTCAAACCAAACAGGTTTGTAAACGGATACTAATTCCCAAGCCATTCATTTTGGGAAGTTCGAAAGACGTGGTGGATGAAATAGGTTATTATATGAAGCAAAAGGAACACTCCCTTTGCACGTCTCAGCCAATCACTGTGATTGGGCACTGGGTTTTTGAGGACGACGGGTTTGGGAATGGATGGCATACACAAGAGGGGAAAATTAGCACATTAAAGCTTGCAGCATACTCCAAAAGTTGAACTTTTTCTCTCAGAGGAGGAAATTGTTTTATACTTGGGCTCTGCTTTGAGTTCTGAACGTTAGATCAGTCCCCTGTGTATGTACAGTGCTGGAACAGGGATGTTACCACTGATCTCCACTGTTTGTTTACATCAAGCTTCGACGTGCTTTGACATAATATTTGTCTTGGAAATATTACCATGTATCTGGCAACAGATACAGTGGACAGTGTGTGCTATCGCTTGCCATTAATTAATGCCACCTGGTTGTGTTTGTAGAGGTTTGTATCTCCTAACCTCCTCAGACAAGTTTTCTTCAAAGCTGTCCATGGAACTCTGCTGGCAGATCGCTGAAATAAAACAATATAAATCATGAGCACATTCAGTGTCTGACCAATAGTTTGGAGCATGCTGCCAGCAGTGTAAGTGATTCTTTTTGGAGTAATACCCCTGTGATATCCTCCAGATTGAGGCTAAGGGAATTGCAATATGTATAGTGGAGGGATATATTCATAATATTCAAATACACAACAATGCAAAGGCTTACATATCTCAAACACATGGCACTCAGTTTCCATAAACATTTGCACTCATAGCCATAGGACCATAATGGAAATAAGCCCTCAAGCGTTTTGTGTTTATCCTTTTGACAGATAGCTTTCCATTTGGACTCTTCCATTTGGTCTGTCTGTCTGTCTGTCTGTCTGTCTGTCTGTCTGTCTGTGTCCATTTACAAGTTAAGAATGACATGAATCCATAGCCTCCAGGCTTTGTTTATATGTCTCTGTCTCAATGTACAGCAGTAACAGTTCATCATCACAATCTGGGCTTCGACGCACAGAGCGTGCAGCCATGTACCATGCTTTAATAGGTGGTTTATAAAAAGAACCTAACTAAGAATGAGCATGTGATTATTAAGTGGATATGTAAAGATATATCATGCCTCTTGGACACACCCCCAACACATCTGCGCCCTGCGTCTCTTTACCGTTGCAGTATGTGTAGGGTTTTGAGTCATACTGGAGCCAATTCATCTATCTATATATACAATTTGAATCCTGCGCCATGTCGGTTGTCCGTATGCGACGCCAGTGTGACGGTGTGACGTAATCTGACATCACGATGACAACGCCAGTGTGACGTAATCTCACGACAGCATGACATCACATGACATCACATCCTACCTATAAATTCTAGGATGCCGTCAGATCGCACCAGTTTGACGGCTTCCATAGTGGGTTTTGGTCATTGGAGAGGTGATGCACGTCACCTCTTTCTGAAGTGGGTACTTTCAAAGCCTGCCGTGGATTTAGGAGAGCACAAAACTCTCTCTCACACTGTGAGGTGCCTGTAAGGTGGCACTGCAAAGTGAACGACGCGTCACGCTAGACGTTCGGGCCGCGTAGCGGCCCGAACTTCTAGTATATATACAATTTGAATCCTGCGCCATGTCGGTTGTCCGTATGCGACGCCAGTGTGACGGTGTGAAGTAATCTGACATCACGATGACAACGCCAGTGTGACGTAATCTCACGACAGCATGACATCACATGACATCACATCCTACCTATAAATTCTAGGATGCCGTCAGATCGCACCAGTTCGACGGCTTCCATAGTGATAAATAGTAATAATCTATACAAGGAACTCTCTCCACCACAAGAACTCTCTCCACCACAATGACGACAACTTCACCAAAGCCACAACGGCTGGAGATACAACGCCAGACATGGCGCACTGCAAAGTGAACGACGCGTCACGCTAGACGTTCGGGCCGCATAGCGGCCCGAACTTCTAGTTCAAAACAAAGCTGAAATATGTTCGGCGCGGTGACTCGCTTGCCTTGCGGCTCGCTCGGCGGTGCCTCTCGTGGCTCAAGTCTGCTTGAGACGACGCGCCACCATCGTTATAACAGTTTTTGGGCAGACCGTCTTGGGTCTGAGAACTGCACTTCTGCGTTCATGGATTGCGGAAGTGCCCGGGAAGGCACCGTTTGACTGGAAGCTGTGTTGATTTTGACAGCACATTTTGATTTAGTTTTAGCCATAGTCTTTTGAATATAATTTCATTTAGTTTTAGTCATATTTTAGTCATCTGAAATGTTTTAGTTTTAGTCTAGCTTTAGTGGAATAAATATCATAAGATTTTAGTCGACTAAATTTACAGTTCGACTAAAAATGTATTCTGGCGGTACCTTGATGGCGTCGTAATGCTTGATTTTACACTTGGTTGCATGCTGAAAATAGCCGATCTACAAACCCACAATGCATCGCAGCGCGACGCATTGTGAGCTTGTCGATCTGCTATTTTCAGAGCGCAACACCCGAGAGCAAACAAGCATAAAATGACTTGTCTTAGTTCTACTGGATCTCTTCTCCAGTAGTCTCTCCCTAACATTTTGGTCTAGTTTTTATTTGTTGACGAAATATATTTAGGCCTAGTTTTATAGTTTTGATCATTTAATATACTGCCCGTCCACACCGGCTCCAGAATCATTGCACAGGTTCCTCACACTCATGATGTGAATGTGATGTATGCTTTTGGGCTAATTTGCATATTGTAAGGCCCATTTACCATTACGTGATGAATCGGAACTGACATGTATTATGCTTCAAGGAGACATACTTGGGTGACAGGTTTGGCAACTGTGTACTTGTCTTATTTGGTGCAGACCTGAGCAGGGAAATTTCCTAATAACACTCCATTGTAAGTCAGTGTGTGTGTGTGTGTGTGTGTGTGTGTGTGTGTGTGTGTGTGTGTGTGTGTGTGTGTGTGTGTGTGTGTGTGTGTGTGTGTGTGTGTGTGTGTGTGTGTGTGTGTGTGTGTGTGTGTGTGTGTGTGTGCGCGCGCGCGCGCGCGTGTGTGTGTGTGTGTGTGTGCACGTGCGTGTATAAAAGCCCCAAGCAATAGAGGAGATAATAACATAATGACAGACCATTCCTCGAGTTATAATTCTCCAGCAGCTTGAGGCAGGAGAAATAACTGACATAAGTTACTCTGTACACACTGACTGACTGACTGACTTACTGACTCGTTAGCTATGCTTGCGTCTTTTCTCCTCATCCCCCCACTCTCACTTTTCCCCCTGTCCTTTTCTTACTTATTATCATGTCACTTGTAGTTCATTGCCTTGTTCCCTTCCTCCTCCTTTCCTTACACAGGGTCGCAACTCACCTGCTCTGCCCTCGTGCTCTGTCCCCATGCTTGCTAGTTGTTTCCATGAATAAATGGATGAGGGAAATAGCACGTAAAACAAACCAAAGACACACACTGCTGGGGGACAAAAGTGCCGACTTGCAGATTCCTCTCTCTGAGATTTGTCACAGTGAATGATTGATGAGAGGAGACAGACTGTAAACATGTATCTCTCTCTCTCTGTGTGTGTGTGTGTGTGTGTGTGTGTGTGTGTGTGTGTGTGTGTGTGTGTGTGTGTGTGTGTGTGTGTGTGTGTGTGTGTGTGTGTGTGTGCGTGCGTGCGTGCGTGCGTGCGTGCGTGCGTGCGTGCGTGCGTGCGTGCGTGCGTGCGTGCGTGCGTGCGTGCGTGCGTGCGTGCGTGCGTGCGTGCGTGCGTGCGTGCGTGCGTGCGTGTGTGTGTGTCCGGGCTTCAGTCTCAGCTGTGGACAGTGGTCTGTCTCTGGCTGTATGTATTATTGAGGGCTTGAGAAACATGGGGAAACAGAGGAACTTGTCTGTTTAGCAGGCAGCTAGTTATTTTTGTATGAGCCTGTTTTATATTGATGAGTGTTCCACGTCCCTGTGATTTGTTGCCGAACATAAAAAAAAAACCTGTCTCAACTCCACAGAAAACACACGACAACAATGTGTGCAAGTATTCAGACGGTTTCATTTGTAAACACACTGGTGCTGATGAGCCCGAACGCATGTGTAGCGGGTATATAGAGTGCATGCTTGTTTGAGTCAGTGTGAGTGCATATGCTGTCTGTCCATGTGGTAAATGGTAAATGGTGCATTTACAGTATATGGCACCTTTATCCAGAGCGCTTTACAATGCGCAATACATCCACCCATTCCCGAACACATTCACACACGACTGCGGAGAAAACCATGCAAGGCACCGACCTGCTCATCAGGAGCAGTTAGGGGTTCAGTGTCTTGCTGAGACGGGAATCAAACCGGGAACCTTCCGTTTTCCAAGCAGCCGCTCTACCAATGCCGCCCACGGCACACCTCGCGGTGAGTGTTGTGTGCGTGCGTGCGTGCGTGCGTGCGTGCGTGCGTGCGTGCGTGCGTGCGTGTGTGTGTGTGATGGCAGATCCTGGTCAGGGTTAGATGTCACTTCTAATATCATCACATGGCCAGTGGAGCTCTATTATTCATGACATCAATGCAGAGATTCAAGCAGGCCTAATACAGGACAACCTGTTCCCCTCAGGCACCATCCCTCCTCCTCACTGAGGCTCCTCTCTCTTCCACTCCCTTCACTCTATTTATTTTTAATCATCTTTTTTCTTTTTTTCTTTTCCTGTAGGTTACCATGGGGTCAGGTGGGGTGTCCAGACTTTTTTGACGGCCCAAGTACTGACTTATACCCATATACCATATACTGTATCTACTTTAATACAGTGTCTTACATGTCTATGCTTAACGTTTAATTAAAATGTTTAATAAACCTACCAAAGGCAACACAACAGAGTGGAACTATATAAATGTAATATTTGGGTGCATTAGATATGCTAGAATCTGCTGCAATCTCTGAGCGCTCTGGTGTTGCCGTCATAGAGAGCTCTTGTGTGCACTTACTATGGGTAAAATGACTGTAACTAAAGTTAAAGAACTAACTAAGATGGTTAGTGGCTGACTTATACAGTACAGTATCATCTCATTGCAGAGGACAGCAGGTTTCTTCCTCCCTCACTTCACAACTAGCGTCTTTCCCGGCAATACAGTCTCAAACTCTTGCGGGATATTGCAAATCTCGCACATGGGCTGATGCTGTATGTCAATAAACTCTATTTCAAATGTCCCTTTTTCGCCCAATTTAGTTCTTAAACCAGTTCCCAGTTTTCCCCACACATAGTCCCTATCACTTCTAACCCATACAGTTGACTAGCAGCAGGGGTTATCGGTGATAGTGATACACATGAAGTCACCAGCCGCTTCTTTTCACCTGAAAGTGAGGAGTTTCAATGGAACCCATGCGGATACACAATATCTGTAGAAGGCAGGAGGGAGCGGTCAGTAATGGCTCAGCAATTCTTTGAGTCCATACATGTGACCAGAATCAAAGTCTCAATAAATGTGGGGCAGGGGGGCCCTGACGTCAGAGTGTGAAATCTCAACATCTGTTATGAGCATCAGATGGCAAGTTTACTGACAAGCAAGTCTTTACAATTTCCCTAATTGATTTCTCCAACTCTCTGCATCCATTCCTCGCATTTATCTCCCATGTCAGAGCATTCCAATAATTTATGTTCAAAAGTGTCCACTGGCTAGTTGTGAGAGGCTGTTTTTTGCTCTCTTTGTGCACTGCTCCTAGTGAGAGCTCTCCTGTGTAGCAGCAGTGTGAGATCACAGTTCTCTGTGCAGGGGCTGAAAGCCGGCCAAGCAGCTAAATGGTGCCCACGTCACCAAACTCTGACAGCACCCATGGGCACAATGATCTTACGATATTCCTAGCAAGAGCAGAAAAAGAAGAAAACTAACCAAGAAAGAAAAAAAGAAAGAAAGAAAGAAAGAAAGAAAGAAAGAACAAATGAAAGAAAGAAAGATAGAATTGAAAAGGGATATAGAAAGAAAAAGAAGTAAACACCCATACATACTGTACCTACACTCAGACCCATTTTGCATCCCCCACTGTGGAAACAAGTGTCAGAAGTGTGCAAAATAAAGCATCAGATTGTCAGGGCAGGACTGTCCTGCTGGCTATGTTGACTAGCTGCCTCCCGAGACCATCAAATATGCATCCACTACAAGGATGTACAATAGAGCGACCACGATGTCATATACTGTACAATGCCATACAGGAAAACTCAAATCAGGCACTTAAACCCGTCCCGTCCCGTCCCGTCCCCCGTCCGTCCGTCCGTCCGTGTACAGTTAATCTCCGACACTGTTGACCCGATGAAAGTGAAACTGTGCACACTCCCTGGAGGCCAGAGCAGAACCTCTTCCCCAAATCTTTCTCATCAGCCTGTTATAGCGCCACCAGGAGGCCGATTTTTGTAAAAACATTTCTTTATATTACTCCTACAGATTTTGTCCAAACATCACGCAAATCGATTCGATACACAGTATCTCTATAGTCCTGTGATCAAGATGAATGTGTCGGATTTCATGTTTTCATATTACATTGTTATTGGCTAAGATTGGCTTCCAAAGTTTGCAGGAGTGGCCCGTTGTGTACAAAATGCCTCAAATCATGAGCGCAGCGTCCGATTGTCGTGAAACTTTGCACGCACATCCCCGCTAGGCCAAGGAAGAAATGCCACCCTATTTTTTCTAATGCCTAAAATCATGAACGTTGCGAACGCAGTTCGAAGCTGGTCAGTTGCGTGGTTCTCTAGATGTGGCATCTGTTTTGTTTTTATGCAAAATGGGTGGTCGCAACATTTAGCTAAGTCAGAGTATATGATTACTGAGAGAAGTGTGCTATGCACGGTGCACACTATAGAGTGTAGTAGAAGACTTGCCACTCACCTCAGACCCACCCACAGACCTCAAGCCGAAATGTTTGCTCGCCCCTGTGTGTGATGAAAGTTTATTTGTCACTTACTCATACACACATGTACACAGGTACACACAGTGAAATGTTGGAGTGCCATGCTCCGCAGAATGCTAACACAATTACAATATAACAAGTTATTAATAATAATGATAATGGATGTCATTAAAAAACAGAAACTTATAAAATAAAAATGAAATAAATTAAAGTAGAGAATAGTACAGTTGTTTGTGTGTGTGTGTGTGTGTGTGTGTGTGTGTGTGTGTGTGTGTGTGTGTGTGTGTGTGTGTGTGTGTGTGTGTGTGTGTGTGTGTGTGTGTGTGTGTGTGTGTGTGTGTGTGTGTGTAGCTGTGTGTGGCTTCTATTCTTCCTGTGTGCCTCTGTGTGTGTCCCAGCATTTCATAACAGCTCCTAAATATTCCCACTACCCACAAAGCAGTCTGACCCGAGAACTACAACTGAGAGGTCCTGGGAACTACAATGTCCAAGCTCCAGATGTTGACGTGGTGTCTGCATGTCAACTCTTGTGCTGTGAGGTCACAGCGGTAGTATGCGAGTGCTGGCGCGGACTGTGATGCGCACGCATGTGCGTGCCGAGTGCGTCCAGTGATGTCAGCACCACAGGGCCGCGGCCACAGCAGTTGAAGCAGGGTTGAGGTTTGGGACAGTGTGGAGCTGAGGCAGCTGGAATGGGCTCCCAGCGGAGCGCTGGGAAAGTGGTCACAACCTTAATCCCGAAGGCCCACTCACTGGTGCCAGATCTGAGAGAGGAAAGGGAGAGCGAGAGAAGGGAGAGAGAGAGAGGTGGGAGAGAGAAGGAGAGAGACAAAGAGAGAGAGAGAGGGAGAGAAACAGAGAGAGAGAGAGAGATAGAATGAAGAGAGGGAAAGGAGTGAGAGGATGAGGGGTTGTCCCTTGATTGCAGTATACGTGATTGGTCTGTGTATTGTGACATCATTCCCTGCTTCTGTGCGCTGCATGTATTTATTGTGATACCATTGTGCGCAGGCATAAGATAAGATTAGCTTTATTGGGGAAAGTATACAACTGCAGTAAGAGTTACACACAAGAACGTGTAAGAAGAGTAAGAACGAAAAGACAATAAAAAGCAAAATGAATATAAAATAAAAGTAAAATAGTGGCTTAGATGAATGAATGAATGACTGAGTTAACATATGCACAGTCTATCAATGAAAAGAAGTCTAAATGGGGATGCAGGTGGCCAAGTGGTTAAGGCACTTGATGGCCTTGATGCCTGATGGCGTGTCCCGGGTTTGATTCCCGAGCCCAGTGGCGAATTTGCTACACAACATCTTATAAAGTCAAAAAGACCCCAAAATATCAAGAAAAAAAACAACAGTCTATCGATAGAAAACATATAAGGGAATATTTAGCAAGAAAATATATATACCTTACATCCAAAAAAAAAAAACTTTTGTACACATTTAAAAAAAAATAGCAGATAGAAGCTCACAACATGTTGTGATGCGACACATTGTGAGCTTATAGATATGCTATTTTCATATTTGGCGTACAATGAAGTATATAAGACTTAAGTGATACACAGGCATCTGTCAAGGCATAGCCCCCCTACATGGAAAACAACTGTGTTTAACCACTTGTGTTGGATTTCACCAAGAGTACACAGTTAAGTGTGTATGACGATAAAAAAATTCACTGACACTGGCCTTAAAGTACACGAACAGTATAATGCTGAGTCAGGAAACATCAGATATATATTATATGTGTGTGTGTGTGTGTGTGTGTGTGTGTGTGTGTGTGTGTGTGTGTGTGTGTGTGTGTGTGTGTGTGTGTGTGTGTGTGTGTGTGTGTGTGTGTGTGTGTTTGAGGACAGCAAAACATGGTGGCAAAGCAAAAAGGTGTACACACACTCACATGCTTTGCTCCTGGTACGCATGAGGATAAACATCGATTTCCTTGACTGACGTTAACACCCTGTTGAGTAAACACGCACCTCAACACACACCAGCACAGGGATATACGCCAGTCCTGCGCGCACAAGCGCGCACGCACACACACACACACACACACACACACACACACACACACACACACACACACACACACAATACTGCAATAGCACTTCGCGAATGGCTATAACTGTCCTGACTGTTGTCACTAGGTCCAACAAACAGCGCCGTGTCAGGGTTCAGAGCAGCATCACTACAACTCACACAGACAGACAGACAGACAGACAGACAGAGACACACACACACACACACACACACACACACACACACACACACACACACACACACGCACACACACACACACACACGCATAGCCACACACGCAAGCACAAACCTTGGTCACTATTAGAGGCAAAGCATGGCATCACATACCTGTATTATGGATAGACACCCTCAGGTCATCAACACAACTTACGGTCATGCCTCAAAGGGAAAACAACAGTGGGCCACAGGTCACACACACACACACACACACACACACACACACACACACACACACACACACACACACACACACACACACACACACCCTTCACTTTCGGTCTGTCTGTCTGTCTTTTTATCTCACTCTCAAATTGTAATCTCTCTTCAACGCTCCCTCTGTTTCTCACTGTCTTTGTATCATCTTTTTTAGGACAGCTCAAGCGAAGCGAGCTGTCCTCTATGGAGAGAGATGAAAGGCGTCTGAGGTATGTGGGATGTAACCTCTGCAGGCTTATAAAGAGAGGAGGTGGCTTAGGCGAAAAAGGGGCGTAACGGGGCGTGATTTGGTCAGGGACTCTCTGTTTGTGGGAAAAAGTGGGCCGGCTTGCTAAAAAAGGGTCTGGTTGCCACCGATTGGTTGCTGCAACTTGGATTCATGCAGGGAGACGCCCCCTCTTTGCTCCAAACACCGATTGGTTGCTGCAACTTGGATTCATGCAGGGAGACGCCCCCTCTTTGCTCCGAAAAATTTGGAACGGCTGCCTGTTGTCACAGGCACTCAGGCACTGCAGAGAAGTAGACACAGTGGTGGAAAAAGTACTCAAATTCTTTACTTAAGTAAAAGTACCAATACTGCAATATAAAAATACTCCGTTACAAGTAAAAGTCCAGAATTAAAAATGTACTTGAGTAAAAGTACAAAAGTATTGGCATCAAAATGTACTTAAAGTACCAAAAGTAAAAGTACTAAATATTTGAAAATAGCCGATCTACAAATATTTGAAAATAGCCGATCTACAAGCTCACAAGGCGTCGCGATGCGACGCGTTGTGAGCTTGTAGATCTGCTATTTTCAAATAGCCTATAGGTATGAAATAGGGCTAAAGTGGTTAATGTATATTTCATTATATCATAGTTTATATCTGAAAAGTAACTAGTAACTAAAGTTTTCAACTAAATGTAGAGTAAAAGTGCAATATTTGCCTCTGAGATGTAGTGGAGTAGAAGTAAAAGTATTGTAAATTGGAAATACTCAAGTAAAGTACAAATACCTCAAAACTGTACTCAAGTACAGTACTTTAGTAAATGTACTTAGTTACTTTCCACCACTGAGTAGACATGTAGACTATAGACTATGGAGGCATCAGAATTTTGTATTAAATTATAGAATGCACCAAAACATTAATAAGTGTTGACTTGAATCTATTTAAGCCACAATAAAGCCCCGCTTTTATTTTTGATTTTTATTTGGGGTTTATTTAGCATAGTTTTAGATGATTTTCTGTGCACATTTCTTCATTTAAGCATCGCGAGCTGCGAACGGCCTTTTTGCATGTAGTTGAAGCGCAAGGGGCGGCGGGGGGGAGAGAGTCGCAGATAGACAGCTGGAGAGTTGAATAACCTCCTCTTCAAATAACCAGATTTATTTACCAAAGTAGCCTATGTAGGCGACCTACATGTTTATGTTTTAGCTTAGACACGGGTAGCCTACAATAGTTGGTAGATGATTGGTAAATTATTAACCATGACAACGACTCAAAGACTTTTATTTTGTACTTTCTTGAACCACAAGCATATCGCTGCACCAGTAGGCTACATGAGAGAGAAAAAGGGGGGGGGGACCACTTGATACACAAAAACAAAGCTGGCAATGTATTGCTAATATCCAGGGATGCTTTGTTAGGCTACAGAGTGCAAAGCACTACATTTAGCCAGTGAGAATTGCAGTGTACATAAAGTGCGCTCGGAAAGGTTTATTTTAGGAGCGCTTTGTGATGCACCGTGCAGTCAAATCCGCGGTGTCAATAAATTCCACTGCCCGCTCTTTGATGAGTCCTCCATCCTCCATGAATCGAATACAAACTGCAACTAGTTCCCGTTTGGAAAGCGGGAAATCTTTATACGCGAGTAGGCCTATTGCAAAATATTGTCCAATGTCCACTGAGTTCAGCCTTTATTTTACCAAGCAGGACTGATGCTGCAGCCTGAAGCAGCTTGCCCTGAAAGTGGTTTAGGCGACCGTTCGTTTAGGCGTCCTCGCGTCGCTGAGTTTGCTCTGGACAAACTTTTTTTTTTACGCTGGTGCCATTGCTGCCTCTCTGCTGTCTCAAGAATCAAACATGAAGAGAACGAGGCCACTCAGGCCAGGACATGTGTGTGGTGTTTATATTGTGCGCTTATGTCAATAAACCGGTTCTGTGAATGAGGGACACAGACAGACACATTTCACACTCGAGTGTGAAATGGGATTCTGAGAATACACATTGGCTCAATTGCTCAAAAGACCCAACATCCTCCAGACACGCAGGACGTAGAGAGAGAATGGATGTGTATTACGTTATTTGTCAGCCTTAAGTATATAGGGGCGATATTCATAGTAAATACACAAAAAGCTGTCTGGCGGAGTTAAGGCACAGTGGCCCTCATTTATCAACGCGGTGTAGCCCGAATAATGAACGTACGGCGATATCACCGCACCTTTCGGCATTTATCAATATATCCTGACGTGGGCTTCATCCTACTTTACGCTGAGATCTCACGTCTGGTCGAGACCAATTGTTGACGTTGGCTGCGCCCGTTTATTCCATTCTAGACCTGCGGAGCAGACGGTCTGACAGGCATCTGGACACATATATCCACTCCAAAATGTATATCTACACTAATAAATAATCCCTGTGAAAATATAACATTTTATAAAGTAATTTAAACAAACTGCTTTAACAGTCATTCGGTTAGGCTTGCAGATCTGCATGGCTGCGTTGGCTATTTGAAAATAGCAGATCTACAAGCTCACAACAGGTCCCATCACTACGCGTTGTGAGCTTGTAGATCTGCTATTTTCAGCGCAGCAGCGATTCTGCGAGATAATTTTCGGGAGCCCCGAGTCCCCGACATTCTTTTCATGGACAGTGAGGTCCAGAGAGAGAGAGAGAGAGAGAGAGAGAGAGAGAGAGAGAGAGAGAGAGAGAGAGAGAGAGAGAGAGATAACCACGATAACGCAATGGTGATTATGAACCACGTACCCAAACCCGTTAAAGGCTGCTTTTCCCAAGCTGAACTATACTATTGTTCAATGAAAAGCATTGTAATCCGATTAGTGGCCATTTTTTCATAATGTATTCGAGTGCAATACACCTACCAACCGATAGGGTCACTCTGTTAAAAGCATATGGCCACCGATCAGATTAAAATGCTTTTTATTGAACAATACGGATGATACAGGTACTTTTGAGAGCCCATATATACATGTAACCTCCGTCGCCATGGGATAAGCACTTTATCTTTGAAATATGAACGTTTATGTAGATGTACGGGTCATAAATGGAGAAAGTGCAAACACTAGGTTGAAGTTCATCCATGACGGTCGTGACAGTCGACCGTCGTGTATCCGTGGCTATTACTCCCTCTAACATTTCCCATGTTTTTAGCAGTGGTGGAAAAAGTACTCAAATTCTTTACTTAAGTAAAAGTACCAATACTGCAATATAGAAATACTCTTGTTACAAGTAAAAGTCCAGAATTCAAAATTTACTTGAGTAAAAGTACAAAAGTATTGGCATCAAAATGCACTTAAAGTACCAAAAGTAAAAGTACTAAATATTTGAAAATAGCAGATCTTCAAGCTCACAACGGGTCGCGATGCGACGCGTTGTGAGCTTGTAGACCGGCTAGGTATAAAATAGGGTTAAAGTGGTTAATGTATGTTTCATTATATCATAATTTATATCTGAAAAGTAACTAAAGTTTTCAAATACATGTAGTGGAGTAAAAGTACAATAGTTGCCTCTGAGATGTAGTGGAGTAGTAGTAAAAGTATTGGAAATTGGAAATACTCAAGTAAAGTACAGATACCTCAAAATTGTACTTATAAGTACAGTACTTGAGTAAATGTACTTAGTTACTTTCCACCACTGGTTTTTAGTGTATTGAAATAATGTCATGCATATTTGTCCAGTGCATAGCCTACTGCAGGCCTTGTTGACTAGATTTAGAATAGATTTTTAAGCTCTTGCTCCTGAAATGATCGATTATTTTTTAAGGGGAAACGCCATCATTTAACATGCAAGTCAATGGGTGAGAAGGACATTGCCAGGCACAAGTGTAGGTAATTAATGTATTTGTGCAAGATGACCCTGCTACTGTATATAAAATGTGTATATTACTCGTTCATCATGGTTCATGTTCAAATAGCTCAATCCAAAATATAATGCTGTAGGCCTAAGTGTTAGGCTGTATTTACGCACCTGCTTAATTG
>NC_139940.1:27961665-27964165 GCF_963454915.1 Gymnoscopelus microlampas | reverse complement strand
CCTGGAACAAAATATTTTTAAATGGGGGTCCGCGGCCAAATACATATCATTTTGGGGGTCCTTGACATGAAAAAGTTTGAGAACCACTGCTTTAAACTAGCGACTGGAAGCATATAGAATTTATGACAATTTTTATTACGGTAAGAAAATCTAGTCTAAAGTTTGTCAAGAAACCCATTCACTTGCGTTAAAATAAATTATTTCTGACACCGCAGGTCGGCGCAGGGTAAAACAGCGCCACTCTGGCCATTCATAAGCTTCCGTGTTGGGCTCATCGTAAATATCCAAGACTTGCCCCTTGGTCCACCTTGATGTACTTATAGCTGCCTCACGCTACAGAAACAGGAGAGGCTATAGGCCTCATTGCTCGGCAAGGCTTACTTACTTACTACCATTGTATAATACAGGGCTTAAGTGGTTAATAACATTAATCGATTTAGATGGTTATAAATAATTCTATTCTAATTTGTTCGTCTCGATTCATTGACAAATAAGAATAAAAAACATGCTTCTTGATTAAGTCGATAATAAGTCGGTTAATGATTCTAAATATCGGTTTGGATATATTTTGGATATATTCTTGGTTAATTGCCCAGCCCTATTGAACGCTGTTCCATATTACCTTACCTTCCATATAACACTCCTCCATATTACCTCTATAAATTGTCTGTCTCGTACACAGATGAGGGGAGCCCCTGTCATGCACTCCCCCGCTCATCACAATCATCACGGATATCTCTGGAGGAATGGTCCAGAACATCCGGGGACTGTGTGTGTGTGCGTGTGTGTGTGTGTGTGTGTGTGTGTGTGTGTGTGTGTGTGTGTGTGTGTGTGTGTGTGTGTGTGTGTGTGTGTGTGTGTGTGTGTGTGTGTGTGGTGGGGGGTGGGGGTTTACACCTGCTGAATCAGGCGCTTCTCTGCCACAGACTGTGATGAAAAGCAATCCACAAGCATCAGCCACGCGGCTATTAGTGGCCTGTTCAAACAGACCGGGCTCTATATGAATACTGTAACCTGGCATACGTGCACACACGCACACACACACACACACACACACACACACACACACACACACACAGCTCTATAAATGCACACTCACGCGGTGGCCTCGTCACACATAGTAGCCGATCTGGTTTCAGTGCCACGGAGTCTTCAACGGGGCCGGGGCACTCAAACCTACCCTGCAACACATTAAGCTAGTGCATTGGTTGGCACACACATGCACACATGCACACACGCACACATGCACAAACGCACACACACACACACACACACACACACACACACACACACACACACACACACACACACACACACACACACACACACACACACACACACACACACACACACCAGTTTGGCCGTGGCTCTTGGTAGTGTCCCGTTCAGCAGGCACTTGAAAGGACACCCTGGAGAGGAGTTCTTTTCACAGTAATAGTACCCAGCATGCACTTAGTGAAGACCCGGTGGCCCTCTCCCACTGTAGTGAAGGGGATGAGGGTTCTCTGTTCCATGGCACAACGCCCTGCACCCCCCCCCCCCCTGCACCCCCACCCCACCCCATCCTGATGAGTGGAGCAAGAAGAGTCTTTCATGGACACAGTGCTGCACTCCACACCAGCTTTGCATATCGTTGTTGTCGGGCGGGAAACCTCATATGTCCAAAACTCTTCCCTTTCAGGATTCAAATTCAAAAGTAGCAGAAATAGTAATAGAAGACGTAAAAGTACATCTTCTATTTTTGCTACATTTTGTGTGACACTAGTATGACGAAGTATAGGGCATTCATTTACGCAAAAACATGTAAAGTTAAAGAGATAAGAGGTTTCTGCCTGACAGCAACGATATACAGTACTCACACACGCGCACACACACGCACACACACACACACACACACACACACACACACGTTTGTATTACTATACTTGTGAGGACATCAACACTTTAGGACAGCCATGTTATGTATGCCATAATAATTGCCATTTTAACCGTAAGCCTAAAGCCAAAAAACAGCAGATCTACAAGCCCACAACGCGTCGCGCTGCGACGCGTTGTGAGCTTATAGATAGGCTGTTTTTCGGTGCATGACATGGGCGCGCAACTAAGTATAAATCATGTTGAACTCTAAGCCTTCTCACACACACACACACAAACACACACACACACACACACACACACACACACACACACACACACACACACACACACACACACACACACACACACACACACACACACACACACACACACACACACACACACACACACACACACACACACACACACACACACACACACAGTTACACCACCCCAGGTGATAGAACCTCTAAGACACCTAAATGTCTTATCCTGACCTGAATGTTTTTCTAATTGTAAACGTATCTCTAAAAAATGTTTTGTTTAACTATAAAACAACCGTTTGTCTTGTGAGGACCAGGAAAACGGTCCTCACAATGTATATTTCTGCAAATTCTACTATACTTGGTCCTCGCAAGTATAG
>NC_139940.1:27941665-27956665 GCF_963454915.1 Gymnoscopelus microlampas | reverse complement strand
GTGTGTGTGTGTGTGTGTGTGTGTGTGTGTGTGTGTGTGTGTGTGTGTGTGTGTGTGTGTGTGTGTGTGTGTGTGTGTGTGTGTGTGTGTGCGTGTGTGTGTATGTGTGTGTGTCATATCTGTCACTCTGAGGCTTCCAGCACGATTATAACGAGCATACGCTTGGCGTCACACAGCTTATCTACATTAACCCGTTGGCTCTTTCTATGTACAGTATGTCTTAATGTATGTGTGTGGGTGTGTGTTTGCATCTTTGTGCTGTATGTGTGTGTGTGCGTGGTTGTCCCTCGTATATTTATGTAAACATGTGCGAGCGTGTTAATCCACAGCAAAGCAACAATGCCGAAACATGTTTTACTCATGTTTTAATGTCTGACTACCCACAGTGACTCAGAGCAAAGACCCTGGCTCAGAGCTGCCTCGGCATCAGGGTTGCCAGATCTGCTTATTTTAATTTCCCTGCAAGATTTTATTTGAAAATAGCTGATCTACAAGCTCACAACGCGACGCGTTGTGAGCTTGTAGATCTGCTATTTTCAAACAGCTGATGTATATGTTAAAGTGCTCATGTTGCCCATAGTCGCTTCTTTTGGGCTGGTTTTGGGCTGGTTTTCCTAGACCTGGTTGCTTGTTTCTCTCACAGAACCTGGCAACACTGCTCGGCATCCTCCTCGCACACACAGCCTCTTCCTCTAACCTCATCTCCCTCCCTATCACTCCCCCACTACCGCCGCACTGCACCCCACCCTAAAACATTCCTTGTCCAGCCAGTGCCTTTGGGGGAAGTCAGCCGCGCAGGCCGAGGTATTGCCAGACCATCACCCCCACCACTCAACCCCCCCCCCCCCTTGCACTCTTTATAGGCCCTCATTCATATCAGAGATTCTAGTCCCCGACAGACAGCACAAGAACAGAATGAATTCCTCACATACAAGTTGGCGGCGTGATCCGGTTTGCAGTAGCCGATTGGCTACCAAAACAGTAGGGGGATGTAACGACGCATCGCGAGATGGTTAATTATCGATACAAATATGTGACAATTCAAAACATTAGAAAAATGTATTGCGATACTCTTTTTAAACTGCGTGTGTTGTATAGTTTTGAGCTTGTTCACCACACACACTTCTTGTTTTTTTTTTTTATCTGTTTCTTAAACAGATCAAAGTGCGATCAAAGGGGGCCACATCAGCACTGCAAGACTGCTGTGAATATACAGACCAGCTCAAGACCACCTGCAATCAACACATTAACCTGGAGAATATGCCGTTACCCAGACCAGCTACATCAGTAAATGCATTGATGATGTCACAGGTCTCCAAGACCATCAACATCCGTGGTGGTTGGCTCCTGAAATCCCAGAATGCTGCCTTCAAATCTGGTGACAAAATGGCCCTCAGAACAGTGAGATCCAACATTTCGTGCCATCAGGGATGCCAAACGTGCACATGCACAGAAAATAGAGACATTTCTTGGACGTGAAGGACACTGGCGCATGTGGCAACGCATCTAGTCCATTACTATCCATAAGACTAGTCCATAAGACCGCCCCACAGCCTGTTATAGCTAGCCTTGCATGGCCAGACAATATAACTGGGCTATTTATTTTTTTCGCACTGGCAGATTCGTCTGGTTTTCCATGATGTGATAGAAACACTAACTATAAGACCGCCCCACAGCCTGTTATAGCTAGCCTTGCGTGGCCAGACAATATCACTGGTCTATTTACTTTTTTTTCGCACTGGCAGATTCGTCTGGTTTTCCATGATGTGATAGCAACACCTCCCTCGCAAATAGATTGAACCACTTTTACACAAGTTTTGTCCTGAACAACATCTCTGCAAGAAAATCCACCCCACTTCCGGACGAACATGCACAGCATGCAGTGCATGTCGTTCAAACAGGTCCACTGATTAGAATGCTGTTCATCAACACTTAAGCTTGGAACACAATTATCCCTGAGAAACGAATGGAGAAGCTGGCCCTGCTGGGCATAAACACCCACCTACAGAACTGGATTCTTAACTTTTTAACAACACCTCCAACTACATCACTCTGAGCACCAGTGCCCCCCCTGAGGGCTCGGCCCCCTGCTGTTCACCCTCATCATGACACACGACTGCTCTGCCAGATACATACTCCAACCACACGTACAGTATAGGTTTGCCACGACAGTAGTGGTGGCATAACCAACAATGAAGAGTCAGCATACAGGGAGGAGGTGCAGCAACTGATAAAACTGTTGAGAGAATGACCTAATGTTTAATGTTGTACAACATCAAATCAAGGCGCTCATCTTTACCTTCAGGAGGGACCATGCTGACCATTCCCCTCGTCCATGGCTTACCAAGTGAGGTCGTCAAAAGCACCAAGTTTCTTGGTGTTCGCATCATTGATATGTCAAGAAAACTCAACAGCGTCTACAGTATACATACTGTAAGTGACGCAAGTCCCCTCTCACCACCTCACCATGTTATACAGGGGCACCATAACGAGGGTCCTTACCAGCTGTATCACTGTTTAGTGCGGAAACTGCACCACTGCGCCGCCGGTTTCTACAACATCAGGTCCACAAGTCCACAACACTCTGTAACAGTTTTTCCCCAGGCAGTCAGGCTACTCAACTCCCTACAATCCCTCCCTCATTTGCCACATCCCCCGCACACAGCTTCAATAATAGCACTCAGCACTTATGGTGGCCGTAGATTAGTGGTGCTGATTAGAGTACAATTTTAACCCTGAACAGATTCCCCATATCACTCACCATGACCATCTGAGCAGCCATGAGCTGGGTAAAGCTGAAACTGAATTTCTCCCACGGGATTAATAACGGTTTACGTTTACCTTTATACCGTGACGTGTCTACTGCACAAGCCTGTCTGGTGTCTATCCAAGTTGCATTACGTTTGTTTGTCTTAATTATTGTTGTATACACTGAACCTGTTTGAACCTTATTGTTCATCTATGGCAGGATGACAAAACTACCTGACTTGACTTGACTGAACATTCCGTGTTCACCAATAACACAGACACGTCAGAGGGTGAGGTTGAGGTGAACAGTTGCGGAAGCAGCAGAAATCAGCAGAGGACACAAATGTCCATTTAACTTCTCTTCTTAATTTCTTCTCTTTGCAGAAAAAAACTAAAAGTAAACATCGCCCAGACACATCAATGAGATGCAATTTTGATCACCAAAGAATTGTCCCGTACGCATTCTGTCTCCCAAAGAATCCCTCACACTGAATCCCTCGTCTCTCCCACAAGAACAAGATCTATCAGTGGTTGGGGCAGAAATGCAACCTGGCAAGCGTGTGTGTGTGTGTGTGTGTGTGTGTGTGTGTGTGTGTGTGTGTGTGTGTGTGTGTGTGTGTGTGTGTGTGTGTGTGTGTGTGTGTGTGTGTGTGTGTGTGTGTGTGTGTGTGCGCGTGTGCGTGTGTGTGTGTTGTCCCGTGGGCTGTCCCAGAGGGGGGGAACGTGCATTTCGTCTGTGAGTCACCGGCAGGGTCTGTGTCTGTGTGTGAGTCCATCAGAACGCATCAGCATCAACATCCTCCAAGTTCGCCTGAGGCGCGCGCACACACACACACACACACACACACACACACACACACACACACACACACACACACACACACACACACACACACACACACACACATCGTACATCCTTAAAACTCCCCAGGGCTACATGCAATCCTCCAATGTACCCTGGAGCTGAGACCGCAGCATCCACCTCCCCCCACCATCCACTCCCCTCCCATGTCAGACAGGCTGTCAACTCACACTGGAGAGTGGTTAGCAGACGCTAGCAGTCAGCCTGGGAAAACACAGAGAAGACCAGGAAGACAGGAGAACCCCCCCCACCCCCCCCCCCCCCCCCCCGCTCTCAGTAAAGACACTACTACAGCATGTAAGACACGGACACAGAGTCAGGAAAAACTGTCAAACAGAGACAGACAGAGTCGGACAGACTTTGCGATTTTATTGGAATTACATACTTTTGTCTTCAGGAAGACAAAAGTAGTGATGAATTTCAAGGTTTATACTGTACTGTACGCTGCTCAACAATATTCCCCTCTAAGGAATGGTAGAACTGAAGTGAACTTGAAAGAGAGAGAGAGCGAGAGAGACAGACAAACGGGAACACAGAGGGTGTGTGTGTGTGTGTGTGTGTGTGTGTGTGTGTGTGTGTGTGTGTGCGCGTGTGCGTGTGCGTGTGTGTGTGTGTGTGTGTGTGTGTGTGTGTGTGTGTGTGTGTGGAACAGGGCTCTCTGTGCAGAGAGTCATTAATGCTCAAGGAGACAGTCGGACCACTCTATTAGCATAACAGAGGGTCTGCAACACGATGGACTCAACCAGCCCTCTTATCTATCTCTCTCATCTTTTCAAACCCACTGTACACACAGCGTGCTTCATCACATGATAGAAGGCCAGCCATTCACACTGCATGCAAACTGAGACAACCATTGATGAGAATTGGAGTGCGCGCGTGTGCATGTGTGTGTGTGCGCGTGCGCGCGTGCTTGCGTGCATATGTACAGAAGAGAATGAAAATAACAATAATAATACAGCAGTGGACTGCGAGTGTTTGATGAGGGCATCTGTATAGACTTGTGACCTCGTTTGGAGTGGTCCTCACTCTGGTGTGTGTCGGGTTAATGAAGTGCCTCTCAGAGTACACACATGTGCCCACACACACTCTCCACACAAAATCTGTATCAAAGGTTGTCTCAGGCAGTGGAACTGAGCGCGCCCAGTAAGTGGATTAATACTGATATGCCAAGGTTTTCCATCCAGTGATTACAGGGTATTGTTGATACTAATTTCCAGTGAGTAATATCCATGTGTATTCTCAGGAAATGATTAGGAGTTATGTTTAGGCAGGGGAAAGCTACGCAAGGGAAAGTGTCTTGCCCATGGGATAAGCCCTGAATTTCCGGTTCACTCTGCTGACCCAGTGGAAGTCGCTTCTTTCTGGTCTTGACTCACTCACCGTGCAGACGGTGTATGAGTGCGTGTGCGTGCCTGGCTGTGTGTGTGTGTGTGTGTGTGTGTGTGTGTGTGTGTGTGTGTGTGTGTGTGTGTGTGTGTGTGTGTGTGTGTGTGTGTGTGTGTGTGTGTGTGTGTGTGTGTGTGTGTGTGTGTGTGTGTGTGTACTGTATGTGTAAGCGTGTGCACGTGTGTTTGTCTGTAATTATACCATGGAGATTCTATGTGTGTATGAGGTGTGCGTCGTGATGCCATGGCACAGTGCCACCAAGCACCTTAGAGCAGGGAAACACTGGGCTTACCCAGCCTATCCATCCAGCAATGATTGGATCATCATGTGTCTGTCACTAACCCCTGTTCTAATTGGATTATTGAGTCTGCGTATCTACTTTGTGTGTCTCGTTGAGTGCAAGAGTTTCCCTGGATTACCTCGTCACTGGTGTGTACAGCGAAGCCAACGGCCGTAAGACGCCCGCGTGACATCACAGTTTGGGTGTCCGGGCCGCTGTGCCCGAACCGATGACTGCCTTTTTTCCTGCTGCGGCGGCTGTGGCACTGACACGGGGTGCCAGGTTCTATCAGCAGCACACGCGCGACGCCACTGAAGACAGAAGACAGAGAGGGAATGCCTCATTTACCTAACCCATTAAGACCGGGAACGCGTCTGTTTTTAGATTTCTTTGGCTATTAGCAAAAATAGTAGATATACAAGCTCATAGCGCGGCACTCAGTGCCTCGCTATGAGCTTGTAGATCAGCGATCTTTTTTGAGAAATCGTGGCAAATTTGTGCAAATCTTTGAATATATATATGTTTTGTTTCTTTTTTTTTTATATTTTTGGGGTCTTTTTCTGCCTTTATTGATAGAGATAGTAGACTGACAGGAAATGGGGAGAGAGATGGGGAGTGACCCGCAGGAAAGGTCGTCGGGATCGGGACTCGATCCCACGACACGCTGTTAGGCTGGCATTGCAGCCTAGGGTGCCTGGACCACCACGCTGCGGCCCAGGTCTATATATATGTTTTAAAGCGAAAACTTTGAACTCCGATCTGTGCTTCTGGGGGTCCCTGGAACAACATATTTTGAAATGGAAAAGTTGGTGCACCACTGATTTAACAACATACTGTTAGGATTTCGAAAACATTTGGCCGTGGACCCCCAGCTCAAAATGTTTTGTTCCAGGGACCCACAGAAGCAAAGATTTGAGTTACAAATGCGGCACTCTACGAGCTTGTATATCTGCTATTTCTGAATAGCCAAAGATACCTAAAATGACACAGGTGCGTTCCCGGATTGAATGCGCTAATGTGATCCCACTGAGCCGCCTGTAATGAGCTGTTAGCTCCATCGTTGTGTCAGTGCCAGCCCTTGAAAATGTTTCCGCTCTGCTAGAGCTGGTGTGAGATCTGCCCAGGCTGAAGGGGGGCTCACACCTGGTTCGAGTTACCCACGAAACAAGGCTTTGTAATCCAGTAAAATTCCTCTATGGATGAAATTAGAATTAGAAGTCCTGTATAAAAATGGATAATTTGATAGTTTGAGGCCTAGAAACCATGTATGATATGTGTCCTCTCTGGCCACTTTCATGTCAAATATCTGTGAGTATAGCCACATTCATATGAGAATTTGAATCTGGGATGACAGTCCAATATGTCAACCTTGAAAGAAAAATGAACAAAACCATAATCTAATCATTAGAATTTTGGTATGTTTAGCCATTCTGCATTCCAGGCCATTACAAGTGATTAACAATTTCCCTCATCCAGCTCATGTCAGGATAACACATTTTACTACATTGATCGTTTTGGTACAAAAATACAAATATTAAGGTAAGTTGAAAAACAGGCACAAAAATCCCAATGAAATCAATATTCTAAAAACAAATTCCTCATAATTATGTTCTCAGTTTAATTTATTCTTTGCTACAATGTATTTATTTTATTTCTCGTCGCTGTTCATTTATTTTATTTCTCGTCGATGTTAGTGGCACCACTGAGCAAGGACATATTCCTGCCTGGTACTGTACATGTTGCAGGATAAAGCCCCTTGCAGACTTGCACACATGACTACATGAAAGTGGTCTTACAGTAGGTGCAAAAACGTTTGGGGACCCCTGGCCTCCTAGACAACAACATAATGTTAGACCTTGTTAGACCTAGCTTGATCAGAGGATTAGCTGCTTTCACTGCGAGGGGAAGAAGTGAGTTCATGCAACCACAAGCATGTCTATCTTGTTCTGGTTGAACTGACAGCAAGGCCTCAGGACTGTGCTATGAAATCATTTTCTCCACAATTACAAAGACTTTGCTTATGTATCATAATCTATGGTAAATATATTGCTACATTAATATAACAGTACATTGATGCATTCATTCTTAATTGAACTGCCAGTATGTTCTTTTTGTCCGGAACTAATTAGGAACTCTTTAAGCCATTATGGTGACCAGTCATGGTCTGTATGTAGTCTGGGAGGCCTTAAATTATCTCTTTCACTTCCTAAAAGCACACAATGTTCACAACACACACACACACACACACACACACACACACACACACACACACACACACACACACACACACACACACACACACACACAGAGGCTTGATGTGTCACGGTTCACATGAAAGGAGGCCTCTGTACTCATGCCCAAGCATACTGTATGTGATTACATTGATAATGTGAATGGATTCTCACACAGGCAGTTTAAACATGTACTGTACTGTGCATCTTTCTCTGTGGACTCCCATGAATCTATAGCTCAACAGCGCAGAATAGAATGTGTGCGTGTGCGTGCGTGCGTGCGTGCGTGCGTGTGTGCGTGCGTGCGTGCGTGCTGCATGGGCATGAATGATGCATATGCCAATCCATAAGGCTCATCGACAGACAAGGTACTGTTCCTCAACTAGAAGGAGCACTGGAGGAGAAACAAACTTGATGTCCTCAGAGCAGGTCACACACACGCGCACGCACACTCACACTCACACACACACACACACACACACACGCACGCACACACACACAGAGCACGAAGGCCCAAGATGTCAGTACTAGAATTTGGTGAAGGAAACCACAAAAGCTGAAAGATAAGATAAGATGCTACTTTGTTGTCCGGCTGCTTGCCACAGCTGGCCTAACCCACAACACTTTAACATGTCATCCCCCTCTCTGTCCCTCCTTTCCTGTCGATCCTTCACTGTCACTATCAAGAATGAAGCAGAAATGCCTAAATAAATAAATAATTAGAAGTAAGTTCAAGTCCTATTAAAACAGTAATAGAATAGACACAGCACCACATGTAAAATGAAAGGATAAAACCAGGTAGTGCACTCCTAGTGAGTGCTTCAAATCTGACTCCCATCTTATCTCGCTTATCTCTCCTCTCTCTCTGCCCTGGTTTCCTGTCTCTCTACGCTCTCCTGTCTGAAATAAAGCATTAAAGTAACAATACATATTTAAAGAATGATAAAGCATAAATAAGTGTACAATATATACGGGTATGTATATGCCTAGTGCAATCAATATCCTCTTATATCAGCACAAAGTTCATGGACCATACAGCATGCTGGTAAGGCCATTATCACCCCGCACATGCACACACATAAACACACAGCCCACTCACACATGAATAATACATACACAGATGTCCTTGTACTTCTATAAATGTCCTTTGACTGATTTCAACTGCCTACATTAATTCCCTAACCCCTGACTTTATGACCTCCGCCCGTAACCTAACCTTAACCTTGCTCCTTATCTTAACCTAACCTTAATTTCAACCCTTTTCCGAAACCCTGAAATAGCCCCTTGGAAAGTGAGAACCAGCAAAATGTCCTCCCTTTCCCACGATTTTCCTATTCTTTCTATCCTTGTGAGGACATCTGGACCTCACAAGATGGATGTACGAGAACACAACACACATTTCATAGTATTATCTGTCAATGTCCCGAATGTTATCAGGCTTGAATTCGTCACACACACTGTAATAGCCACAATGCAGAGCAAGACAATTCAGAGAAATCACAGAAACGCACGAGCATGCATGAGACACATACTGTACGCGTACAAATGTTAACTACTTAAACTAGCAGATCTACAAGCTAACAAAGCTTGTAGATCTATTTTCGGCAAAGATATGTCGGAAGAAAACAGAAAATACGCTACTATAGCAGTGTTGATTTTGACAGCACATTTTGATTTAGTTTTAGTCATAGTCTTTTGAATAAAATTCCATTTAGTTTTAGTCATATTTAGGTCATCTGAAATGTTTTAGTTTTTGTCTATTTTAGTCGTCTAAATATCATGAGATTTTAGTCAACTAAATATACAGTTGATTTAGTCGACTAAAATGTATTTTGGCGGGCCTTGATGGCGTTGTAATGGCTGATATTACACTTGGTTGCATGCTGAAAATAGCCGATCTATAAGCTCACAATGCGTCGCGCTACCCAAGCGCAACCAAACATAAAATGACTTGTCTTTTAGTTCTACTGGATCTCTTCTCCACTAGTCCCTCACTAACATTTTAGTCTAGTTTTTATTTGTTGACGAAATTGTCAATATATTTAGTCTTCGTTTTAGTCATCATAGCTTAGTTTTTATTTTGTTAAGGTTTCGAGGCCAATAGGCTCGAAGCCTTATTACATCTGTAAGAGTTCATTATTCTTCCGCCGGTTTTGCCAGTTCTGGCCTAACCGCGTGGTCACTTTTTATGAAATTCGGCAATATGGTAGAGGGCTATGCCAAACGGCGAAAACCCGAAACATTGGCCAAAGGGTGGCGCTGTAGCACTCAATTGAAATATGCCAACTTTGAACAGGTACAACTCATGCCCTGTTTGACCCACAGCCATGAAACTTCGATGCACACATGCGTCTCCTCATGCCTAACAACTTTCACACTCTGACTTTTGACCTCTGACCTTTAGATCTCCCACCATTTCGAATTCTATGAAAAGCAGTAAAAAAGACTCTTCCTTCGTACAGATTGAGCAATCTGTACGAAACTGTATACACATGAACTTTGGACCAATGCCGACAGACGTGAGCAAGCGGATTTTCCATAAGTGAAAACGTTAAGCTTTTATAAGCCAATGAAAATTGCAGTTTTATGACAATTATTCATCTGCCCCTAAAACATACATGCAGACTCGCATTTGTTTGACACTTTGCAATATTGTAGAAGGTCATTCCAAGTATCACTGAAACCAATCTTACTCCAATTGGTCAAAGGGGGGCGCTATAGCAATTTTTTGAAAATGCAAACTTTAAACAGGCAAAAGTCATGCCTCGTTTGGCCGACAGCCGTTAAACCTGCTTACACATTTGCCTTGACTCATGAGGAACACATGTATCACTTTGACCAGTAAGCTCTGCCCTTAGATTGTCTGCAATTTTGAGCAGTTTGAAAAACATTTAAATCCAGGATTTCTGAGCAATTTGCGTGAAAGTGTGTCATGTGTGTGAACTCCCTTTTCACTAGTTCAGGTGTGTAGGTTCAATAGCTTGATAGCTTAATCATCTGCCTTGAAACCACAGGGTTGCTGGTTCGAATCCCACCTCAGGTAGACTTCATTATAATTGCATTGCACACAACATGACTGTATCAATGAGGAACATATCTATCACTTTGACCAGTAAGCTCCGCCCTTAGATTATCTGCAATTTTGAGCAGTTTGAAAAACATTTAAATCCTGAGCAATTTGCGTGAAAGTGTGTCATGTGTGTGAACTCCCTTTTCATCAGTTCGGGTCTGTTAGCCCAATGGCTTAATCATCTGCCTTGATACCACAGGGTCGCCGGTTCAAATCTCACCTCATGCAGACCTCAACTCAATTGCATTGCACACAACATGACTGTATCAATGAATAAACATGCAATTGTTAAATGAAAAGCTTATTGAGAGTAGTTGTTTTCAATGTATGATGTACTTCATTCCCTCTTTTGTTTTGTTTTGTTTTGTTGGATTCTCCCTTCTCACTGACCAAGGCTGTGGATTGAATAGCTTGATCAATACAGTGTTAGTCTCATGTGCCAAAGGTCCACGGTTCAAACCCCACTCGTCACAGTTTACATTTAAATTGCATTATACAAAACATGACCCTGTTAATTCAGACATGTGCAATTGTTAAACAATACCATGAATTGCTTTTGAGAGTAGTTGTTTTTTATGTATGACATACTTTCTTGTGAAAATAGCTGATCTACAATCTCACACCTTTTTAGATAGCAACGCGTTGTGAGCTTGTAGATCGACTATTTTCACTAGTTTCCATTCCGAAATGTATTGAGCAGTTTGAAAAACATTTAAACCAAGGATTTCTGAGCAATTTGCGTGAAACTGTGTCAAATAAATGTTGGACGCCCTTTTTCACAGGTTCAGGTGTGTTGGTTCAATAGCTTGATCGCTTAATCATCTGCCTTGAAACCACAGGGTCGCCGGTTCGAATCCCACCTCATGTAGACTTATAATTGCATTGCACACAACATGACTGTATCAATAAATGCATGTGCAATTGTTAAAAATAACGAGAACTGTATACTTGAAAGTAGTTATTTTTAATGCATGACGTACTTCATTCGCCCTTTTGTTTTGTTTTGTTAGATTCTCCTGTCTCACTGTCTGATCCTGTGGATTCAATAGCTCCACCAGTAGAGTGTGAGCCTCATGTGCCGAAGGTCCCTGGTTCAAATCCCACTGATTACAGTTTACATTTAAATTGCATTGTACAAAACATGACCCTGTTAATTCAGACATGTGCAACTTTTAAACAATAACATGAAATGCTTTTTTGAGATTAGTTGTTTTTTTATGTACAACATACTTTCTTGTGAAAATAGCCAATCTACAATCTCACAACTCACAACACATTGTCAGCTTGTAGATCAACTATTTTCACTACTTTCCATTCCAAGAACACAAAACAAAACTTTATTGCTAAATATTTGTCAACCAGTAATCTAGAGTAGTTAGCAAAACAGAGGCTTGGTTCATAACGGACTGAAAAACCTATAGATATCAACAGACACCATCAGGGAGGCTATATTTCTAGTTCAATAAGAAGAGAGGCAGCCTGTGAATCCATAGGTCGCTGGTTTGATCCCTGTCCCCAACAATGCATCGAGGTGATCATTATTTGGAATTCTTACTTTGTTACAAACATACTCCTGGTAGCCTGTCTCTCTGTCTGTCTGCCTCTCTCTCACTCTGTCACTGTCTGTCTGCCAATCTGCCACTCTGTCACTGTCTGCCAGTCTGCCAGTCTGCCACTCTGTCACTGTCTGCCAGTCTGCCACTCTGTCACTGTCTGTCTGTCTGTCTGCCAGTCTGCCACTCTGTCACTGTCTGTCTGTCTGCCAGTCTGCCAGTCTGCCACTCTGTCACTGTCTGCCAGTCTACCACTCTGTCACTGTCTGTCTGTCTGCCAGTCTGCCACTCTGTCACTGTCTGTCTGTCTGTCTGTCTGTCTGTCTGTCTGCCAGTCTGCCACTCTGTCACTCTGTCACAGTCTGTCTGTCTGCCAGTCTGCCACTCTGTCACTGTCTGTCTGTCTGTCTGCCAGTCTGCCACTCTGTCACTGTCTGTCTGTCTGTCTGTCTGTCTGTCTGTCTGTCTGTCTGCCAGTCTGCCACTCTGTCACAGTCTGTCTGTCTGCCAGTCTGCCACTCTGTCACTGTCTGTCTGTCTGCCAGTCTGTCTGTCTGCCAGTCTGCCAGTCTGCCACTCTGTCACAGTCTGCCAGTCTGCCAGTCTGTCTGTCTGCCAGTCTGCCACTCTGTCACAGTCTGTCTGTCCGTCTGTCTGTCTGTCTGCCACTCTGTCACAGTCTGCCAGTCTGCCACTCTGTCACAGTCTGCCAGTCTGCCACTCTGTCACAGTCTGCCAGTCTGCCACTCTGTCACTGTCTGTCTGTCTGCCAGTCTGCCACAGTCTGTCTGTCTGCCAGTCTGCCAGTCTGCCACTCTGTCACAGTCTGCCAGTCTGCCAGTCTGCCACTCTGTCACTGTCTGTCTGTCTGTCTGCCAGTCTGCCACTCTGTCACAGTCTGCCAGTCTGCCAGTCTGCCAGTCTGCCACTCTGTCACAGTCTGCCAGTCTGCCAGTCTGTCACAGTCTGCCAGTCTGCCAGTCTGCCACTCTGTCACTGTCTGTCTGTCTGTCTGTCTGTCTGTCTGTCTGCCAGTCTGCCACAGTCTGTCTGTCTGCCAGTCTGCCAGTCTGCCACAGTCTGTCACAGTCTGCCAGTCTGCCAGTCTGCCACTCTGTCACAGTCTTCCAGTCTGCCAGTCTGCCACTCTGTCACAGTCTGCCAGTCTGCCACTCTGTCACAGTCTGCCAGTCTGCCAGTCTGCCAGTTTTCTCGAAACCGCTCATTGCTGCTTGCAGCTATATTTTTTATTTTGTTTCCGTCAGTGAAAAAAGGTAGTCGACTAACATTTTTCGTCATAATTTTAGTCGACAAAATCAACACTGTAGTATAGAGCCCTGAGGCACTCCGTTCAACAACGTATGGGGTTTAAGTGGTTGAATACAGTACAGGTATGTACAGTACAGTATGCACATTGCACCAACACTAGCCTGAAGAAGTTTCATGATAGCTTTCTGTACATCACAGCGTGCCGCTCTACTCTTTGTTTGATTGTTCAGCTAAATATTTTCATAACCTATGACCACGACGTAGCTTAGAGCACAATTGTTTCAAAACAGATCAAGGTTGAAGGGTTCATGGGTGTTTATTGTCACATAATACAATACAGCTGGTAGTAACATTGCAGGCAATGACATTCTAATTCCTGGACCTTCCTCAGTGTGTACTGTGTATAACAAAACATCAAAATAATAATAATAATAATATATAAATAATAATAATAATAATAATAATTGCAATACAAATATCTAAATATAAACCAAAAAGTTAAACAAACTAGCATCGGCATGGAACATAAATCTTTAATCCTGTAGACTAGAGTCTATATCATGCAGTATGTACGGTATGTAGCTATATTCTGTAAGTATGAGTTAATAGTGCAGTCACATAAGTGGCTTCAGTGTTGCTGGTAAACAGGTAGATGATAGATAAACACTGGGGATGAGTAAGGGGTGAATTGTGTTGAGGTGAGGGTACAGTATATCTTACGGTCTGGTTTTAGAGGCTGTTACTAAACAATACAGTAAAACAAGCCTGACAGTAATGAAGTAGAATTACCGGGAAATATATTGTTCAATAGAGCTTTGAATATAATATACATTTATTAGTTATTACTATAATCACAATCTGCACTCTTATAAAACACTCGCTGCACAGTGAGCGTCAACACCAATCTCTCTCCCACTGTCTCTCTCACACACAGCGCGCGCTCATAGGCATGCATGCAATTTCATGTAACTCTGGGAGTGTAGAAGTAGATCCTTACGGGTACATTTTTTAATTCTCGGAATTGTACTGTGCACACTCAAATCTGCCAACATACAGTATAGTATATACTATACAGAGTGGTGTCTACAGTGGCTAGCTCCATTGTGGTAAACCCACAAATGGATCAGGTCAGACCTGTCATGTAAAGCCCCTTGGCTTGGCCGCTATGACTCTCTGTGCATTTTCTCTACATTGTGAGGCCTAATCCGACAAGCCCCTCTCTCACACAAACATCCATTAGAAACGTCTTTTCACCCAGGCTCCCATCCCCTCATCTCCCCTCCAGGCACCCCACCCCCATCTGCATGCAGGTGCACACACACTCACGCACATGAGGGGATAATCCACACGGCTATTATAAGTGGGAAATTAAGTACAGGACCACACCTGCCTTAGTTCTAATATTCAAAACCCCACTGGAAAAAAATACCCCCTAAAGCTTTGAATATTAGAAATGTATGAATTAGCCCAAATATGCTGGGTCTGTATGTACACGTACATGCATGTGCATGTTTCTGACATGCCTTATTCTAGGCCTAAAGCAGGACAGGTACTAGGAACAAAGAACAATTCAACCACATACATTTTTGAATGCATAGACT
>NC_139940.1:27906665-27936665 GCF_963454915.1 Gymnoscopelus microlampas | reverse complement strand
ACAGTACAGTAACAGTTCTATATTGCAGTATTGATACTTTTACTAAAAAGATTGAGTACTTTTTCCACCACTGGTAATAATCAAAACCAAGGTACTGGAACCAGCGGTGGCGAGGGTGTGATGTCACTGACAGTGGTGCTTTCTCTTGAATCAGAACCAATGGACTCAACCATCGTCAATATGAAGTTCTTTTTCAGACACGGCCTAGCCTGCCTCACTGAAGTCCGCTGGTTGAGCAGAGGGGTAACTTGTGAAACATTTCTTTCAATTAGCCTGCCTTTGGAAATTGGACTAACATTGTTGTTACAGACAGTGCTTGAACTGGGGCACTACTCAACAGTCCAGAATACAGTGCTGATTATTTCTGCCCTCCTGAACACCCTATATTTGAATTATTACCTCCACTTTATGGTGAATCTTATGTAAGTATGCATGTTGGGAAGCTGACTGTACACAGATGGACACATGCTCCAGCACTTCCAAGGCAACCTGCAGCCACCCTTTTGATTGATTGATTGAATACTTCATTAGACAGAAATGTGAACAGTACGAGGTACAGTCAGGCATTTAGGCTAAAGGGATAACACAAAAAAGTCCTGTGGACTAGTTTCCATTGTGTGTGTGTGTGTGTCTGAGTGTGTGTGTGTGTGTGTGTGTGTGTGTGTGTGTGTGTGTGTGTGTGTGTGTGTGTGTGTGTGGGTGTGTGTGTGTGTGTGTGCAATCTGTGCATGTGTGAGTGCATTCGTGTATGGTGTTGATGCGTAGGAGAACTGTTTTGGCTTACAACATGGCTGTTGACGGCTTGAGTTGTCATGACGATAGTAGTAAGACGTCACCATGGCGACTGTGAGAAGTCCACACACATTTTCTTACATCACGGCAGTTATCCCGAGCCCAGTTTGAACAAGAAGGAAACAAGACTTTTCTTTCATAAGAAATTCAGTAAACCCATAATTCATACCAACGATCATGTCATGGACCCCAAATTGATATGTATTGGCCACTGACCCCATCTGAAAAGATTGTGTGCCAGGAACCCCCATAAGAGAAGATTTGGACATGATTCCAAAATGTCCAGATGTGTTGCATCGCAACGTGTTGTGATCATGTAGATTGTCTATTTTTTTAATAGCCGAAGTATAAAATAGGGTTAAAGTGGTTAAAGGGTTAAACTGATTGTGATGCTATATTAACACATTCTGCTGGGGCCCAATGAAACCCCTTCAAGGAACCCTGGGGGTCCACGGACCACAGGTTGAGAACAATTTATCTAGTTAACCTTGAAAGTCATACACTTTGTAATGTTTTGAAGAAATTATTTAAAGGTTTGATATGCAAGGGATAATTGACGGTGAGCCGGTCATTGTTGAGAAATAAACGCTGACAGGATGATTAGATGATTAGATCCCGACGTGAATCATCCTGAATCATCGCCAATTATACCGCTTATTACACGGCTACTCAATAAAGAAATTAATAAATTGACACCAAAGTAGCAAAATGAAGGATTTCATTGCTTACGGTAATAAAAGTAGTCCATTAATTTATGCCAGGTGCGTCCAGTGCAACATGTCGCCTCGGGAAACAACAGGAAGTGTTGATCAAATAGAATCAATTTCCGGTTACTGCATTGTCTATTTCTCGCTTCAAATGTTTTAAAAAACATTCTTCAGAGCAAAGTTTAGCTGTCAATGACATTGTGTGTTTGTTTACATGGCTGCCGTGTTGGATACGGCACAAAATCCAGCAGCGCAGCAGGTGCTCTGAGCCTTTGATTAGACAGCGGCCTGTTATTGAGCTCAGCGGTCATTATTCAGAAATAACACACCGCTCAATTCAGTGATTGACCAATCAGAATCAAGCATTCAACCAAGCCGTGTAATAATAGGAGCTCATGGTCCACCAATCTCCTGAGAACACTAGGATGAAGTTAGTGGGATGAATTTCTCATTTTCAGCCTTGCGTGTGTGTGTGTGTGTGTGTGTGTGTGTGTGTGTGTGTGTGTGTGTGTGTGTGTGTGTGTGTGTGTGTGTGTGTGAGAGTTAGGCCTCTAGACTATCTAATGTTGGAGGAAGTGTCATAACAGGGCCTATTCGTTTCAAAACTGTGTATGTACTACCATGGTGTAATAGTGCTTTACGGAAAGGGTAGGAGGCCGCAGACAAGTTGACCATTAAATCACAGAAGAGCATCGGTCTGTGACACGACAAGGTACAAGTTCCCACATATCTCCCACACACACACACACACACACAAGGCCACCACACCGGCACAAACGTCAGCCAATCACACACAACAAAGCTCTGACATCACGGCTGACATGACAGCTAAGCAGTAACAGCTGCCTTGTAGTTACAGGCCACACCACAGACCAGTGACGCAACAAGTGTTTGTGCGCGCACGCTCGTGTGTGTGTGTGTGTGTGTGTGTGTGTGTGTGTGTGTGTGTGTGTGTGTGTGTGTGTGTGTGTGTGTGTGTGTGTGTGTGTGTGTGTGTGTGTGTGTGTGTGTGTGTGTGTGTGTGTGTGAGGCGCGCGTCTAAATCACCATTACGTCCGTGCGTCTGTATAGAATAGACAGGACTGGTGTGGTCAGTGTGGGAGAGATGAGTCACGAGGTCAAACTAAAGTTACATTCCTGTGAGGAAGGGAGAGAGAGGGGGGGGCGAGAGAGAGAGAGAGAGAGACATAGCAGCTTCAAGATCTCATAAATATAAGAGATATCCGTCGCTGTCGGGCAGAAACCTTGTATCTCAATATTTCAACTTTTGATGTTTCTTTTTCCCGTAAATGAACGCCCTACTCCATCATACAGAAGTAGTGAAAATAGCCAATCCATTTTCGCTATTTTAAAATGTTTTAAAAATGCAGATTAAAAAGGAACGGTTTTGGACTTTCTACCCGAAGTCAAAGACACCTGTAGCTAACGTAACGCGTTTCCATGCAGCACCGGCCTGTGGTGTGTTACATGTTCCTGTTGTTCACCGACTGTGTGTGTGTGTGTGTGTGTGTGTGTGTGTGTGTGTGTGTGTGTGTGTGTGTGTGTGTGTGTGTGTGTGTGTGTGTGTGTGTGTGTGTGTATGGTTCACTCCACTGAGGAAAAGAGGGAATCCTGCCCAGACATTCCATGGCACAGATTCCCAAAGAGTTTCCACTACAAGTAGACACACACACACACACACACACACACACACACACACACACACACACACACACACACACACACACACACACACACACACACACACACACACACACACACACACACACACACACACACCCTGCCCCTCTTGAGATGAATTACTGTGTCTAACGTGCTATGGGAAACAAAGTAGAACAGAGTAGACAAGAACTTACACAGTCACCTACAACAGCAGGGAGGATTCTCAAGCCTTTTCATTTCAAGGACCTCCAGTTTGATATGGATTCTTATCTCTGGGACCCAAATCAATACTGTAAAATGAAATCTCTTAAGATCCAAATTAATCTGTAACTTAAGGCTCCATTTGTACACTCTTTTGAGTTACAGACCCAGTCTGTTTAGTTCTTTATTATGAATATTTAGCTGGGGACTCACTGGAACCCCCTCAAGGACCCCTGCCGGTCCCTGGACCCCACGTTGAGAACCAGTGACCTAGTGTGAGTCTAAAATACAGTAGAATTCTCAGTGGTAATTTAACTCTGAACTGTAAAAAAGGCTACAGACCCCCATTTAATAGCATTTCTATCTCTGGGACCCCAATTTACATTTATGTTGTATTTATAATTTAACTCTGAGAGTGTACAAATGGGTGTTTGTACACTCTCAGAGTTACAGAACCATAAGGGTCCATTTGGTTCCTAACTATCCATCATTAACTAGGGACCCCCTGGAACTCCCTCAAAAACCCCTGGCGGTCCCCAGACCCCACTTTGAGAAACAATGGTGTACATTCATGTGAAAGAGACAGAGCAGTCAAACCGGACACGTGCAGTGACAGTGACACCCAGACTGTTGCCACCATCCTACCCACATGCAAATTCATGTCAGTTCTAATTCCACTGGGGTTTCCTACAATGCAAAGCAAGGGCAGCCCCTCCCTGATGAGGACCAATGATAAGATACAATCCATCTAGTCCAGCCATTCCCAACCTGTGGGCGGGGCCCGCTTGTTTGTCGTGAGGATATTGCAAATTAGTCCCCAAAACAAAGATTTTAATGATAATATAACATTAATATTAATCAATTACTGTACTTTTTTTCTTTAAAGGGATCCCTGGCTAATAAGACAAATGTGCCTTAATACATTATAATTGCCCTCTATAACTAAAACATTCATGTTTTACTCAAGAGGGGCAATGCCCGTCTCAAGTTGATGATGTCATTTGTCCATGTGGTCTAGCCTTATGGAATCTATGGAATGCAAGTGCAAAAAAAACATTTAAAATATTGATTTGATGCCTTAGTAAGTAGTAAGTTGTTTTTTTATTTTCACATGCATTCCATAAATTCCATAGGGCTAGAGTCTAGACCATACATGGACAAATTACATCATCAACTTGTGACGGCATTGCCCCTATTGAGTGAAAGATGAACTATTTATAAAATAAATACATTATTGTCTCCGCCAGGAGACTATGTTTTCACTTTCCGTCCTCCCCCCCCCTCGGCCAAGCTAACATTGGTCAAGCCTCACGTGACACGTGACAATACGTTGAAAGAGTGTGCTCTGATTGGCTAGTGAGACGCATGACGTATAGCGGCCTATAAATAGATGTGTCACTTCGGAGCGCTGCGGTGCGCGTTCCGAAGTGCCATCAGTGCCATCAGCGCCATCAGCCAAGCTAACATTTAGTGGTTACATGTCGCCTTTCCGACAGACGGATAGGACACTTACACAGACAGGACGGATAGGACACTTACACAGACAGGACGGATAGGACACTTACAGTATACAGACAGGACGGATAGGACACTTACACAGACAGGACGGATAGGACACTTACACAGACAGGACGGATAGGACACTTACACAGACAGGACGGATAGGACACTTACACAGACAGGACGGATAGGACACTTACACAGACAGGACGGATAGGACACTTACACAGACAGGACGGATAGGACATTTATACAGACAGGACGGATAGGACACTTATACAGACAGGACGGATAGGACACTTATACAGACAGGACGGATAGGACACTTATACATAACATAAGAATTAGAACATTCCCAACATTCCCAACACAAGTCTGCTGGCGGAGACTTGTGCTCCGAGGAGCACATTTTCTAGTTTAAGGTGTTTTTGGGCGGTGTAACCGCCCCTATATGTGAGGTTTGGACATCGACATTCGCTGCACTGTGATTGGCCACCATTGTACCCCCCTAACCCTGCACCGTGATTGGCCACCATTGTACACCCCTAACCCCTACACATTCAATGCAAATCTATACTTTTCTTTAAGTGAGCTTCCATCACTGTGATGACCACTAGCTGCAATGTGATTGGCTGACTCTATTGGCTGACTCTATTCAGGACTGTGATTGGCTAGCGAAACACATGACACATGTGCATAGCCCTATAAATAGGACTATGCACTTAAAAAAACACATTTTTTTTTTAAGTGAGTCATGTGATGACCACACACCGCCCACTTCACACTGGGTGTGATATTTACTCTCCGCAGGAGAGTATTGTTTTCACTTTCTAAATATGACACACCGATTGGTCAAGCCTCACGTGACACGTGACAATACGGTGAAATACTGTATAAATACATGGCGTCACTTTGACAGTGTCTCTGCCACTGTGAAAGTGAGGTAAGACAGGAACCATCACGAAATGGCTGCATGGCTGATACATAATTGGCAGATAGGACAGATAGGACACTTATATAGACAGGAGGGATATGACACTTACACAGACGGATAGGACACTTACAGTACACAGACAGGACGGATAGGACACTTATACAGACAGGACGGATAGGACACTTATACAGACAGGACGGATAGGACACTTATACAGACAGGACGGATAGGACACTTATACAGACAGGACGGATAGGACACTTACACAGACAGGACGGATAGGACACTTACATAGACAGGAGGGATATGACACTTACACAGACAGGACGGATAGGACACTTACAGTATACAGACAGGACGGATAGGACACTTACAGTATACAGACAGGACGGATAGGACACTTATACAGACAGGACGGATAGGACACTTACACAGACAGGAGGAGTAGGACACTTACATAGACAGGACGGATAGGACACTTATACAGACAAGACGGATAGGACACTTATACAGACGGATAGGACACTTATACAGACAGGACGGATCAGACACTTATACAGACAGGATTACAGATAGAACATTCCCAACATTCCCAACAGCGGAGAGTTGTGGCATTATTAGCTAGGGATCCTTTTCAAACCTTCAAAAAAAAAGTTCAAGGTGACACCGATAAATAGGAACTTAAGTACACTATATTAGTTCCATTGATCCAAGCCGGAACACAATAGATATATTGATCATTAAAATGAACATGCTCTGTCAGGCTGCATTGAGCCTATAGGTGCCTGGACCGCTACGCCAGCTGTCCAGGCCATGGACCACCCTTCAGACCACTTAACGGCTGCAAGCGTTAAGTGGCAGATGGGTGGGCCACGAACGCTTTCGAGATTCTATTCCATCAGAGATTCCATCCTACAGGAAGAGGCTTCATGATCTTGTACAGCCGGACATCTACACAGCATATGAGATCAAACACACTGTCTACACATCTAGTTGACATCAAGTCAAGTGACATACTGCATAACACCAGAACCACTTTAGGTTTGGAACCTGGATTTGGGGTTTTTTCACGTGTCACGTGAGGACACTCACCAGAGCAACTGCATAGAAAGACCATTGTAAGTCTTTCAATCCATGGACTCTAAAGCAGATGAATTTATGCTTCGGCGTTAGACTGCATCGGTTGCAAATCAGTGATACTTCATACAAAAGCCAAATTATTAGACTTGAGAGAGAAAAAAACAGGGGTGGGATTCAGACTGCAGAGGGGAACACAGAAGTGAACAAAGAAGTAAGCATAGCTTTTCCCACTCATTCTGCCTCTCTCTCTCTCTCTCTCTCTCTCTCTCTCTCTCTCTCTCTCTCTCTCTCTCTCTCTCTCTCTCTCTCTCTCTCTCTCTCTCTCTCTCTCTCTCTCTCTCTCTCTCTCTCTCTCTCTCTCTCTCTCTCTCTCTCTCTCTCTCTCTCTCTCTCTCTCTCTCTCTCTCTCTCTCTCTCTCTCTCTCTCTCTCTCTCTGGCGGTGCCACGATCCAACAATTCCTCTGCTCAATCCAACCATCACTCCCCCGTTCTTTCCTCCATCCATCCATTCCTCCATCCCTCTATCCTTCCACTGTCCTCAAGTGGAGTGGTGCAGTGGAGCATTTCCACGGCATTGGCCAGGAGAGCTTCCACAAGGCGTCACGAACACACACACACACACACACACACACACACACACACACACACACACACACACACACACACACACTGTGTGTATATATATACACACACATTTAGTGTATGCTGTATGATAGAATGATCCATTTGACACAAGCATAATAACTTATATATAAGCCATCACAGATATCCAGATATGTTCATGGAGGATAGGGATATGAGTGTGGAAAGCATCTCACACACACACACACACACACACACACACACACACACTGCAGTCTAGCGGTCATGGACATTGTTGAGTCAATAGCCATTGCGTACGCTGCTGTGTTACCTCATCAAACCTGCTTCTATTCCTGTCTGATTTGAATACGATTCTTTAGAGCAGAGCTGCTTTCCTGTGTTTGTGTGTGTGTGTGTGTGTGTGTGTGTGTGTGTGTGTGTGTGTGTGTGTGTGTGTGTGTGCGCGTGTGCGTGTGCGTGCGTGTGCGTGTGCGTGTGCGAGTGTGAGTGTGTGTGTGTGTGTGTCTGTTTGTTATCCCCACCAGGCCAGCCAGGGGTGGGGATTATGTTTTCACTCCTGTGAGTCCATCCATCCGCCCACCTGCATGTGCGTTGATGACTTTGTATCAGTGTTTGTTTTGTGCGCACGCGCGCAGGTGTGTGCGTGTGTGTATGTGTATGTCTGCACGGGTAGCAATGGGTCCAATATAGCAACAGTGAGGAGGAGAGAGGGAGAAAATATAGTAGAATCCTCAGTGTTGAGTGTGTACAAATGGAACCATATGGACGTAAGGGTCCATTTGGTTCCATTTGTACACTCTCAAGAGTTACAGAACTGTACGGGTCCATTTGGTTCCTAACTATCGATCATTGAGCTGGGGACTCCCTGGAGTTCCCTCAAGGACATCTGGGGGTCCCCGGCCCGGACCATAATGTTCAGAACCAGTGGTGTGGAAAAGAGGCACTATCTGGACAGGGGGAACTGACTCAAGTGAAATTGGTGCAGGGGTCAGAGTAAGATCATGACCTCCTTTCACCCCGTTTCTTTTCTAGCTGTTGTCTGTGTCGCATAATTGGAGCAGCCGAATAAATAATGTTCCATGTGATTCTGTACAAACTATAACTTCACTCCTCGCTGACCCCCAAGGATACAAACACCCACTTTATACTTGGTCAACCCTTTCTGATATGCACTAATACAAAAATAAGACATTTATGTTGTTAAGGGTGCATACATCTCCTATAATGTGTATGTTTATTCAGCTTTCAGCATGATCACAGGATTAAAAAGACAGGTGCCATTAAAACAACTCAATCTCAATAAATCAAAAAGTTCAGAATCTAAAATTTGTAGCTGTCTAAGCTAATATCAAAGAACCCAAAAAAGGGGTGTATGTCTGCACGGGTAGGAGTGTGAAATCCATGTGTGTTGTCCCCAGGCCTTGCGTGTCTTGACTCTCCATTAACTCTGATAAGTGGACAATTACAGCAGCTGTCTTTCAGGAGCAGATCTCAGATAAGCATACGCATGGTCCCAGGTAAAAGGCTGTGCACTTTGCATATTGTGTTCTTTTAGGATCAAATGCCATGACTGACAGAATGTCTCACTAATGTCCATTAAATTAAGATTGACAACGCTGCTAAAACCCCTTGGGTACAGTACAGTAATATGTACAGTAGTGAGAAATATACGCCACAAGAGATACTTACATCAAAAAGGAATGCCATCATGTCAACAATGAGGAGTGTGATGTTGTACGGGCATGCATATGAAAGACACACATTTAGAGAGCAAGGTCACAAGGGCATGTGTTTATGTCTGTGTCAATGCGTTTGCGTGTCAATTTTGCATTTGTGTGTGTGCGTGTGCGTGTGTGTGTGTGTGTGTGTGTGTGTGTGTGTGTGTGTGTGTTAACAAAGCTTGAGTTTGCATGTCAATTTTGCATTTGTGTGTGCGTGTGCGTGCGTGCGTGCGTGCGTGTGTGTGTGTGTGTGTGTGCTGATCCCAGGGCTTAAAACCCTACACCCCCTCGGCTGCTGGACGTGGAAAGGCAGCCGGAGCAGAGTTATGTAGCTCTAGTTTCCACAGTGGAAGCCTGTTCCTGGATAGAAGCTGCAGTGGAAGTTCCCCCTCATGGAGCGACACAGCACAGAGAGGAAAAGAAAGAAAGGGGGGAGAGCGCAGAGGAAGGAGTGAGTGGGGGACTTGAAAGAAAGGGGAACAAAGTCGGCAGAATGTACCCAGAGACAGTAAGCATCGCAAAGAAACTAGAAACACTGAATGATCCAATATAGCAACAGTGAGGAGGAGAGAGGGAGAAAATATAGTAGAATCCTCAGTGTCGAGTGTGTACAAATGGAACTAAATGGAGCCGTAAGGGTCCATTTGGTTCCATTTGTACATTCTCAAGAGTTACAGAACTGTACAGGTCCATTTGGTTCCTAACTATCGATCATTGAGCTGGGGACTCCCTGGAGTTCCGTCAAGGACACCTGGGGGTCCCCGGCCCGGACCATAATGTTCAGAACCAGTGGTGTGGACTATCTGGACAGGGGGAACTGACTCAAGTGAAATTGGTGCAGGGGTCAGAGTAAGATCATGACCTCCTTTCACCCTGTTTCTTTTCTAGCTGTTGTCTGTGTCACATAATTGGAGCAGCCGAATAAATAATGTTCCATGTGATTCTGTACAAACTACAACTTCACTCCTCGCTGACCCCCAAGGATACAAACACACAGTTGGAGCAGCCGAATAAATAATGTTCCATGTTATTCTGTACAAACTACAACTTCAGTCCTCGCTGACCCCCAAGGATACAAACACACATCACTTTATACTTGGCCAACCCTTTCTGATATGCACTAATACAAAGAGAAGACATTTATGTCGTTCAGGGTGTGTACATCTCCTATAATGTGTATGTTTATTCAGCTTTCAGCATGATCACAGGATTAAAAAGACCGGTGCCATTAAAACAACTCAATCTCAATAAATCAGAATCTAAAATTTGTAGAGTCTGCTCATACTGTATATGGGATTGGTGATTTCTTGCATCTCTAAGTTCAGCATCTTGGAATGTCCAGTTCCACATACATACTTGGATGTCCTCCAAGTGTACATGCATTTTCTGAATGACTTCTTTAGTCAGCCATCGAATGAAGGTTTAGCCATTCTTAAAGCCAGGAAAGGATTGAAATGAAGTTATTTATCTCACAAACACACTCCCCGAAGTTCCCAAACATTACACAACATTACCAACCAAACATTTAGATTACAGAGCCCTCTCTCTCTGAGAGTTAGTTAGGTGAATCACATCCGGTGAGTAAGCAGATTATTGCACCCAGACGGAGATGAAGAGAGAGAGGCCTTTTGGAGCGCTTGCCGCTGACCAGCATCTCAGATAAAGCATGGCATGCTACAGACAGTCTTGTCATCACAATTTTGGGCAGAGATCTCTATGGTAAAGCTGGTCCTACGCTTAGTTGTGATTAAACATCCGGGGAGTTTTGCAATTCTTTAACTACAGCGTATTTGCTGATCAGGCAGAGATTTTAAACAATTTTGTCTGATCAGATCAGACAAAGAGGCTGTCTGGAAATCAGAAGGTCACCGGGCACCGGGTTGCCCCCTGGCCCAGTACACGTGGAAACTGAATTTCCCCGACAGGATTAATAAAGGTCTACCTCGCTGCAACCTCTGGCAAGCTGTAATTTGAGTAATCCTCCTGAGTATTTTCCTGTAATCAAGAAAAAGTAAACGCTTTGTCTTTTTTTTGCTCACCTCCAACTCACTATGATCTATCTTATACCTGTATTCTACATTGATTTTGTGTTTTATTTCTCTTACATTTAGCAATTGTAATGCAAGTGGTTACAACATCCATACTTTTTATGTGGTGTGAAAATGGATGTCCTTGTTATTACCTAAGGAAGTGGTATTGCATCAGTGAGATTCATGCTGAATTCACACCAGCAGTTTCTACGCTAGTCAATGACACCAAACTCTATCTATAAATGCATGGAATCTGTGTGTGTGTGTGTGTGTGTGTGTGTGTGTGTGTGTGTGTGTGTGTGTGTGTGTGTGTGTGTGTGTGTGTGTGTGTGTGTGTGTGTGTGTGTGTGTGTGTGTGTCTCTGAGTCCCTTTATGCCCATAGATCTCTGTATCTGTATGTATGTCTGTCTGTGTACCTTTGATGGTCTGTGCTGTAGTGTCGCACAAACGTTTTCTCAACTTTGACGCTACACTTTTTGCTGTCGAGCGTCCAGACACTGTGGAAAAGCGTTAAGACGCTTGTCTCCGTGGGGTTGGCAAAAGGGCCCACTCTGTGTAGAGTTTGCATGTTCTCCCCGTGTCTCTCAGGGTAGTTAATACCCTCACAAAAACATGTAGTAATCCTGGTCACTATAACTCCTCCCCCATAACAGCCGGGGCGCCTGATGGAGGGGAAGGGAACTGGTTGGAATAACGTGTTCCTTCCACGCGCTACGTCCAACCAGGGAAACTCCCTCCTGTCAGGTGACAAGAAGGTCAGTTGGCTCTCATGCATTGAAGGAGGCATGAGCTCGGCCCTGGCCTCCCTAGGCTGGTGAGGGGAGTGTAGTGCCCAGGATCACTTAGCAAATTGGCACCGGGTGAAAAATAAGGGTTACAAAATCGTGGGATAAAAAAAAAAAAGAAAAAAAAGACGCTTGTCTCCATAGACTCCATTGAAACTCGATGCTCAATCAGGACGTGCCAGCGTTGTGACGCTGCTGATGTGAATTCAGCGTTAAGAGGAGATATGCCAAGAGTATCAGAAGCCCTTTTTACGTTACAAGAGGAAGAAATATCCACACCCTGAAAAATAAGCTCCAAATATTTAGTACATCTATTGACAACGTTCACCTTTTTCATAACACAATGATCAGAGGCAACCATCAGCATCGACTGCTCAAAATCTGACCAGAAGGCCAGGATCGTGGATATCCTGCTTCTTCTCACAATCACTATATCAAATAAAGGCTTACACTAAAAAAGTGTCTTGGATGAGAATCTCTGAGCTGGACATGGTTGTATACCCCATTACTCGGTTTGCCTTTCACAGGAACATGTAACCATAATCGCTGGCATTCTATAGCATAAGCCATGCAGGCCACATACTGTACATGAGATCAGAGCCATATACTGTACCATAGGTCTATCAGAATCACTGACTGAAATAGAGGTAGAACAGAAACACAGCCCCCGGCTTGGCAGAGCTCTGAGCCCCAAACTCCTCCATTCTGGGTGGAGCGCCACCATTGAATGGGCTGTGAGTGTGTGCGGGGGTGGAAGGGACCCATGCGCTGAGAGCACAACTGGAAAATCGGAGCCTTCAAAGGGCAATAGAAAGCCTGGCTATTATGTAAGATGTGGTTTTGATGAAGTTACAACAGTAACTATTTTGTCATTGCAGAGGTAGAAGAGCGTTTCAACATGGAGAAGGCTACAATTACTGTACATCAATTTTGTTCATTTCCCGAACAACCGAGAACCACAGACAAAAAGGGGGGGGGGGAAATGAAAAACAGCATTGCCATTTCACACATTTTTGATTACATCAGCAATGGCTTTAATATGCATCTTGAGTTTCACTCTCCCATACAGCCAATCGCCACTGCCAGTACTGGAGGGGCACGTGTGCAGACCAGTGGAGCAGCCAGGTATGCAAGACTATGTTTTCGCCCCTGTCTGTGGATGTGTGTGTGTGTGTGTGTGTGTGTGTGTGCGTGCGTGCGTGCGTGCGTGCGTGCGTGTGTGTGTGCGTGCAAGCTTAAGCTTAATTAACACACACACACACACACACACACACACACACACACACACACACACACACACACACACACACACACACACACACACACACACACACACACACACACACACACACACACACACACACACACACACACACACACACACACACACACGTTTTGGCCTATAAGTCTTGAATCATAGGTGATACAATCAAAATTATTTGTATATATATTTATTTTTCTTTAATTCCTTGGATCATGATACAACTCCCAATATAGGCCACACCCATTTCTGCCTAACAAGATTTTCCGCCATTTTGCATTTTCTTCAAAACACACTTTATGCTACTCCTACAGATTTTGTCCAAACGTCACACACCTTCGTATACACATTATCTCTGGAGTCATGTGATAAACGTGTATCATTCGGATGTTTCATGTTCCATTCTTGTTGGAAATGTTTGCTTTCCAAAATTAACAGGAGGAGTCTATTTGAAATGAATGTTAATTAAAAATCCTGAACAGAGCAGCCGTCTAAATTTTACTTAACACAGAGAGGGGCCTCTAAATAACAAGTCAAAAGCAATTTCACTTACACCCATAGGGGGTGCCACAAATGCTACTTATGTGAAGAAACATTTTTCTTTTCACCAAAATAGATACAAATGACCAAATGCATCACGTGACAATGACCCTCAAACAGGGTTTTAATATTCCATACGGCATATTTCTTACAAAAAACACAAGTATTTGTTATAGTTATAGTTAACGTGATTGGTGTGGTTGGGCCTTTACTCCAATCATTTACTTTGTATGTTGTTCTGGATAGGAGCAGTGTGCGTGCGCGCGTGCGTGTGTTGAGAACACATGCATTTGACCAAGGTCAGGCAGACTGTTTGTAGGTGGTTACTAAGAACGTAAAGTTTATACTAAACACACACACATACCTGCAGCTAAAACAACATTTTCAGGTTTTTCAGGAAGGGAAATTTTCACTTTGTTTAAATACCGGGACTTAAGTGAACATAGACATACATACCTTAGGTTAAACCCTAAATCATTATTTTCTTACTTTCATTTTGAAATCCAATTCTTTTTTTTAAAACACTTTGTTTTTATTTTATTGAAATCCAATTCTAATTCCTTCTTGAGTTGATTTGGTCCAATTCATAAGTGGCATTTTTACCTCATTGGTTTATAAATTGTATTAACTCCCACAATCAATTTCCTTCCATTTTATTGCAGTTGCACTCTAATTTTTTTTTTAAACACTCCCACCTTAATTTCCACAAAACAATTTAAAGGTGTGTGAATATGCTCAATTTAAACTACATCAAAATAAGCAACATTTAAATAAAGAGTTCTTCAACAAACAAGGGAGATCAGAGCCAGGCAGTAATGGTAGTCGGTGGGTCCATTTATACACTCGGGTGTTTGCAGTGTATGCAGATGTGTGAAGGAAAAATATCCAGATATCCATTCCAATCCTGTACATACAGTGCTATCCATATACCCACTGTGTAGGCTTAACTTACACTGTACACAAGTCAGCCTCATATCTACTGTTGATTCTTTGTACACATACATTCATACTGTAGATGAGAGAAGTATGTTCATATTACTGGTGATATATTGTACTTACTATACTCAATAAAGGTCTGGCTGTCCATCTATCTGCTGTATCTAAACCCATCCACCTACAGCACAACAATACAGTAACATCAAAGACTTGTAGTTTGACAAACCCAGATGGGTAATGAGTTATCCTGCACAAAATATTTGGAAATGACTCTTCTAAACATTGTAACCACCATACACAGCCCGATAGGCACAGACAAGATCATACAGGCTCCTTGTTAAAAAGCCAAAATCTGCTGCACCTTTTTTTTCTCTGACACACTTGCAAGTACCTGAGGATACACCAAGTTTGGCTGCCATAATTTTATTTGTAATTATTTTGTTCTAGTTTTATTCAACTTGATTTCTTTATTGCTGACATGATTTATGTATTTCATGTTAATTGGTTGTTTTGAGCTACCATTGTGCCAGAAGTGCCAATTGCTTAGTTTATGCCGGAACACTATATAATGGTCTGGCATCAGGTAGAGAAAAAGAGAATGTCCGCACACGATAGGCTGCTCTCCTGTCTTTTTTATTATTTTAACCAAACAACGTTTCGCCCATGCAGGGCTTCATCAAGTTGGTGAACTTTATTATTTTTTGGGTCCAGCACCGTGTGCTGTGGGGATGTACATCCTACCCCTTTCTTCTGGTGTCAGGTTGAACTTGTTTGTTCCTAATATGTTGAATATCTAACTCAAGATTGTATGCTAATGAACGTCTTATTGATTGATGTATTGTGCAACGCTATGTTCATGGGCACCAGTGGACTCCTTCCCTTTTGTTTTGTAGAGCAGCCAGTGAGGTATGTTAGTTTGAAAGTGTATTTTCTTTATTACGTTTATTGTACAATGTTTACGTTATGTTTTTGTTATGTTTATTGTATCGTTTGTTTATTCATGTTTACATTACCAGTTCGACGGTGGATGGTTTGTGCCAGAAAGAGTGCATAATAAATCCACCAGTGATCTAGCCTGGCATGGCCAGACTAATATCACTGCGTAGATATTAGTCTGGAATCTCTGTGTGTAACCTGCATTTCCAAGGGGCAAATAAAAAAAATGCTTCTGGTGATAAACCTGCCCCATATTTGCATACTGGGCCCTGATTGGTGCCCCACAACTTCGGGAGCAGGGAAATCTAATTACAACCGAGCGGGGCCAGACCAAATCTGGAGAGGGCTATTTTCTTTTTTTGCACTGGCAGATTCGTCTGGTTTCCAGGCTACTAGTGATCCACCTGACTCGTGTTTGACTGAAGGGAGTGATACCAAGCATAAATACATCTTTACAGCCACAATTGGCACTGTGCATTGTATTCAGTGTAGTCGTCAAAGATTAAAGTGAACAGAAGCTCAGCTGAAAGTTGGGTTACATGTGGAGTTACCTTAATTCAATTATTTTGTCTAAGTTTCTACATTTAGAATGCAATATTTCATAATGTAATATTTTTAATAATAAATCTTAAACTTTTTTGAATCTGTCATTTACTGGGCCATGTACAATTCAGTATTTAATAGCCTACAGGTTTTTCCCCTCTAAATGAAAGAGCTCCAAACTTCAAACACGCCATATATCTCTTGAACAAATGTGAATAGCCTTGAGTCACAGTGTCAGTGGCCATGTAATACAGAATACGCTAGAAGTGATTTACATTCACCCCTTTTCATGGAAACTTGGGGTGAAGATACAAAAGCACAATTTTTGCAGATGGCAAAAAGTGTAAAGTCCAAAGTAAAACAACTTTTAATAAGGAACATGGAATAAAAAGTAATAACATACTCCTGCTATGAAAGCATGCTCCAGAGTGAGACTTTTTCTTACTTGTCTTGTACATCAAATGTTAACATTCTCCAAACTATTCAACCTGGAAACTATACAGCCTGTAACGGTTGTGAGACATTTCAAATAGGTGCTATGCAGTGGAACAGCCTTGATACCAGTGTCAAACTGACAACCAACTTGAGGTATTTTAAGCAGCAGACTAAATCTTGGCTATTATAAAAAGGTTCCTCTGTAAAAGGTCATTGTGGGGACCACAATGAAAATAAGTCTAAGGACTTTGTTGTGTTTATCCTAAAACTGCTGTAACCTTGTGGTTTTCATTGCATTTCAAATCTAATCAAATCAAATATTCATTAATGGTGTAGGTGTGGGGGGGGGGGGTATGTTGTGTTAAGTGCCTGTTTATGCAGGAGAGAAAGAGACAGTACAGTACAGTACAGTACAGTAAAGTACAGTACAGTACAGTAAAGTACAGGCATATTCTATGGTCCAGTGTGAAATTACTTGGAACCGTGACTCCTGGCATACTCCCAAAACTATATGTGTCAGCAGGGGGGGACAGCCCAAACAAGGGAACTTTCCACTTCTGCCCACGACCATGACTAATGCAGAAATGCAACTACACGTATTTGTTTATCTCTGTGCGTGTGTGTGTATGTGTGCTGTCCACCTGAGATATTGACATATGAGATACATCAAAGACAAAACACATGTGGAGTATAAGTCTCTAAAAAGATAGTACACACATGTACATACACACACGCGCGCGCGCACGCGTCGGTGTCGTGCACCAAAAATGCTGAGCACAAAACTGACACGCAATTAAGTAACTGAGGCTTTAAATGGGGTATTTGGTCAACAAAATACTACTGCTAACACAAATCTGCCCTCAGGGAGGCCTAAGTGTCCATGACTAAAGCGCAACTGTTTCAAATATTACACTTACACACACACACACACACACACACACACACACACAGACAGACACACACACACACACACACACACACACACACACACACACACACACACACACACACACACACACACACACACACACACACACACACACACACACACACACACACACACACACACACACACACACACACACACACACACAGCTATGCGATTGGCCAGTCACCGGATGATTCCCAATCCCCACCATCCTGAAACATCTGAATATAAATTGCTTATAAACATTGTGACATTGTTTGTTAATAATCTAGTTTGTGGCCAGAGCACATGCTTACCTACAGTAAGAGGTGAGCTGAGTAGTATCCCCAAGTGGACACCTATACCGCAACCATTCAGGAGATTCTGTTTACCCTTCTATAACTTAATCTAAACACAATCACAGGGGTATTCCAACTGATACTGGTCACAATGTTGCAAATGATGTGACGAAACCACACTGTACACACACAAACTCGGAGATGTTGCTATTTCTGGCAACTCCTAGAAGTGGCCTTTTAAACAAGTGATTCCCAGGGTGAGTCATCCACCCACTTCACACATATTTCCACATAGAAACTTACAAAGAAACATATGAATTATTCTGATATATACTCTTTAATTCACCCTTAATAATTAGTTAACCAGTTAAAGGACAACATTGTTTTTTTACAACCAAGGTTTAAGTTTTAGCTTGTAATTAAAGTAAATAAAAGATGAGTGTTCTGCTTTCTATAGCTTTAGCAATTTTCGCAACCTTTTTCACAGTGGGCGGGGGCATTCGGGCAGGTGGCTAAATGTCTTTTTTTACACAATAAAAAAGGTCCCGTGGTCTTTGATGGCCAGATTATTATATAGTTATTGGGGTCTAGAAGAGCTACTGTAAATAATAATAAAGAAATCGCCGGATTATTGTGTAAAAAAACCTGCCCGAATGCCCCCGCCCACTGTAAAGAAATCGTGAAAATTGCTAAAGCTCTAGAAAGCAGTAAATGAAAATATTTTAACACTCATCTTTTATTTACTTTAATTACAAGCTAAAACATAAACCTTTGTTGTAAAAAAACAAAGTTGTCCTTAGTAAGAGGCCTTCACACAGACTTTATATTGGTACATTGGTACCTCCAAGTCTTTCATGCAGGTCTTTCACGGCTTTCAACTCCCGTTGGAAAGAATTAGATCAGACTCCCATTTAAAGCCAACCAGACACAGTTGCCTGAACCACCGATAGGAATGTTCTATTGTATCTTGTACTATTACGCAATCCCATCATTGCCCAATAACACATTTCCATTGTCTGCAGTGTTTCTTTTTTTCTTTTAACCTGTATTCTGGTATACAAACAGCACTCAAGGTCGGAGCAACAAGATAGTAATCAGCTAATCATGTTAAATTGATGATAAATTAAAGATAAATACGATAACTGACCACCTCTGTTAACCTGCTCTCTAGTGACGTACCCAGTTCTCAGAGCTGAGCAGACATCCTCTTTATTTGCATCTTCCACTGATCTACCTATGGAAGCATCTCAAAAAGTTGCTCCCTAGAGCCTAGGGTCTGCCTGACGTTTCTTCCAGTTAAGGGGGAGTTTTTCGTTGCCACTGTCGCAAAATTGCTTGCTCAGGGTGGGACTGTCGGGTCTCTTCTCTACATGTAAAGTGTCTTGAGACAACTTGTTGTGATTTGACACTTTAATAAAATTGAATTGAATTGAATTGAAGTCAACAGTTACAACCCTCCCCCCTTGCATGTGTGTTCTATTTGGTCCAATTTATCTCAGAGAGTGTACACGCTCAGCGTTAAAGTTGCAATCCGTAAGATTTGTGTCCGATTCGTGATTCGAATCCAGGACTTTCTACTGCTGGGCTAAGACGGAACACCCGCTTGGTCAGGGGAGATATTGCACTTTGAGCTTCAGGCAATACTGCTTATCTAGTAGTGATCCTACGTGACCACAGAATCTAAATTTCATAACAGAAGAGCAGGGAGAACACCTCCAGTCCCAGCTGTTGTGTTACATTGAATTAACATACTCATACCATACATTTTCAAAACAAGTGTGGGACAGCCAGGCCTCAAGACAGCGTCTGTCAGTGTATGTCATTTTGTATGTGCTTTAACCACCTAAGCCTAATTTATACTTCCTTGTACGATGGTGTCGTACAGCAACAAAAAAAAGAAGTCAATCTACAAGCTCACAGAGTCTACCCTGGGTGAAGTATTTAAATGGTTCAGACACCATCACAAACAAGGCAAACCAGTTTTGCTTATTGTGAGTTGAAGTTTTAAATCAAAACACAAAGGTGCAGTTCATCAGATGCAGCCTGCGCCTAGATAAGTAAGTTAAATACAGATAAAACCGCATCTAGTTTCCCTGTCTATCTGAAATAATTAGAAAGAAAATAGTTCATACTGCTCTGTGGTGCAGCATGCTGCAACCTGTCTGATACACACCTGCCACTCAGCCCTTCACAACCTGTGTGTGTGTGTGTGTGTGTGTGTGTGTGTGTGTGTGTGTGTGTGTGTGTGTGTGTGTGTGTGTGTGTGTGTGTGTGTGTGTGTGTGTGTGTGTGTGTGTGTGTGTGTGTGTGTGTGTAATATATATTGTTAGGTTCATTAAGGGCTTTGCGCAGACCCATCTGCACAACTGCTCCAGGGAAGAGCAAAACAAGATGGAACTAAACAGAGATGATATATCACCACATCACATAGCCTGTGTTCCTATTACAGTCATTGCCCTTCCACTGCCCTCATCAACAGCACTTCTGCAGGTCACACTTTCTGTACTTTATCTGCACTCTGTTATGTTACACTGTTTATTGATCAAATAAGCATGGGTGAATACATATCTCCTATCCCTTTAAAACTGTACAGGTGTATCCATTGTAAAATACCTTCTTTTACATGCTTGCAGCGCAACAACACCGTAAAATGCTGAGTGTTAATTTCACTCTGAAAGTGTAAGAATGGACCCTTAAGGGGACTACCAGCGAAGCTGAACTATCACCACTGCCAGGGTTGGTGACTAATACTTGCTACATAGTGTATGTAGTCATGCTCAAACATATCGGCGCAATCAAACATTAAATTTGATAGCAGGATGACAATAAAAAGAAGCAATAAATCTGCCATCTCATCACGCATGGATAACTAAACAACATCACGCATGAGCCTGCTGGGTGCTGCCACCCTCACTCTGTTGGAAAAGTGTAAAATTACATGAGGTAACATCATATGGGTGCCCAGAGCCCCTAAGCGGAGTACTACACCTCCTGTGGCATGGTTCTTGGAAAACACTTCTCAGCACTCCTGTCTGTCTGTGGGCACTGGTGTGATAAGGCCGTGATGGGTTGTATTACTTCACTTGGGTAGTCCCGAGGGGAATCCCCCCTGGTATTGCTGTATACGTGTGTCTGTGTGAGTGAGTGTGTGTGTGTCCACACTAAGAGGAAGAATACCACCATTGAGCGCCCTGCGATTGCGCCAGTGATCCCCCCCTCACCACCACCACCTCTTCCCGTCCTCCCTCGCACTCTGACGTACAGTTGGAGCAGATTTAGTGACACGGAGATAAAAGCCTTCCTCTGTTTCTCTCTTTCTCGGCTTCCCCTCTTTCTCCAGTGTCACCAGAGCGCTGAGTGCCGGTGCCTTGGCCGTAGACATAGAGAGTGCATTCAGTGACACAATCACTTTTCACTTCTGCTTTGTGATTGCCAGAGTTCAGTGTGTTCTGTGTGCAGCATGTGCTCCCACACAGCACTGCCATGGAAGCATACTGTATAAGTATGTAAGCGGGAGCGCTAAGGCTTTTAGGCAACAGCCATCCACACTAAGAATGGAAATTATAACTATAAATATGTCGTTTAGAAAAAGATTCTAGCTCAAGTGGAGGGCTGAATGCACAGCACAACTATGACAACGACAACAGTGGCGAATGATATTGTTGGCATCACTTTCAAAGAAGTTTGATGAACAATAGAAACAAATAGAAACTTCTTTTTTGTTTTTTACAGTTTACACATTCCACACGTCAGTCACATTCAACATGTTTACAGAATGTTATCGTTCATCAGTGTATATGATCAAGTTATTGTTATATTTGTACGTATATAGTAGTTAAGTCTTGGCCCTTAAGAGTGTGTGTGTGTGTGTGTGTGTGTGTGTGTGTGTGTGTGTGTGTGTGTGTGTGTGTGTGTGTGTGTGTGTGTGTGTGTGTGTGTGTGTGTGTGCCCAAAGATCTCTCTATTATAAAGGCCCTGACTTAAAAATCTGTCAATGCTGTAGGCCTAATAGTTTATTATAACTTTTACTGGTCAACTGGTTATACTGGTCATACTGGTTAACTTTTCAGTGTGATTACACTTCACTCCCATATAACAAGTGTTGCACCCAGGAGCAATTAACAAGAACAAGGAGAAGAATGTAAAGCATATTGTTACAGTGTTTAGCTACCAAATATATGTATAAAAAGGTGGAAAAAAACTGAGACTAGCTTACCTGGCAAATGAAGGGTTTGCTGTCACTGACAAGGTAGTGGATGGAATACAGCATGGCCCAAAAGGTAGAGGGGAAAAGGCCACCTTACTGCAAATCCCTGAAAGACAACATGAAGAGGTCAGAATCAGAATCACCTTTATTGTCACATCACAGGTTTACAGGTGTAAAGCAGTGGGTGGAATTTGTTTTTTTTGTGCACTCTCCATTATTTTGTAGTTTTCATGAGAAGAGAGAGGATAGAGGTAGAGTAAGAGCAGGAGAGAAAAGAAAAACAGGATAGAAACGGGGAAAAGGTGAGTTCTAAGAAGGCCAAGAACTGTGAAAAGGGCATGTATCTCCTGGATGGAGTTAGGAAGTGTTCTGCATTGCACATGGAAGGGCAGCAAAGACCCTGCCACACGTTGCTAAGAGTTTACAATAGCCTTTCTACGAGATTGTTCCTGATGCATGGAGGAATAGTACTATGAAATGTGTGGGATATTAACCACTTTCAACCTGGCACTGCAATCTTTGGCATGTCATTATAGGCGAAAACTTTCCAAAAATGTTCAATGATATTCTATTCTTCAAAAGATTAGCTATTTGTCATGCAATTTATATAGAGCTTAAGTGGTTAAACAGCACTTAAAGGGACGAGCATTCAACACATGTCATGAGAGATGCGGGTGACAGTTCACCTTGCATATCTGTTGGAGGCTACAGAATGTACACAACCAACTCAACACATGCAACTGGTGGACACGGTCGATTCATATCCAATTCTATGTATGGGTCACAGTTATAATCTCTAATCGCTTCCGTGTCGGCTATAATTTATCTGCTGGAATAATAAGGGACCAGACTAATCCGGATTATTGTGAGACGTGCTGTCACGTCACAACAGTGAGTTCACAGCAGATGATATTGTCTAGCTCACTGACCTGGGACATGGAGTATGGGACGGACGGACGGACAGACAGCAAGAGAATGTGTGTGTGTGTGTGTGTGTGTGTGTGTGTGTGTGTGTGTGTGCGTGTGTGTGTGTGTGTGTGTGTGTGTGTGTGTGTGTGTGTGTGTGTGTGTGTGTGTGTTGATGCTTTGGCAGTGAAAAGGTGTTTTATTACCACTTTTTAACAGCCTGCTCAGGGGCTACAGATGAAAATGAGCTTTTGGCTAACTCTAGCTCATTTATGTGGATGTGAAAACTGACATGTTGATTGATTAATGTGCACTGTCCCTGGATAAATAAATAAAAACGTTTTTATTTTGCTTACAAGTGAGGAGGGAGTTTGATCTATGGAAGCATTGCATCTCTGCTTCTGCTACAATAAAACTACTACAATAGCAGGTCACTTGAACCCAGTGTTGCAATGCTGAATTGGAACGTGGTTGCACTCCATTTTAATGACGTGATGCGCACGTCGCTTAACACCTACACTACAGGTCACACAATGGACAATTGATATGTATCTAGGCTCATTCCTATGTTAATCCACCTGGTGTGAGTCAGGAGCCTTTGTGAACTTTGTTGAGGTGTGAATTTAAAGTTGTTTTAAATCTACGCGTGTGCCTGCGCGTGCTCCTGGTCAAATAGGTTCCTGCACGGCGTGCAAGGCCGTCCCATGAGCAATGCAACCCTGCTTGAACCACAATGTGCTTTGATTATGTGGTTAAGTGCAAACTATGTGGTCTCCATTAACATTTAGTGATAATCACACATCATGCATGTCAAAACAACAGTAGCCTAATATCCTACATACTGTACATGGTCAGGATACTGTATGATACATTTTTGCTTTTTCCTGACAGCCATGAATGCTGTTCCATTTACTTTAACATTTCACCACTCTGCATACAAATTATGCATCTAAGAATTTAGAGGAATGGGTGGAAGTTAAATTATGGGGGGAATGTGTCTTGAAAACTCCAAATGATGATTGCACACTTTTTCCCTTAAAACCGTTAAGCCATGCATGTACAGGAGCTTGTGCATGGCTCCCCTGCGCAGAACCTTCTACACTACAGTATACAGTAGGCCAGGGGTCTTCAACAGGGGGTCGGGGACCCCTAGAGTTCTCAGAGTTACTACAGGGGGGGCCGCCAAATCTTTTTGTGATATCTTTTTTACATTAACCACTTGAACCCTAACATCCCTTTTCTGAGGGGAACTTTAGCCAAAAAAAAAGCAGATCTACAAGCTCACAACACCTCGCGCTTGTAGGTCGGCTATTTTTGGCAAAGGTTTGGTGTAGAGTAGAGGGGGAAAAAGAGCAGACAACGTTAAAAAAAAAAAAAAAAGGTTTAATCTGCAACCCAATTTATTTTATACAATAGGGGGTCCCTGCTTCATCTCTCTCTCTGGGCTAGGGGGCCTGAAAAACGTTGAAGACACCTGTTGTGTACAGTATATACAGTAGGGCAGGCAGGCTATGTGTCAGCTGGATTTCACAAGCAAGGCACGGGAGGGAAATCCCGAGGTAACCCCATAGACCCTGGTGGTGACAGCGGTAGTGTAGCAGTGTAAATCCGTGACTCCCTCAGATCACGCCGAGCAGCAACAAGCACTTCCGCATATTTGCTGCACTTTATTGGACGTAAAAAAGCCTTCACAACATTGCCTCCTAACCAGTTTAACTCCAACTGTAGCGCTTTTCTCAGGCTGACGACATCCCCTCCTCTTCGCTGCTTTAACTGGTGTTAGTTAGTGTCGCAATCACAAACCTCCACTCACATTCACGAACCTGGTAGCTTCTGTTTGTCGAAGCATGTTATCTTCCGACAATATAGTCTTTTGATTCCCAAATTTCCAGCATTTCCAACTCGTCTCCGATATGGAAAGAACCTGCCAACTATAAGTGTGTGAAAACCTACACACACACACAGCACCCACATAGACTGATATACTACCACTGGAATAAAACCCACAGGATCAACAACCTCTACACATCGACATGTTTCTAAGTAGGACGGTCAAATCAGCTGACCGTAAAACTATATCCTGCTAAATTAACTGACCAACATTATGGTGGACTGGTCTTTCGTGGCTGATTTGTTAGCGACAAATACACAAGTGAGGAGGCGACAAATGCCAAGTGAAATCGGGGACACGCTTTACGCTAAAAATACCTGTCTACGACTATATTTGGCTTGGCTGGATCACAATCGCATCTCTAAAATAGTCGGGCCCGCCCCGCAGAATGAATGGGTTCTCTGGTATCTCACACTGCCTCGTCGCCCCGGTGCTAAATTTAGTAACAAGGCTTGCGTCAATCACGAGCCTCAGTGCGTCAAGCCCTGACCCCGCCCCCGAGGCACGATCATTGGTCTGAATTAGAACGTGGCCAGTGAAATACGCGCCTAGTGATTGGCTCTCGTCGGTTTACAGTCTTCAATGGTTCCAGAAGCCCAGTTTAGTTTTGAGCTTGCCGGGCACGCTGAATTCACATGTGTGTATGTATTTATGAGGGCAACCCCCTCACACCTGACTGTCATAAGTAGTAAGTGTACTGTCTGATTAATTAACCACTTAAATCCCATATGGGTAACCGCTAACTGGAGTCCCTCAGAGCTCAAACCTAGTGTCTTTTCTGTTTTCTGTTGTTGTGGGGAAAGCTTTAGCTGAAAATAGCCGATTGACAACATGTCGCGTTGTGAGCTTGTCGATCTTCTATTTTTCAGCGAAAGCTTTCCCCACAATAATTTAAAATATTGAGGAGGAGCAGAAGAAGAAGAAGTAATCAAAGAAGAACCAAAATGTTGTTCTATCTGAAATACATCTGCTCTATGAAGTTCATAAAGTGCAATCACCTGTAGGCTACCTTACAGGCCTAGGGAAGCATGCATGCCCTAAGACCAGCCAAATTGAAGTTATTCTGTGTGACAGGTTTTAAGCTACAGGCCTTGCAATTACAGTAAATTAACACTTCTGTTTGATTGCCTAGAATAACCATGACTAAAATCTGGATACAAATGGATGTAGGCTAAGAAAGTAACAAAGCAATACTTACTATGCTTTCAATACCTTCCCCGTCCATCCTTATTCATTTTCCTGGACCCCTGAGATTTTTGTTTTATATCGATCCTTAGCTAGTATGTTTGTCAGGATGGTGTAAATCGGTCAATAATCCAAGTGTGGATGTGGATCCATATAGACATGGATATCCAATATAGACAAGATCATATTTTAGAAGTTGAACAATCCTTTATCCTTAATGCACTTAAACCCCAGAATCCGTATTCTAGGAAAACTTTAGAAGAACATAACAGATCGACAAGCTCACGAGCTTGTCAATCGGCTATTTTTGCCAGACCCAGGGGGTCGGCCTACATGAGGCTTTGTCGGTCGGTCGGTCTGTCCCTCTTTTCCTCTGCACACACGTCATTCGAAGTCCGGCCTACTAGGGGACAGTCTGGCAGTACCAGGTCTCCTGGTTCCCTTGTCACCAAAGATTGAGTGAAAACAGAAAAGGCACTACACTAGTATAGAACCCTGAGGGATTCAACCAAGAGTATATGGTTCAAGTAGTTAATAATCTTAACCACTTAAACCCCAGCATCCATATTGTGGGGAAAGATTTCGCAGAAAATAGACAAGCTCACTTGTCGATCGGCTATTTTCAGCAAAAGCTTTCCCCACAATAACATTAAATAGAAAATACACTAGTATTGAGCCCTGAGGGACTCTGGTAACCCATATGGGTTTTAAGTGCAACCACTCTGCCTCTTTTTGTCTCCAGCTCGGCTGTTGACTTTCCCTTAGGTTTTTCTCTTACAACCATAAGACTAACTCCCCCCCCCCCCCCCCTCTCTCTCTCTCTCTCTCTCTCTCTCTCTCTCTCTCTCTCTCTCTCTCTCTCTCTCTCTCTCTCTCTCTCTCTCTCTCTCTCTCTCTCTGGCACAGCGCACGGGGCTTATGTTTCTAGTACTGTACAGCGAGGGGAGCAGCTACAGTGAGTGACGTCACCTCTCCCATGGCGTCACATTGACGTAGCGCATACCAGCCGCTCTATGAGGAGGCAGACTCACATAAATGCTCTATTAGACTTTCTCCCTCAGACCGCGCACATAAACAAACCCGCGTTACAACTTCACATTTGCAGCAGGCATCATCATTGACACACACATACACACACGCACACAAGGGATCGGACGCAACACACTCCTTGTACTCATAGGAGTTTATTCTACTTTACTTTAGACTAAGAAAGAAGGAAATGAGGGAAAAAGGCTAAACTTTTTGCCGATTTTCATCTTGTAGCCTATCTTTCCAATATTACATATTTTTTTCCTTTATTATCTTTTTTTTATTTATTTTTTTACCTTTGGTGATTATTCTGGATATACACAGGATACTCTATACGAGGTTATTGCCATATGTAAAGACGGAACCTCTACAGCAAACAAGTAAGTAAATGGCTATGACATCTCCGAATGAATGACTTTACGTGATATTCTATAGATTAGATTATAGAGATGAGATGACCACACAGGACAGAACAAAATACTATAAATGCAATATGTTCGTAAATAGCCTACTTGATATATTTTGACATTTGATTTCGAATTTTCGACACTGTCTGTAGCTACTCTCAAACTTTCTGCGAGAAACCTGTTGATATGGCAATGCTTTGCTCGGCAGCACGGCAGTCCTATTGCCTGTAGTGTAGACCATAGGCATAGGATGAGTGCGCGCACGGTGTCGCCGGGGGCAGATGGAGCTGAATTTGAATTCAATTTACTCGGGGAAGGTATCATATTCTTTCCGGTTGTCATGGAAATGGGATGCCGCTCTCTCACTCGCAATGAATAGTGGACACAGACGCACTAATGGTCTAAGTCGAAATGAACCTACATTCAGATAAGAACTGAGAGCTGAGCCATGAAACCCCTTTTTTATTTCATTTGACTTATCTCAAATCAGCTTTTGTCTCAATCCACATATTTTGTTCTATTTATTTATTACTGCGGTATGGTATCAATAGTTCATAACTAAGAGATCCACACGTGCGCGTGTGTGTGTGTGTGTGTGTGTGTGTGTGTGTGTGTGTGTGTGTGTGTGTGTGTGTGTGTGTGTGTGTGTGTGTGTGTGTGTGTGTGTGTGCGAGCGTGCGTGCGCGCGCGCGACCTTTTCTTTCATAAATTCATTTTTTATTTTAAACGGCTAGCAAATAGCATTATAGTCACAGTAAGTCACTGCAATTAGCTACAAAGAATGTGTCTGCCAACTTGTGCCAAACTATCTTTTTTTTCCCCTCATTGCCTGGCGTGAAGCAGGTATGAGGATTATACCTAAAAGGTGACTGTTGTTTTCCAAACAGTCCACATTGCCAAAGGCTCAATGCATGGAGTGTGAGTTGTCTCCCGACTGGTGGCCAACCGTGAATGTCAGTCAGCACTGCAGTCAAACTGTCTTCAGTCAAACTGTCTTCTTCACTAAGTAGGCTACGCAGCCATCAGAGGAAAAACACCCGTGTCCATTGACCATAATAAACCCACATTAATATCTCTCTGTGAAATCCTTGTTGTGCCTCTAAATGTTGTCCGTTTCCGCCATCATACACATGCATTCCATAGGCTACTTTGCACTTCATGATCACACTCACCCGTTGAAACCGATATATTATAACTCTATGGTTGAAACAAACGCAAACATATACGTTTAGCCTACTTCCATGCTTTTATTTCATCACTTTTCGCCTGTTCTGTTTCTCCCTTTTCTATATTTTTGTTCTTTCTTTCTCCCTTTTCTTTCACATGTAGAAGCGCACGCACGCACACGCACACACACACACACACACACACACACACACACACACACACACACACACACACACACACACACACACACACACACACACACACACACACACATGCGCGTGCACACCTGACAGTCTGGCTCTCTGAGCTAATTTACTGTACTTGTATATTTCTCCAGCCTCCTTTATCTTTCCTCTTTTCTCTCTCTGTTTGCTGGAAGCCTCGCCGCTGTCTGGCTTATTGGCGCGGGGGGCTACCGGGGGCTACCGGCGCTCCAGGCCGCGTGCTTTCCAGCTCTTGTGCCGTTCTCTTGGTTACCGGTGCAGGCGGCCCAGTAGGCTGTAGCTACTCACCCGTCGCCTGGGTGGAAAGAGGGGGTGGTGGAGGAGAAGGAGCATATATAGAAAACTTCATAGGACGTCTCAACTTTAGTGGAAGAGTAATCCCACGTATAGGCCTTCTATGTGTAATTTATTTGCGTGGGCGTTAGAATTACGCATACGATTCAACCTGACGCGTACGATTCACCCTGGTCCAGGGTGAGGTTGTGAAAAGTGCATTTCTTATTCAGTCTAGATCAGGGGTCTTCAACAGGGTGTCCGGGGTCCTCAGAGTTACAACAGGGGGGCCTCCAAATCTTTGGGCGATAGGATTTTTTTTTTTTTTTACATTAACCACTTGAACCCTAGCATTCCTATTTTGAGGAGAACTTTAGCAAAACATAGCAGATCTACAAGCTCACAATGCCTCCTGGCTCCTGCTGCAAGGTGTTGTGAGCTTGTAGATCGACTATTTTTGGCAAAGAGGTTTGGTGTAGAGGGAAAAAAGATAAAACCAAGTAAAAAAAAAAGTTTAATCTGTGACACAATTTTATACAATATGTATAGGGGTCCCCGCTTCATCTCTCTCTCAGCTAGGGGGTCCTTGGCCTGAAAAACGTTGAAGACCCCTGGTCTAGAGAGATGTTATTATGTTAGATCAAAGAAATGCATTATGTATCAATTTGTTAAATTGTTACAGATTTGTGTAGGCTAGTCTGGGAACAGCCTACAAGTGAAAGGTAGAGCGGTCTTCAGACAGAGTCAGGAGCAGAAGCACTGCATCTGGGGGAGAGTTGTGTGGCAGAGAGGGGGCGCTCGGGGCCTTGAAATGTGCTGGTGCTGCTGCGCGCAGTG
>NC_139940.1:27881665-27896665 GCF_963454915.1 Gymnoscopelus microlampas | reverse complement strand
CTCATCACAAATTAATATTTAGGTGATTGTAGATTTTGATCTCTATACAATTTGTATGGCTATTGGTCCTGTTGATAAAAAATATATATTTAATGAATAAAAACAGGAATCAGATCAGTGAATACATCCATGCCACCATCTGAAAGCACACAAGCACACACAAACACACATGCACAGTCGCACTCACACATGCATGCATGCATGCACGCAAGCAAGCACGCACGCACGCACGCACGCACGCACGCACGCACGCACGCACGCACGCACGCACGCACGCACACACATCCTGTATTGTAGAACCTGAACTGAATAACCTACAAGTACATGACATAGAGATTTAATAAGCACATTGAGAACATCTGATCTACAAGTTTGTGCATTTGTGCGTGCGTGTCCCTGATGAGTATCAGAGACTAGTGAGTTAGGTAGGTGGTACAGTTCATATGCGTAATGTCTCTCCCGAGGGGCCAGTCATGTATTACAAACCAGCATCATGACTGCCAAGCATTCACAGTGTTGTAGAGATGGAGGGAGACAGGTTCCACCTCACTCATGAGAGCTCAATTAATTAGAATCATCGATCATTCAAAACTCAGGCTTTTACAGGAACCAGCTTGCTTATAGGCCCTGGGACCAGACCCCATGAGGAAAGAATTCACCAGCCTATGAATGTCCAATTTATTTTAGCCCTCCTACATAAATTTGTGTTCCATCAAATTAGCCTACGTTTGAGTAGACTAGATTTAAAATCCTAAACAAATCTATAAACAGATACATTTCTGAAAGTGGTCAGAATTTCAGATTTTGTTATTGAGCTTTTCACTTTGGAAAAACAAACACACCATTTTTTGGGCTAATATCTTGTTTCTTGACTTTATATTGGTCTTGTTATCCCATAAAATAAGATAATACAGGCAAGATGCAGCCGGTGTGCTGATCCAGACAGCTGTCATATCAACACCATGTTTAATTTGGACTACTATACGCTTAAACGGATGTTTTTCTCCACGACCGGATTAGTTTTGGTAATGACCGTAAGTCCATACCTAACTTATCCTTGCACACACGGGTCATTGACCATTTAAGAGACGAGGGGGGAGACAGTCGCGGCGATCAAGGATGTCATGGCAACGCCTCTCATCCAGCGCGGGCCCCCATTACGCGCCAGTTCCGCCCTCACGCCGGAGCATATTGAATAATTGGTGTGTTATTGGTCTCCCGGGGGAATGGGCATGGGTGGCGTGAGGGCTTCATAATTGGATTTATTTGTTTTGATGTGTTTTACGGGCGTTAAAGAGGGAAGACTGACACAGAGGTCGACAAACGGCAACCGTTTGTCCAGCCACACACACACACACACACACACACACACACACACACACACACACACACACACACACACACACACACACACACATTCACGGAGAAGCACCTGTTTTCGCGTGGTGCAAGCAGGCTTATTTCCGTTTGATCGATCCATGCGCATAAATTAGGCTATTTGACAGTAAAAAGACAAACTAATTATGTAGTGGTATTTTCCCCATTCTTCTCTGACTAGCACCATGTCGTGTGCTATAGACCTACTGTAGGTGGTTACACGACACTTTGTGCTTGGTGGTGCGCACGGGTCCAGACAGTGACGAGCACACAGGGCGAGACACATAACTCAATAGAACTACTAGGAGGCTACTGTACTCTCTGTTATTATTGTCTTCAATCCATGAGAGGGGCACGTCGAGCCCCGCGCGGCCCGTTTCTGATTTCATTTTAATAAGGTCAGTAATAATCGCGCGAGCCAGCCGAGGAGAAAACCGCTCCCGCAGGGCCCATTGAAGAGCGCGATGCGCGAGGCCCCGGAGGTGCCACGAGCTGACCCGCAAGCTTCACAAACAATCTGATCACGCGGCTCTGTGGTCGCTGTCCCCCCTGTCTCGTGGGACCCGCCTCGGCACGCCACACGTTTTATCACCATTGTCAGCTCTGTCACTAATAAAATTGTCCCTTCCTGCAGGCGAGCCATGTTGGGAAATTAATTTTATCTAATTATACTGATGTCACCGTCGCCTTTCAGCGCGTAATTAAAGTCTGACCTGCGAGGTACCGCTCTCATTGTTTGGAGGGGTAAAAAAAAAAAAGAAATTGAATTAAACAAATCAACTGCATTTTGGTGGTTGATTGTGTCCCTCCACCAGTGTTCAGATGCTGATACTGTGTGTGTGTGTGTGTGTGTGTGTGTGTGTGTGTGTGTGTGTGTGTGTGTGTGTGTGTGTGTGTGTGTGTGTGTGTGTGTGTGTGTGTGTGTGTGCGCGTGTGCGTGCTTGCGTGTGCGTGTCTTCCCTCCACAGCGCACGGTTCAGAAAAACGCCAAGTACGTGTGTCTGGCCAGTAAGAACTGCCCCGTGGACAAGAGGAGACGGAACCGCTGTCAGTACTGTCGCTTCCAGAAGTGCCTCAGTGTCGGCATGGTGAAGGAAGGTAAGACAAATACATCGTCTTCTCATTAGTTTACTGTACTAGATGTACGCCTGCCTGGTGCCACTGCCAAACCCTAAAAGCCTAGATTTGACCCCAAAGTCTGCATGGTGCAGTGTTATCTCTAATCAGGATATAATAGACGGTAATAGTGTGGCCTATAGCACAGTCACAGTCATCCACTCAGCTCTCTATTGGCCCCATTAATGCAAGAATAATGGGAGGTCTCATCGCAGAGAGGGACTCCCCCCTCTCTTGACAGTAATATAACTACCTGCACCTTGACACGTTAAGCCTGTTCCTTATAGTTAAGCCAAGAGAGTCACTTAGGAGCCCATCCTGTTAAAAGAGTCTCTTAGTGACCCACTGTCCTTGTTTTTGAGTCCTGCACCTGTGTGCTGGCCAGCATCTTGACACACCTGACTGCTCTCAGATTTAGCTGTGATGTGTTCGTGGAACCAGCCTAGCGCCCACACTGGCAGCAGGCCCACCCAGCTCTTTCAGTCACCATTTCACAGAGGTTTCTCACCTACACAGTCTCAGACACTAGAGTATCAGGTGTATAGGCTATACAAAACACACGCTCACGCACACAGGCTTGCACACACGCACGCACGCACGCACGCATGCACACACGCACGCACGTGCGAGCGCACACGCACACGCACACGCACACGCACACGCACACGCACACACACTCACACACACACACACACACACACACACACACACACACACACACACACACACACACACACACACACACACACACACACACACACACACACACACACACACACAATCTACTTCACTCCACTGCCACCTGCTGGCTACTAATATGTAGGGATTGCATGAAATAGATATAAATTCATGGGAAAGTAAGTTCTGCGCACTCACTCTTTGAACCCTTACATTTAGATGTATAGAAAACAACAAAATATTTCATTTGATCTCTGTCTCCAGATGAAACATCTGCTTCTGTCTCACTGTGTGTCTTTCTCTGTCTGTCTCTACTTCAGTGGTGCGTACTGATAGCTTGAAGGGACGTCGGGGCCGGCTACCATCCAAACCAAAGAGCCCCCTGCAGACGGAACCATCGCCCCCCTCTCCGCCCTTAAGCGTGCTCTCTGCTCTGCTCAGAGCCTACTCCCACTGCACGCCCCGGGACCTTGACTACAGCCAGGTACTCCTCCCTTACCTACATTGACATGGAGGTATACACTATATTGCTGTTGGGCGGAAACTTTGTAAGTCAATTACATTTGAGAAAATTGTAAAAAGAACCCGGGTTGGGTTCTCCAATGGATCCAATGTAGTTATTATTTAGTCACAAGCTCTTACTTTTCATTGGTTCAATATTTTCAAAACCCACAGACAGACTTAACCACTTTCACTTCCACTCTCAAAATGTTTCGAAATTAGCAAAAATAGCCAATCTTCAAGCTTGTAGTTCTGCTGTTTTGGCAAATTCTGCGTGACACTCTTGTATGACAAAGTAGAGCATTCATTTACGAAAAAACAAAACGTTGAAGTATGGAGATGCAAGGTTTCTGCCCGACAATATACACATGCCTCAAGAACTAATGAAAAAGTATCCCATTCACACCTTCACCGGCTTTGTGAGGAACGCGGTTGTATTCGGGAGGTACTTATCGCTCAACTCTCTTCCCTCATAGTTCAGTGCTGCCGACCCTCCCACTTCCTCCACGGACGCCCAGCACATCCAGCTCTTCTATAGGCTGCTCACGGCCTCCATGGAGACCACGCGATGCTGGGCCGACCGGCTGCCGGGATTCTCCGAGCTTCATCGTGAGGACCAGAACCTGCTCATAGACTCCGCTTTCCTGGAGCTGTTTGTCCTGCGTTTGGCCCACAGGTGAGGGAGGGGCAGGGGGAGTAGAACTGCATGTAGATGAGAAATGAGAGGAGTATGCCTGGAATGAGAGAATTACAACAAACCAGAGAGACAGTCTACATGCCCATAACTACACGAGACAGCCTACATACCTACAACTACATGGCAGTCTATTTATATCCCTTAACTACATGAGAAAGTCTACATATTGTACTTCTAACTTCATTCAGCACCCTACTTACCTATAATTACATGAATCAGTCTACATATCTAACTACATGAGACACTCTACATAATGTACCTATATAACTATAAGAGACAGTCTACATACCTATACTGCATAAGTTGATGAGAAGCATCACGTTAGTTCCTGCAGTAGTTCTACCGTATGCCCAAGCTGTAATCAGCTGTCAGTCTGCTGATTGAATAAGTGTTTGTAATCAGCCACGCTTTTCTACACACCAATCACAGCCCATTCTCATAACAAGGTGGTCCATTTATATATGGCTCCCTCCTACACTGGATCTCTGTTACTACAATGCTGCCTTACACTCTGCTGCTATTGCTGCTGCTGCTGCTGGCAAAGGTTTTCCTCCACCACCCCAGCCTCCAGCTTTCTATTTTAGAGTCTTGCATGGCTCAAAAGTTAAAGGTGGTGTAAGCGATAAACAAATATATATTCCGATTATATTCTGATAATCATCATGGCTATAGAGTGTTTGTTCAGTAATCAGGTTCTCCCTGTTTCTCCAGTTCTTTAGCAAACAGAAAATACATTTACAGATTGGGATACCAATCTTATCCAGTCAGGAGAGAGAACCCCACAAATATATCAGCTTCAATTTCATAGTGTTCCACTTCCCATTTTGTCTGCTCATTCTTTTGTTTCATCATTTCAATTTCACTTGTTTAAAGTACTGTATCCTGTATGAGTCTTTTCATCCGATGGGATACAATAATAGTATCCCGTTACCTGATTTAGCATAGCACGCTGCTTGGCTAATTCAGGGAGCATTGTAAAAGCAGAGCCATCAACGCCAAGCATGGAACTGTATTCCATTTTATATATATGTATATATATATATATATATATATATATATATATATATATATATATATATATATATATATATATATATATATATATATATAAAATATACGCCTAAATTGATTAGTCGGATTAACCACTTAACCCTGCATTATACTTTGTTGTACAATGCTGGTGCATAAGCTCACAATGTGTCAGATCCCATCATGTTGATCTGCTATTCATCATAATCGAGGCAAAGGTTTGAAATAATCGTGATATTGATTTGAGGTCATATCGATCAGCCCTATAAGTCAGAAGTGTAGCTACATGAAAAAGGTTACATAGGGTACCGTACCTATAATAACTAGATGTCAGTTTAAAAAATGTCTACAACTCACTGTCATTACTTTTACTTGGCATCTAATTCATGTTAGTTCCATGTGTCTGGTGTAGCCGACCGCTGTTGTGTTGGTGCATCTCAATTTAGGAATTTAGCAGAATCTCCAGAGTAGGAGGAGTGGATGTGAGTAATCGCCATATGAACCGAATAATGAATGGAGTCTGTAGCTATGACAGCAGCTACACCCACAGAGTTCCGCTGCTCTTGTCTGATATCTGACGCACAGAGAGCTCTGTGTGTGCTCTGCAGGCTAAAACTGTGCCAACATTGTGAACTGTGAATTGACAGGATCAATTCCATCTAAAAGCTAGTCAGCTGAGGAACTGAATAGAACTATTATGGACAAAAAAATTACATATTCAATTCAGCTGACTGAAATATAAATGGAATTGACTGAAACCTCATTGACCTCTTGTGTTAAGTGAGCACCCTGTGTGTGTGTGTGTGTGTGTGTGTGTGTGTGTGTGTGTGTGTGTGTGTGTGTGTGTGTGTGTGTGTGTGTGTGTGTGTGTGTGTGTGTGTGTGTGTGTGTGTGTGTGTGTGTGTGTGTGTGTGTGTGTGTGTGTGCGCGCGCCACTGGTGGATACCTGTGGTGCCATTATGGCTGCCCCAGCCTGTATTTGCCTCTGAATTGCCCCGGGTTACCGCTCTGCCCCTCCGAGGCATGTGGCTGGTTAAATTTATGGGACGGAGGGGGGTTGGGGTACATGCTCATCCTTTTGTGTGGGCCGTCGTCTGGGTCAGAAAACCAACACGGTCAGTCACACAAACACACTTGCCCGCACAAACACTCACATCCAACACAACCACACACTGGTGATGTAGGATCGCAACTCTTTCCTCCGGCCCCCATTGTAGAGCCAGGTGCATGGTGGGTAGGGGATAGGCGGTGGCATAGCACACCCAGCAGGAGGGCGCAACAGACAGGGACACTGACTCATTCTGAACTGAGGAATCTGAAATGTCTCCATCCAACTCACTCACACGCACGCATGTGCGCGCACACACACACACACACACACACACACACACACACACACACACACACACACACACACACACACACACACACACACACACACACACACACTGACTAACTACTCCTCTGCCCATCAGCTAAACTCCCACAAAAGAAGGAAATCACACACAAACGCAGCACTGTCTTACTTTATCCTCTTCCGTGAGAGGAGAAAGTAACACACACACACACACACACACACACACACACACACACACACACACACACACACACACACACACACACACACACACACACACACACACACACACACACACACACACACACACACACACACAGCCTATCACAGTGCTGATGTGGCCTTGTGCTGACCCTCTGTTGAACCCACATGCCTTTTGCCCCCCACCACCACCACCACCGCCCCCCGTGTGTGCAGCTGAGTACGTTTGTATCTGTCTGTGTGCTTGTTAGTGTGAGAGAGTGGAGTGCCGGATGCGTGTGTGTACCAAGTTATGTGTGTCGAGTAAATTTGCTCCGCTCCTCTGGGAGCGGTGTTGTAGTTTGTGCTCCGTTACTAAACAGTTTCTGTGGTTATTGGTTGATTACCGTGGTGATGGTGTGTAGTCTAGGGCTGGGGAGTAGCAGATATCCAGCTGTGCGTGTGTGTGTGCGTGTGTGTGCGTGCGCGCGTGTGCGAATGTGTACGCATGCCCGTGTCCACCAACCTGACGCCAACCTGTTTGCGCAGTTTTTACTTGTGTACTGGGTTCAGAAAGTATTTGCAAGTGAACCTTTGCGTTTGATTTAACTTACTTGAACAGAACCATAAAATGGCTCAAAATACTTTCTGGTGATTGGCTAATGTTTTTACACTATATTGTCTTCTATTGTAATTTATTTATTTAACCATGCACCTTGTACATATTCACTGTACTCATAGTATAGGAATATTTCACATTTCTTTCTCTAGTCTTTTCCCTTTTCCTGAAAACTGCAAATGGTGGGAGCTTGTATGACAAAAAATGTCTGCCTCTTTTTTTTTTACACCTGTACCAGTGATGTGACAATAAAGAAGAAGTTGAAGAAGTTGTGTTGCAATTCCAATCTGAGGAAGTCCAACCTGGTTGAAACAACGGCAAATTTAAATGATTTTAGGCAGCAGTATCGTAGAAGTAAGAGATTGGGCAATATAATTCCCTAGAGTAAGGCATGTGTGTACCCTACAGTATGTTCTCCAGTGGAGTAGTTCAGTCCAACAGTGGTTGCTAGTGGTCATCCTGGAAGCTCCTGGGTTTTAAGCTATGTAACCGTGAGAATGTAAAGCTGACAGACCTGACAGGGAACATGGGCGGTCAGTCGGTATTATACCGGACATGGATGAACAGGGTTTAAAAGTTTCAAAATGGACAGAGGTCTGCATTATGCTATCACTGACTGTACCTTTGACTGGATTGCAGCCATTGTTGCATACTGGATGTTTTGCCATCTAGCTTCCACCTCTCTATCCTGCCACTACAACATTAGGCTGTGAAAAAGAGGGAGATTTTCTGGGGTATCGGCAATCGGCCTAACACCGCCCCCATACAACAGATTAATACAATAATAATAAAAGTAAAAGTAATAAAATAAGTATGTCAAATTAGAATTACTTTTAATTAGACTTCATTGCATAAGTCACAATAAAAAATGTAAATAAAAAATAAAATAAAAAAATGCACAAAATTCGTCAATTAGGTTTTACATTCAGTGTGTGTGTACGTGCGTGTATGTTGATACTTGATAGCGGTTAGAATATGGCTGTATTGGGGTTTGCACCAAGCGCACTGAAATGTTGAAGTGTACCGTGGGAACGGTTTAAATAATTTTCACTTTTCAGCAGGAAACTGAGCAGAAATGGTTTGAGTGAGCGCATGTCGCTCGTCAGGCAGTGTGTCTAAGAGACTGTATTTGTGTATGATCGACTGAGCTGAATTTGTGTTTTTCTGTCTAGGTGTGTGTGTGTGTGTGTGTGTGTGTGTGTGTGTGTGTGTGTGTGTGTGTGTGTGTGTGTGCGCGCGCGTGTGTGTGCGTGTGCACGCGCACGCGTATGTGTGTGTGTGTGTGTGTGTGTGTGTGTGTGTGTGTGTGTGTGTGTGCTCTGCTGAGTGGGGGTGGAGTCCCTCTCTTAAACTATAATGAGGATAATTAGACACACACGGTATTTCATCTCCTTCTCATAACTGTTAAACCATCGGAGAGCAAATGTTTGTACAGGGTGTAATTTGAGGCTTGCCCCGTTTACCCCATTCATTCTCTCACTTTCTTTCCTTCCTTCCTTTCTTTCTCTCTCTCTCTCTTCTCTTTCTCTCATCTCTACCTCTTCTCTTTAACCAATGCCCACTGTTTGATAAAAATGTTTTCCTTCTCTCTTCTCCAGACCTCCCTACCCTGTCCCTTCCTTTCCTCTCTCCTGACCCCTGTATCTCCCATGCTAAATGTGTTGATTCTCTGCGATATCAATTTTTTAAATGACGGAATTTTAAGATATGGGAGGCTGTGCTTGAATGTAGCGCACTAATAGAGAACAGTCATTTATCCCACCCTCCCCCGATCCTGCGCTCACCCTGTATGCCATTCTCTCTCTCTCTCTCTCTCTCTCTCTCTCTCTCTCTCTCTCTCTCTCTCTCTCTCTCTCTTTCTCTCTCTTTCTCTCTCTCTCTCCCCTCTCTCTCTCCCCTCTCTCTCTCTCTCTCTCTCTCTCTCTCTCTCTCTCTCTCTCTCTCTCTCTGTCTCCCCATACATCCCATCCTCTACATTGGCGCAATGGGACGGTGGTGTGTCGTGAGTAAATGATGGTTAAATACATCTGAGAAGGTTTTTCATATCCTCATTAAGGCTCTGTGTTTCCACTGCACACCACAAGCATGGGCACATTAAACCAGCCATTCACCTAAACACACACACACACACACACACACACACACACACACACACACACACACACACACACACACACACACACACACACACACACACACACACACACACACACACACACACACACACACACACACACACACACACAGACGCCAAGTATTCACACAGCAGCCCTCTGCCCTAACCCTTCACCCCACACAGCCACAAGGAAACGCAGGAATGTTTTAAAATGCTATAATTTGGAAAATACAACCTTAATCAGCTGCATGCCTGTGTTTGATGTGTTTGTTTGTGTGTGTGTGTGTGTGTGTGTGTGTGTGTGTGTGTGTGTGTGTGTGTGTGTGTGTGTGTGTGTGTGTGTGTGTGTGTGTGTGTGTGTGTGTGTGTGTGTGTGTGTGTGTGTGTGTGTGTGTGTGTTGTGTGCGCCCCGTATGTGTGTGCACTGTGCAGCAACTGCCACTTTTTCTCATTGTAGTTATTGTAATTGTTTCCTTGCCCCGTGTCTTTGACCCTATTTACTGTACACCGGTGAAAGAGTGGCTTTTCAGCAGAACAGAACTCTATCTGAACAAAATAGTTGTTACTTTTCAATCAGGCTTTGGATCCGGTGTGTTAAGATAGATTTGACATTTTGAAAAAGGAATTCCCCATGTTGTTATGTTACACTTATACACTTACTTATTACTCGAGCCCTACTTTTCCCTCTACACACCAAATATCTTCTCTGACAATAGCTGATACAAGCTCATAATGCACCGCGTTGTGAGCTTGTAGATCGGCTATCTTCGAATAGTCGCTCCAGAATAGGGATGCTAGGGTTCAAGTGGTATATGTTGTGGAGGCTATACTTCCAGAAAAAGAGAAAAAATTAAAAACCCTGTGGGATAACAAGATGTACTGTATCTCTCTGTCGTTCTCCCAGGTCCATGCTGTCAGAAGACAAGCTGGTATTCTGCAATGGCTTGGTGCTGCACAGGTTCCAGTGCCTTCGTGGGTTTGGAGAGTGGCTGGACTCTATCCGGGACTTCTCGACCCATCTCCAGAGCCTAAACCTGGACGCCTCTGCCTTTGCTTGCCTGTCTGCGCTGGTGCTGCTTACAGGTAAATAAATGCAAAAGATATCAAATCAAGGGTTCAAAAGAGAAGGAGTTAGTTTTTAATTAAATATATTTCTAAAGTGGATGCAATGAATAAACAAAGGAAGGGCTTCCTTGCATAGAAAGGAATGAAGTATCTGTGTCACAAAAAAACAAAAACAAAACTGTAGTATCTCATCTTCAAAAGGTGGAACAAATATCACAAATAACAAACAGGTACAAGGAAAAACACATAATATAGGATTTATATGTATTTATACTTTTCTCACACACAGACATACACAGACTCATGCACATAGATAAAAGAATACAGACATCCATTCCCCCCTCCCCCCTCCCCTTGCTCTCCATTGTCCAGAGATTTGCCTTTTGCTCATTCAGTGGGACAGTGATCAGGTGGATGTGTCCACTTTGACGTCACGGATGCTCTCAAATGCGCCCCTGTATACCTACGTGTTCACACACCTCCGCTGGCAATACGAACTCGATACCCAGAAGCACCTGCTGCACCTGTCACACACCTGCCCCTCTAATCAGTGTGCAAGTGTGAAAAACCTGGACGCACACACACTCACACACGTGTGTGTGCCCAACCGTGCATGTGACGAGGCTAGAAAAAAGGCCCTTGGTATAGTACGGGAGTTTGGATGGCAGTAAAGACAGGCATATATTTAATTGCACGTGTGCCCAAGGTGAGAGGAGAAACTCCTTCAATTAGGTCCACTCATCTCTCTCAGAGGTCATTCTCACCTGCTCCAAATGGTACATTTGTAGTGGTTGCAATACCCCCCCCAACACACAAATAGTCTCTTCACCTCAAGCCCTGTCCCTTCAGTCTCACTGCTCCACCCCCATCCTCTCTCTCTGGGGGAGCACTTAACTCTGTGCCTGATCGACCAGCTCACTGTGGAGCGGGGCTCCGGAATGGCGTTTGCGCTGCTCTCAGTGGCAATCCGCCACCTCGGCAAAGCACAGCGCGCACTGCCACCGCAGAGCCCGCTGGAGCTACCGGGGGCGATCGACCGCCTCAGAGTGGCCTGTGCAGAGAGGCGGGCCATCGATCCCTCTGTAGGAGCCTGCACGGAAAGAGAAAGAAAGGACGGGGCAAATGGAGAGGGAGGAGAGAGAGCGTGTGGCGTATGAGGGCGCTGAAAGTCAGGGTGAAAGGACGGCTGGAGTGACTCTGCAGCGCCAAACACAGAGCAAACAAAAGAGTCACATAAACAAACAATAAATAAGCCTCAGATAATGGATACTTCAAACTGAGTCCAGTCTTACAGCCTCCTTTCCCTGCAGAACATACAGTTTTGTAAGTGCGTGTATGTGTCTGCGTGTATGTGTCTGCGTGCATGCGCGTGCGTCTATGTGTATGTGTATGTGTGTACGCACATATACACAGCGACTGGACACCCTGTTCTCTGCAGAATGAGTTAGTGTCACATTAAGCCTGGTACAAGTGCCAGTGGAGTTGCTATGGGCAGCGGAGCATGTGTGTGTGTGTGTGTGTGTGTGTGTGTGTGTGTGTGTGTGTGTGTGTGTGTGTGTGTGTGTGTGTGTGTGTGTGTGTGTGTGTGTGCGTGAGACTAATTTAATTTGGCTGCTCACATGGCCGAATAATCGGCTAATTGTTGAACACTTGTGTTTTTGTCAATGTCTTAGATGGCAGGCAGTATTTGTGTGCTTCTCTTCGTGCAAATGTTTATGTACGCTGTGCGTACGTGTGTGTAGAGTGTGTGTGTGTGTGTGTGTGTGTGTGTGTGTGTGTGTGTGTGTGTGTGTGTGTGTGTGTGTGTGTGTGTGTGTGCGTGTGCGTGCGTGTGCGTGTGTGTACACAGTGTTCAGAGGACTTATTAAGTTAGAGAGTGTATTGATCTGCAGTGAGTGGGCCAGGTTAAGGCCTGTTAAGAACATGAGCGATACGGGCTAATGAGGTGCAATTCAGTATAAAACAAGATGTACCTAATGCTCTTTCAGCTGAATGAGCCCTGGTGCACGTGTGTGTGTGTCTGACGTATGGTTTTTAATGTCTCTCTTTGTCCGTCCACAGAGCAAGTCCCAGGCCTGAAGGACTCAAAGCGGGTAGAGGAGCTGCAGAATAAAGTGGTCTGTTGTCTCAGAGACCACTTGGGCTTTGGCCCCTCCTCTTCTTCCTCCAAGGCCACGCCTCCCCTGGGTCGCGTGCTGGGCGTTAAGGCGGAGCTTCGCTCTCAGAGGACCCAGGGCCTCCAACGAATCTTCTACCTGAAGCTGGAGGACCTGGTCCCACCCCCGCCTTTGATTGACAGGTTCCTGGACAACCTGCCCTACTGACATGTGGGCTGACTCCACTGACAAAATGCACATGTCCTGTTTTAAGCCTTGACCCCTGGAGCACGCATACACATCCAGCGGAGAGCCTGCCTCTCGCAGAGCAAGAGACAGAGAGAGCCAATCAAATGCTTTTCACTCAAAAGGGCAACCAATCAAGAGCGCTTTTCACTCAAAAGGGCAACCAATCAAAATGCTTTTTTCTCCCCCCCCCCCACATATGAAAGGCAATTACCCAAAATGCTTTACCACGTCTTATTTAATCCTCCTGTAATTCCTCGTGTGAGGAAAGGACGAGGAAGGTGAGGTGGACACCGGGAAAATTACATGAGACTTTTTATTGTCCTCTCTCAGGCTAGGTGGCAGCTCATCTGGATCAAAACAATTAGGAAAAAGAAGACCACCGCAGTGTACGAGCGCAGTGTTCTGGCCTGTCTCGTCCAGCCATAGGATGTTGTCGGGGCACGGAGGGCAGGAGTGATGGATGCAGGCTCTGCGACAGAACGTTTTCAAATCTGACGATGTCCCAGGGAAACACAAGCTGCCACGTGGCTCCTGGTTCCTCCTGTGAGAAGAGAGGATGGGGATGTTTTGTTATTAAAATTCATCAGCACACTGCATGTGCGTATGTGAGCATAGATACCACAGTGGCATCTCCAGGACAGAACATCATAAGGAGGGGACACAGATCATTCATAAACATGTTGAAGTGGCCATGGCTCTTGTATCTAAGTGCAATTTCTTAAGTGCTATCTTATTAAAAAAAGAAAAAAAGGAACACACAGAGAAGGAACTATTTCATTTCAAACTCTAAATTATTTTAATACTAAGACACAACCTGTACTGTCAGCAGAGAGACTCTATGTGGCTCTAGAGAGCAATGGAGATACTGTGCACTAACGATTGATGACTGAGTCACCCAGACTTGAACTTGCTGTAGTATGTTTTTTTTTTGTCAATCTTTTTTTTAATTTTATTAACTCGTTTTGAAATTAGAGGTTAAGTTGTATCATGGTGGAACGAACGCGAGCGAAAATTCGGCTTCTAAAGCACTTAACACCCCCGAGCGGGGAGAAAAGCACAGACACACACCCTGCTGTACCTGCTCCCCGTTGGAGGGAAGGCAGCGAGACAAGAGGGTGCTCGACAGATAGCTGTATGGCCAGGGGTGAAACATTCCGCAGTCATGCTCTTTTTTTGTATTTGTTTCCATAGTGGAGGCCGTGTGAGCGTGTGGAGGACAATTGTTGCATACTGTCTAGGTGTGTATGCCTAGAGAAGCAGGATCATATGCATGGTGTGTTATTAAGCTGTTACAGAGCTGTCATAATGTCAAAGCAGCTCGACCTTGTATTTGTGTCTCAGACCGTGGCTCTATGGGGATGTCCCCAGGCCTCCACCACCCACTCACACACTCACGGCAGCAGTTTGAAATATGAAAAAAAAGAAAAGAAAAAAAAAGATCTATAGATATAAATATAAATAAATATAAATATATATATATATATATATATACAAAACTAATATTTTGAAGTGTTTTTAGCTTTTTCAAATATTGTGGTACGAGTTGTGCATTGTTTTTTGAAGAAGAGAAACAAAAAAAGAAAAAAAAAGTTGCTGTTTTTTAAATGTCCCTCTTTGGTTTGAGTTTCCTGTTCGATTCTTTTTTTTTGTTTTCTTTCTTTCTTTTTCGGTTCACTGGAGTTTCTGTTCAGCACTTTGGAAATCATAAACTAGTTCTGATTATCCGGCCCCCGATGTGTCCAGCGTTTTTATGCTTGTTGTTTCACTGCTGTTTCACATTCAATGAAAACAAGCTGAACCCCAAGATGCATCAGACCTTTTCACAAGTGAGCAGGTGACGTGTGCGCAAGAGTGTCCGTGTGTATACGAGTGTCTGTGTGTATGCGCACGCTAGCATGTGTGCCTGCCAGCCGTGCCTGT
>NC_139940.1:27864165-27879165 GCF_963454915.1 Gymnoscopelus microlampas | reverse complement strand
AAATGCAGTGGAGTCAAAAGTACAATATTTCTATTTGAAATGTAGCAGAGTACAAGCTTTCAAAAGCTTGCAAAGAAAAAAATATAAATTGCACCCAGTACTACATATACTTATAGTTACTGTCCACCACTGCATCTGGGTTTCCAGCCTATGACTTAATTAGCACAGTCTATGTGCTTTAACCAATGGAGCCAACAGGGCGTCTTCCTCCCAACCTGTTTTAAAAAGCAGCCAGGCAGACCCCCAGCCGGATGCAAGAGATGGAGTGGAGCCTCAGCTCCCTGGTGACTTCCTCTCCTGCTGACAAAACTTCCTGGATTAGCTTGGGACGGATAGCACCTGAGTCCTAGGTGTAATGCACACGCACAGCCGAACAGTGAGAACACTGGGCACCATTTAAAAAATATATTTATACATTTTATATTTACATTTATTTGACAAACGAGGGGGCAAATACATACAATTTTTACATTTAAAGGCCCAATATTTCTACAAATTCTATAAATTGCTACAAAACCTGCACATGCCGTTTATCCAGTCATTTGGGGGATAAACTAGAAGTTAAAGGGTGCATTTAGGTCTGATAATGATGTACCTGTGCATGTTAAAATCATGTATACTTTACATTATTTCCAACCATTTTCCAAAGCATACATTTCTTCTTCTTCTTTTTTTAACTTCTTTTTTTTTTTACATTATCAATATAATGTTGAGGTGCCCACAATGTATAGGTGTCCACTAGACCTGTACCCAGAGAGGAAAAAAATAAAACACAATTATATTTCAAATAGAATAATTCAGACACCCCCATAAAAATACACACACATTCATGGACTAACACAGTGGTTCTCAACCTTTTCACCCCCCAAAATAATCATATTTGAACTGTGAACCCCCACACTTGGACTTGTAGGAGTTTTTTGATTGATTGATGTACTTTATTTAGTAAGACATGAGAGCATCAGTACATCATAATGGAAGTACAAATTCACAATACAAGGTCTACTAAACTGGAAGACTCATTAAGCACTGAGCTTAATGAGTTTTTGAAAATAAATGTTTTCACAATAACTAATATTATTTGACAATTTGGCCAATGTTTGACCAGTTTTTATAGCATAGTTTGTTGATTACTTTTGATGCTGTAATGGTCTTTTTTCTTTTCTTTCTTTCTTTCAGTTTTTTTGTTTTGTTTTTAATGTCCTTAAATTGTCTTTACTGTAAAAAAAAAAATCATGTGGCCGACCCACAGGTTGAGAACCACGACTGGACTAACACACGCTTTGGGTTCACGTGTCTGACACATGTGTGAACCCAAACATGTCTTAGTGTTTTTACTGTGTGTTGGTGTGGGTGCATGATGTGGGTGTAGAGACTTTCACTGTCAGCTTCATTCCACCCTCTCTGTCTGCAGCTCTGCCCTGGGAGGCCCCCTGGAAGTGGACTCGCACGCACGCACGCAGGCACGCACGCACGCGCGCACACGCACACACGCGCACACACGCGCACACACACACACACACACACACACACACACACACACACACACACACACACACACACACACACACACACACACACACTCACAGTGGTGTAAAGTAACTAAGTATACATTTACTCGAGTACTGTACTTGGGTACAATTTTGAGTTGTTTTTACTTCAGTGGAGCATTTCCAATTTTCATTATAATTTACATCGACTCCACTAGGTCGAGGCAAATATTATACTTTTACTCCACTAAAATTATTTGAAAAATGTAGTTGTTATAATTACTTTGTAGATTTTGATTATTACCAAACATACATTACCCACTTCAACCCTATATACATTTCGGCCATTTGAAATTAGCCAATAAGCTCACAATGCGTCGCTTCTAGATCTGCTATTTTCAAACGATTTTAATTTTTTTATAGATTTTAAAAGTTGTGAAATGGGACATTCTACATAATTCTTCTACTCAAGTAAATGTTTAATTCCGGACTTTTACTTGTAACAGAGTATTTCTACATTGCAGTATTGATACTTTTACTTGAGTAAACAATGTGAATACTTTTTCCACCACTGCACACACCTACCTAACAGCAAGGGCAAGTCCCCTATTGATGTTTATTATCCTTTATAGCGGCCCTCACTTTGCTGAGGATCTGTTGAAGACAGAGTGTGTGGGGGGTTGGCCTAAATGTCAAAGGTAAAAGCTACTTCCAAAAGAGAGACGTAGACACGCAATATACCCACACAGTGCTTCATGTGGGACCAGGCCACCAGTGGCGTCATTTGGGGTTGCAGGGGATGGCAATTGCCACCCCCTAGCTTTCACATTTAACCTCAAAATTCAGGTCTTTTATTCATATTTCCGCCACCTCTAAAGCAGGTTAATCTGATTTTAGATTGACACTTATAGACAGTTGTTTTCTTTCTGCAACCATATATATATTCATTAATCACTTAGCCTCCCTGTTCTGGGCATGTCAGTCATTATACTTTAAATTTATATTTTTTATTTTATGTCCTATACCTTTTTTTTTTTTTTTTTTAGCATGAATAGCAGATCTACAAGCTCACAATGCATCACATTGCAGAGTGTTGTGAGCTTTTCATGCATTTTATGCACTAAACTGCTCTGTCTCCACTCTCTGTCACTAACAGTCTTTCCCCTATCTCTCGCACACTCCTGCATGCACACACATGCACACACATGCACACACACACACACACACACACACACACACACACACACACACACACACACACACACACACACACACACACACACACACACACACACACGCACGCACGCACGCACGCGCGCACACACACACACACACACACACACACACACACACACACACACACACACACACACACACACACGACATGACACGACAGTCGAGAGTCGACAAGACACGCACATGTCAAGGCACATATAATCAATGTTATTTCTCCAACTGGATCGATGGTGTGTATTCGTGCTGTCAATAGTGCAAAGCATAACAGCTGAAAGATGAAAATCTAATTGACAGTTTGGCAAAAGGAAAATCAAATCAAATCCCTCATCTCCTTGCCGAGAATATTCAATAGCCCACACCAACTTTAATGAAGAGTTCTGTGTCATTTTAGCAAAACTTAGCTGACTGGTGGCCCGTGCTGTGATGGGATGGGAACGAATCATGGGGAACGGAAATGTTCTGACCGTGGGTTTGTGACGGAAACAATTCCTGCGCGCACTAGGAGGAGATAAGTTGTTTACAAACAAGAGAGAAAGGCGTGACTCCATAGGCTAAACCAGTTGTGCATGATTGGCCAATACGCTTGTGCAAGGACGCGCTGTGATTGGCCAGTAGCCACTTTGAGTGACAGTTGGGGCAAACGCTCTCACCAAAACATTATTTACTATTCTGTCCCTATCGGTACACAACTCGAGCGGCGCTGAGTCGACTAGCAGACCTTCGGCCGGTCGACGCGGGCACTCGCGCCTGGAGGCGCTCGGGCGCGTCTCCTCGGCCTCAAGGTCTTCTGAGTCGGCGCGCCTCCGTCATGGTCCAAAACTATACTTTATCGGCGAAAAAAAATAGTCCGCGGTTGTTTGAAAAAGGCACTTCCGCGTTGGCCACAGAAGGGCGTGTGTTTGCGGCACAACTGGTTTAGACTTTGTAATGTCGCGAGAGAAAGAGAGAGAGACAGGCTAGAGAGATAAGTGTCAATGTGTCATACTGTTACACCATAAATATATACCGAAACAACCTCATCGAAAATCGAAACAGAAATGATAACGTCTTGACAGGTTTGATCTTGGCAATTTTCGGTGAATAATCGTCTTCAAAATTTGCATCGGTGAGTAATTGCATGTTTACTACGCCATATTGCCTTGTTAGTAACTACTATACGTTACAATTGTTGTAATAACTTGTCTTGACCACTATAGTATACTGTACTCTACTAAAGATATTCCAATATATATATATATATATATATATATATATTGGATATATTGTATATATCCAATATATACTAATATGACTACACTACTTTGCCCAGGGTGTATAAAGCTAAGCTATATGCCATAGAATCTTAGCCTTGGACCAAGACTATCATATATGATATAGATATGCAAATGGAAAAAATCAATAAAATACATCTATGATAGTCTTGATCCAAGGCTGATAGTATCTGTGGTATATATAGCTTAGCTTTACACATCTATAGCAGGTGTATTAAGGCTTGCAATGGAACACGAGAAATCACACCCAACTGAACCAACTCTAAATGATTAGCCTTGGATCAAGACTTATCACAGATGTATTTGATCGAGTCTATGAGGCGCTGTTATTGGATATAGTTCTAACAGTTAGAGTTGTTCCGATACTGATATTGTATTGGAAAAGCTGCCGATACTGCCTAAAATGCTGGTATTGGTAGCGGTGAGTCTATGCCATTCCAATACCACATCATTTATCACATGATGATATGTCATTTACAGTATCAATTATTTTGTATTTTGAATGCTTCAGTTGATGTTGCACTACTGTTTTATATATTTAATTATTTTTATTTAGATCAGTGGTTTTCAAACGTATCTTAATTTCAAGGACCCACATAACTCTGAGAGTGTACAAATGGAACCAAATGGACCCGTATTTCGTTCCATTTGTACACTCTTTTACAGACCTGTGAGGGTCCATTTGGAACACCCTCAATAAACACTTAAGGTCCCTGTAGCCCACTTTGAGAACCACTGTCCTAGATTATTTTTAAATTACATACTGGAATCGGATCGGTACTCGGTAATCGACCGATACACAAGTTGTGGATATCAGAATCGTTATCGGGAAGGACAAAATGATATCGGTACTTCACTACTAACAATAATGTAATCTACTAAACACACCACTTCTGTGGATGAGCCTTTTTCCTCACGTGTGTGGTGTGTGTGTCTCCCATTTGAGCTCCTCCATGTGTATTCCGAGGAACTTGAACTCGCTCGCTGACCCTTCCCCTGTCTATACAATGATATTTGACTAAAATGATGACGCACTTCTGACTTTCACAGTGCATGGGGGTGAAAATGGAGACAGACCGGTGAGACGGGGAATTGTGTGACCTAGACCCAGGTATTGCCTGTTGGCAGTCAGTTGGTCTCATGGCAGAGGAAGGCAACAAGTTGACACTGAGGCGCCTTGAGGCACCAATTCACAAGTTCATTAAGGTGGCACTACCCACAGACCTGGAAAGACTGCAGAAACATCACAGTAACATATTGAAGGTAATGGCCAGAAGTCTGACAGAACAATGAAAACCCATCTAACACACACTGTGTTCTCTGTCTGTCTGTCTGTCTGTCTGTCTGTCTGTCTGTCTGTCTCTCTCTCTCTCTCTCTCTCTCTCTCAAACACACATTTAACATCTTTATTTGCGTACACATTTAACACAAATTCTTGAACACAAACAATAGTAGATGCACAAACTTGGTAAAACTCAATAAGAAGTGTTTCAGGATACAGATCACAGGTACAGGAAGCATCGCCTCCTCCATATATGGCGACTGCCAATTATCACAGACACTGAACAGAATTTTGCCAATGCCTTAGCTCTTGGCTTGGGTATTCCTGCAATCTGCAGGCCTCTCACAACTGATTTGGCTTCCAAATATGAACACAAGCAGTTTACATTTGTAACCAAGCTCTATAATACCATCCTTAAGACGTTGGTAAGGAATGCCTCTTCCAGATTGTGGTCAAATGTACATGCCACTTCCAAAATGGTCACTTCTCTACTGTCCTCAACAGTCATCAACAACAACAACAACATCTGGTGTATTAGCTGTGACATCTGAAAAGGCATAATTTTCATTATTGCACATGAATATGGCAGTTGAAACACAAGAGCTTGGCAGATGATGAAACATAGAACTTGTGTCCTTAACTAATAGGTCAACAATTCTGTCGTGCCTAGCAATGTACATTCCCTTATATACATAGCAGCCATGCAGAATATGTGACAGTGTCAGTAACTGGACTGTGGTCATGGTGCAGACAATGAGGAGGAAACGTATTAGGTTACCACAGAGAAAGATTGAGTCTGGTGGAAGGACCTGTTATCTGGCTTTGACTGTAAAGGTGACTATATCCTCATCAACTGCATAACACACACACACACACACACACACACACACACACACACACACACACACACACACACACACACACACACACACACACACACACACACACACACACACACACACACACACACACACACACACACACACACACACACACACACAGAATCACAGATCTATGACTGATCCTGTCTTCATCATTCTTGCAGTTCCAGACGAGCCAACAATGGGATCGTCTTCATCAAGAGCACATCAATGCCACCAGAACTGTGCAGGTATATCATTTTCTAGTTCAGAAAATCATGTGTGTGTGTGTGTGTGTGTGTGTGTGTGTGTGTGTGTGTGTGTGTGTGTGTGTGTGTGTGTGTGTGTGTGTGTGTGTGTGTGTGTGTGTGTGTGTGTGTGTGTGTGTGTGTGTGTGTGTGTGGGTGTGTGTGTGTGTGTGTGTGTGGTTTCACACATGATCATCACAATCAGGATTCTTTTTATTCACAGTTACATAATGTTGTATGTGTATGTAATTGGCCTAGTGGCCTCAATTACCAATCTGTTTTTTTTTTTTTAATATTTATTATTATTATATAACATTATTATAGGTATTTTCAAGACATTATTTGATAGAGATAGAAGACAGGAAATTGGCAGGAGAGAGAGATGGGGAAGCCCATGACTCACCTAATTCCAACATACTTTGCTAGTTTGGAATGGCTCAGGGTAGAAGACAGGGTTAAACAAATGCCCTCAATACCTTCCTACTTGACTAACTACATCTCCAAAGTGAGTGACATACACAGCCACAATACTAGAGACAACAATCTGGTACTTCGGTACTACCTAAATATAGAACAAACATGGGAAAATTCTCGTTCTACTACTCTGCCACCAAAATGTGGAATGCCGACACTCCTGCATGCACACACACATGCACGCGCGTGTGTGATTGATTGATGTACTTTATTTAGTAAGACATGAGAACAACAGTACATGGAAGTACAAATTCACAATACAAGGTCTACTAAACTGGAAGACTCATTAAGCACTGAGCTTGTTTAAGATGAGATCCCCATGCACACAAATCATGATGACATATAAGAGACAGACAGATAAACACACTACTATACCGGATGTCATACAATCAGCTTACAGGTTACTGGTATGAAGAGTGAAAAATATGTACAAGAGAAGAAAAAGAAAAGGGGGGGGGGGTAACCCTAGGGGGGTAGGTTAAGACTTAGACAGGGGCCATTTTCGAAGCTTAATGTCTGACTGTACCACGTTTACATTTCTGACTAATAAAGTATTCAATCAAAAAAAAGAAAACATGCAGGAAAGGGCCTAGGGTCGCATTCGAACCTGGGTTTGCTGTTCAAGGAATGAGCCTTAATGGTATGCACTCTAGCAGGTAAGACACTGGTAGAGGTCCTGGGTTTGAACCCGGGTGTCTGTGTGGTTTATGTGCTGACGTGAGTTTTCCTCCCAGGTGCACTGGTTTCCTCCCACACCAAAAGACATGCATGTTAGGGACACACTTCTTCCATTGCCCTTGGGTCTTGTCTGCAGGTGCCAGAGAATGGTGTTGACATGCCTTCCATGTTAATACGAATCTTTTCTTAAAATAAGCGGTTAAAGCTGCACTATGCAACTTTCCTCTTCTACCCCAGATTTGAACCCGTTTACCTGCGCAAGTGCTGACATTTTTACCATTGAGCTAATAGAGCCTGCCTGCTTGCTCAGGGGATACATTGAATCCTGACCATCAGGTCAAAATTGGTGTGACCTTTGACACCATCTAAATGTCTCAATAGAAGAGCAGGGAGACAAAATACAACCAACCCAAAAGTTATATTGTACTCTACCATACCGATTGGACAAAATTACTTTAAAAAAAAAAGTTACATAGCGAGGCTTTAAATAAAAGTAAAACAAAAAAACAATCCCTTAAAATGGGGGGGGGGGGGATTATATTAGCGAAGCAATTTCAGGGTAAATCCACATCCAGCGATTTTCTTTGAACCTTGTGTGTGTGTGTGTGGGTGTGTGCGCGCGTGTGCGTGCATGCATGCATGCGTATGTGTGTATTTTCACGTGATGGGTGTGAAGTGTCTCAGGGGATACTCCACCCTGGAAACCAGTATGTCTCTGAAGGTGAAAGAACCCCAAACACACACACACACACACACACACACACACACACACACACACACACACACACACACACACACACACACACACACACACACACACACACACACACACACACACACACACACACACACACACACACACACACACACCTGTCCTCTCACCATTACCCCTTACACCCCAGGGACAAGCGGAGTGCTTTCCCATGTCTGGTCATGGTGTTAATCTAGCATAGGGGGTTAGTCTGTCGTGTGTGTGTATGTATGTGTATGTGCGCGTGCGTGTGTGCGTGTTTTCACAGGAAGTGGGCTCCTTTGCTCTGACGAATATTTCAGTTCCCTTATCTATTTTCAACCTTTCAATTGCATTCACCCCGGGCCCTCTCTGCTTTCTGTGAAACACAATCACCTTTCACATTCCCTGGTACTACCACAAAATTCACGTAACATTCAACACTAGTTTATTTTGAATTCAAAATGATTGTATCTAAGTAATGCTACGGTGGCTTGTAAAGAAGGAAGACGTGTTTGGCTGATGCTGGTTGTTGTTTGTATTGAAAATAGCTGATCTACAAGCTCACAAACCGTTGCAATGTGACATGTTGTGAGCTTGTAGATAGGCTTTTTTTCCAAATAGCCTAAGTATATAAAAGGGCTTAAGTGGTTAATTTACTTACCAAAATGAACTGAAAATCAGTTATTTTCTGCAAACGACACCATCGTACCACAGAGTATAAATTAGGCTGGAGTGCGTTCTTGTCTCTCCTACCACAGTGGTTCCCAACCTGTGGGTCGGGACCCCCAGAGGGGGACTCCCCACATGATTTTGGGGGAGTCCCCAGATGACAGTGAAGTGACTTAAGAACTTTAAGACCTTTTTAATACCTCAAAAGAAAAAGACCATTACTACATAAAAATGAATCAGCAAGCTATACTATAAAAACTGGTCAAACATATAACATAATAATACAATAATATAAGAAAGACGCAAACAATTTTGAAATAGCCGATCTACAAGCTCACAGCGCCTTGTGTTGTGAGCTTGTAGATGGGCTATTTTCACATTATTTATCTGTGGAACCGAGTGCATATCAGGTTGGGGGGTCCCCAGTTCAAATATGATTATTTTGGGGGGGGGGGGGGGGGGTCACGGCCTGAAAAGGTTGAGAACACTCTCCTACCAGACACGCACCCAGACAGCTGCTGATGTGTACCGCTGTTAGTCCTGATAATCCATGGAGAGCGATGGATACAGCCTCTGTAGCCCCACCTTTAGCACAGCAGCTAAATGTCTGCAAGTCACTGTGATGTGGTTCATTTGGTTTCATTTTATCCCCTATATTTTTGGAGTAATCTGTGTTAATGGTTCATTTGCATCAACCTCTTTTGTGTTGATCTACTAACTAGTGTGTATGTGTGTGCGAGTGCGAGTGTGTCTGTGTCTGTGTGTGCATGTGTGTGTGCTTGTTAGTGAGGAAGAGACAGACTCAGAGAGAGGGAAAAATGCAACTGCTGATGAACATGTGTGTATGTTTATTCATGTTGTGTAATTAGCCAGGTTTGTGGGCTGTGTTACTGGTGGTGCATTGACCTCCTGAGCCTCAGCCCGCAGGCTGGTGGCAGGGATGTAATCCTCCTGTCACCCCCAGGGCACGGTGGGATGAGGACCACCCAGCCCAGTGTCCCAGACTAGTGTGTGTTACTGTTCTGGTGGTTGATATCAGTGAATGACTTGAACTAGGACTGCAACAGTTAATTGAACTAATCGATTTAATGGATTGTAAAAAAAATATCAATAATCGTCAACTTCATAAAATAAATGATTAATAATCGGTCCTGGTTTTGGGCATGTCATTATAGGCCAAAAGTTTCGAAATGTTTCAAAAGAATAAAAAAGATTGTGAAAAATACAAGCTCATTTTCACTATTTTTCAACAACATTGTTGTGCGACGAATTGTAAAACAACGCTTTAATAGTTAATCGATTTGTTTATTTATATTTAAAATAATTCTATTACAAAAAAAACATGCTTCTCGATTATTCAATGCATCGTAAAGGTAATCAATAGAATAATCACTAAAATGAGAATCGATATTTCTCTAACTAGAACCTGCTCTCTCTGTCCCTGCAGCAGCTGCGGGCCAACATGAGGGAGATGGAGAAGCTGTGTGCGCGTGTCCGTGCCCAAGACGCTCCGGCCCTGCAGAAACTCATTGAGCCAATCAGAGATCGGGCCTCAGCCGCCGTGCAAGACTTTCTGCTTTTGCACCCCAGCAGGCCGGTCCCTCAGCCGGGCCTGCCGCCGCCCTCCTCTCAGTCCTCCGGCTGTCTGTCAAGCAGCTGCCACGGTGACACGGGTGTGGGCGGGGAGCCGGCTTCTGTCTGTCAAATGCAGCTCCGCCTCCCAGAGATCCCTCCTGAACAGAGCGCTGCGGAGTCCTGGGACAGCCTGGAGGAGGTGGGTTTGTCTGGACGTTACTGTTTATTCTAAAAGTGTGGTTCCCGGTGGGCCGTGAGGCTATTGCAATTGGGCCCCCACATAATTGGCAAAACAATTAATATGAAATGACATGACATGTTTTTTACAAACATGTCATGGTATGGTTGGTTCCACTGATCCAAGCCGGAATACAATCGATTGATTGATCATAAAATAAACATGCCCTGAAAATACAAGCGACTCATCCATATCCGCTGCAGTGGGTGGGCCGCCAACACTATTGAGATGTTCAAAGTGGGCCCTGATCCAGAAAAGGTTGAGAACTGCTGTTCTGGACCTGTGTCCCCTCATTTGTTTTTGTGCACACATATTGGTAACATGCAGTATTTAGTGACCTTTGTAATAGTTCCCTGGTTCTGTTTTGGTTTCACTGTATTGATGGGACTTTATATCCAAAACACTATTTATTTAGGAGAATTAAATTGGTTAAATAAGATTATCATTCAATAATTGTAATGAGGACCTGTGCTGTAAAATTGTTGAACGAATGTTGTCAACCATTGACTTAAATGACCTGCTATCCTTTAAATGGCTCAGTAATGTGTTTGTGCTTATCAGTCTATGTGGATTTGACTTTTAGATTATGGATGTATCATTTTGGAATGAAACCTTTCAGTTTTCATGACACGGTTTCATTATGTGTGTTATGAAAGTGAAGGAACGCACATCCAACCAGGCTCACGTGTTGAACTGATAATAGATAATGAAAAAAGAAAATAAAGTTAGCACACTGCTTGGAACGTTGTTAAGAAGAAACTAGTAGAATGAAGGGAGTTTCTCAGTGTGCAAACTTTATTTTCTCTTTTCATTTGTGCATTCAAAATCAAACTTTACACTTGGAACTAAATTTAACTTATTACAACTTATAACTTACTACCACCTGTGTCATAGGACCTGAAGGAGCTGAGTGGTCTGGTGACAGAGTTCTCCTTGCTGGTCCATGTGAGTATGTTACTGTGTGGTTACATCTCAGAGCTCCATACATTACTAAATGTATCAGATCACCTCTATGCATGGGCAAGTGAATGTCAATGGTGACTTTTCTATCATGTCTATAAGGCCCTGGCACATTGCAAGCGTCACACGTGTGTGTCATCAAACGCACCCATTGTTTGTAACGGATGTAGCCACGATGGGGGCATCAGGTGGACACATCAAAACCTGTTGACGCGTCTTTCAGAGCACGGTTCTATTTGTAGCATCAAACACTGGGTTGACTGCCCAACACGTTCAAATTTAAGAGCGCTTTGCTGGTGGTCAAAGTGCAGTGTGTTAGTGTTAGTTCAGTAACAGGGGTCTCCCCTTCTCTCCAGCTGTTAAGTAAACAGAAAATACATTCACAGGTGGGTCACCAATTTCATCCAGTCAGGAAAGAATACCCATGTATGTATCAGCTTCAGTCTGCTGCTGGTATCCTGTATGAGTTTTCCATCCTGATTGGATGAAATTGGAACCGAGAACTGAACATTTATTTTCTGTTTACTAAAGAACTGGAGAGATGAGGAGACCCCTGTTAATGAACAAAACACTCTTTGGCAATGATTACTAGGGGAATATAGAGCTTTTTAACTCTACCGAGTCCTGACTGTCCATTACAGAGACAGGTAAGCATGCCATGGCATGCAGTAGAGTATAAACTGAAGCCTAGTGATGTGATCCAGCAGCAAATAACATAAATGCCACCAACAACATGCTCACAAATATAATAGCCACTGTCCATGTCAGAGAAGTGTAAGCATGCCGTAAAGCACTGTTTCCCAAACAGTGGGTCGAGACCCATGTTTGGGTCACGGACCAATATTTATGAGTAGATTTCAAATTGTTTTTGTATTATTTCAAAGGATTGAACAAAGAAATCACAACTTTTCATAATTTAAAAACAATTCCAACATTTTTCAAAAGTATTTCATAAATAAAATCAAAAACATTCCATAAAAACACTTTTAAGAAGGAGTGAAAATAGCAGAAGACAAGCTCGCAACGCGGTGTGAAGCGACGCGTTTTGAGCTTGTAGATCTGCTATTTTGACTAGTTTGGGTCCTGGGCAAACATCTAATTTCTCTTTTGGGTCTTGAGCTAAAAGGTTTGAGAACCACTGCTGTAAAGGATACAACCAAGTTACATGATCCAGCAGAAAATACGTAATTAAAGATTTATGGTCTACCTTTCTGTGGTGTGAACTGTCAAACGTTATATCCCCCCAAAATAAATAAAAATTGAACTGTGTAGGCATACTTGTATTATAACGAGCCTCATACTATACAGTATGAGCCTCATTTACTGTTTATTTTGCGTTGGGAGTGCCATGCGTCGCATCCACCAACACATTATCACTCCCAACTAGTCAGGCTTCAGAGACGAGATGAGAGTGACCCTACTAACGTGGACTCATTGAACTCTTCTCCTTGCGTTGTCGGTGAAAGGAGAGAGGTTCAGTTCACTGGTGCAAGAGTTATTAACGTAGCTCCAGGCCAAAAGAATGACTGAGGTATGTAACATACAATACAACAGTCCCAGTGTGCGTTTGGCAGCCAAATATATAGAGACTATTTGACGCTTCCTCTGTGAACAAGTGGCCTAACCTGACCCGCGTCTGTGACGCTCACGTCAATGATGCTGGTGTGTCAGGGCCTTAATGGTTCCAGGAAGATCTATCTGCGTGTGTGCGTGCGCGCGTGTGTGTGTAATAATTATATAGTAGCCTACAGTGATGCGCGGGTCGGGTTTTTTCATGACCCGCCCCGCCCCGCCCCGCGACGGAACCCAACCCGCCTCAACCCGCCCCGCGAACCCATATATAAATCTACGGCTCAACCCGCCCCGCGACCCGCGATTTTTTTTAAATTTCTTTAAAATCATGGTTAGAAAATAATCCCCAAGTGTATTCAAACTGTTTTATTGTTATTATTCTTATTCTTATTAGGAATAAAGACAAAACAAGAGCATGTTATTATTTTTATTTTTTTTGCGTGTGAGAGCGCGTGACCCGCTCACCCGCAGCCCGCATAATTTTCTCCGAAATTCTGACTCGACCCACCCGCGCCGCGGGTTGACCCGCGGGTTACGGGTCAACCTGCGCATCACTAGTAGCCTATATAAATGTTAAAGGTGAGTCACTATAACGCCTCATCTTTCTAATTAATTAACATACTAAGGTGCCTCATCATAGTCTTGGGTTATCAGCTATTGTTGAGTTTGAGTTTTGGGTTTCATTTATTAGCACATAAAGAGTTAAAAACAGAATAATTTAGTGTCTGCAAATAAACCACTATAAACGTAAGAGCAAATCTCATATCAGACCAGGCTGGAACGAGCATGTAGCAATGTACCATGCTGATGCTAGAGATGCCTTTAAATTGTGGGCTATAGCTGGAAGGCCTAGACAGGGGCCTGAGCTTGAGCACAAAAAATTAGCTAATGCCAGATATAAGTATGCGGTCCGATTTATTTGTAAAAATGAGCAAGCCATGAGGGCTGACTCGATGGCCAGCAAGCTATTGAGCAGTAATACTAATGATTTTTGGAAAGAGGTGAGAGCTCTTACTAATAGCAAAGCTTCGTTACCATGTACGGTTGAAGGTACATCTGGTGATGATAACATTGTGGCGTTATGGCGACAGCATTACAGCTCCTTATTTAATTGTATTAAGAGTGAGTTGTTTGTAGATGAGTCAGATATGAACTATGATGCCATGGGAATAAAAACTCATGAGGTGTATGAAGCCATGCACAAATTGACTGACAACAAATCATGTGGCATGGACCAGATTTCTGCAGAACACCTGAAAAATGCTAGTCTAAGGCTAGCTCCTCTTTTATCTATGAGTTTTACTGGTTTTATGATACATGGCATTCTACCTGACTCAATGCTTTCAGTATTGCTCGTCCCAATTGTTAAGGACAAAGCAGGTAAGGTTAGTAGCCTGGGTAATTATAGACCCATAGCCATAGCCAGCATCCTCTCTAAAGTTATGGAGATAATCCTACTGGATAGAGTTGCTGATTATATTAATTCTTTTGATAATCAATTTGGTTTCAAGGCAAAGCATGGCACTGACTTGTGTATTTTTGCACTGAAGGAATTAGTAAACAAATACAAAGGCTGTAATTCTTCAGTCCTCATGTGTTTTATTGATGCGTCCCGTGCTTTTGATCGGGTCAACCACAGAAAGCTTTTTATAAAAATGAAGCAAAGAGGTGTACCCGGATATATTGTGCGGGTTCTGGCCTACTGGTACGCCCA
>NC_139940.1:27839165-27859165 GCF_963454915.1 Gymnoscopelus microlampas | reverse complement strand
TCCACCGGTGTATGTTTCATTTTAATTGAGTTTTTTCCCCTTCCTGTTCCAGGGTCTTAAACGTAAATTGCAAAAATGAAATAATTTGAATCTCCCTTCATTGTCCCGCTCTCTCCCTTCCTCTCTCCTCTGTAGGCGGTGGGCTACAGGTTAGCGGTATTACCAGTGGCGGGGGCAGTGTTGGGCGGTGTGCTTGGGGGTCCCATAGGCCTTCTGGTGGGGTTCAAAGCCGCAGGCATAGCTGCTGCTCTTGGAGGAGGGGCCCTGGGTTTCGCAGGGGGCAACATGGTCCAGAAGCATCGCAGAACCCGACTGGATTTCCAGATGAAACAACTGACAGCGCCACCGCCTCCAGCAGAACCCTCATCTGACCCGCAGTCAAGCCATGATACGACTGGTGACTGGGTCTCTCTCTGAATACTCTATCAGAACCTTAACCACTGGCTCAGGCTCAATGGCTGATGAATCACTCTGGGGCCTCCCGATTGACTGACCAATCAGCTGGCTGAGTCTAAAGCCCGATTTATACGTTCTTGTACTGTATGACAGTGTTGCGTGCAGAAAATAGCAAAGAGCTGCTATTTTTTACTCGGGACACCATTGTATGATGGAGCATAAATTAAGAAGTTTACCTTAAATGAACAGGCTATACCTCCAGCCCCACCCTCTACTAATGAAAGACTCACTGTGAGACCCTAAAACAATTGTTATCACGCCATGAATCATACAGTATTACAAATCATTTAAAGACTTTTCCATAGACATATTTAAGAGCTGGAATATACTTGTGTGTGGATGGTGTTTCTGTAACGATGTGATATAGGTTTAATGTTATACCACCCCATTCGGATGCTATCAATGCATTGAATGGGACATTATCACCTTTTATCAGACCATTGAATGGGCGAAGTAGGCGACGTAGATGACTTAAAAAGTCCAGTTTCGGTTTTGGTTTCGGACCATGACGGAGGCGTGTGTCTCAGGCGAACTGGAACCACGTGAAGGACCACCGAGCGAGTTAAAGCGAGCGAGTTGCCGTCCTGAACGTTGTGACATTCGCCATAGCCTACTCAGCGCCGTTGGAGTTATGTACCGATAGGCACAGAATCGTAAATCATGTTGTGGGGACTGCTCCGCCTCCGAGTAGGTCAGTAGCTCCTGATTACGGCCAATGAATGGTCTGACAAATCGCGGGTAGGTCCGTGTATCGCCTACTCGTCGCCTACTTGCCCATTCAATGGTCTGATAAAACGTGATAATCTCCCATTCAATGCATTGATAGCATTCGAAGCCGGTGCTTATACACTGTCAAAACTGGTTCATTATAGTTCCTACTATTTAAAGACACTACAGTTTGGTTTGTGGTTGCTTGGGCTTTTCCGCATGCCTTTGTGCCTTTCTGTTGAGACTGCAAGAAATCATGTTATGTTGGTTAAACACGGTCAGCTATTCTCAACCACTGTTTTTGTGTGTTCCCAACAATTAAATGAAAAATGTTAGACCACTGTTTCAGATTAGCGCTACTAAAGCCTCAGTGATCAGCTCACAGGAAGGGCAAGAGAGTTATGTATATGAAATGTCCATAATGTGAATTTCCATCATAGTTTTATTCTCAAGACTAAAGAATAATGTCAGTCTGTATTGTGAGGAAAATGCGTTCTCCTGTCTCATAACTGCAAAAAGTAGAGCTTGAGTATGAGAACATTTTTAAATATATTTTTGCTCGTCTGGTCTGACGTTGATGCGCGTTTAAACCAATGCGCTACAATGTCACGCACCAAAGATAGCTACGCTAACACGTCACGTGTTGTGAGCTTGTAGATCGTCTCTTTTCAATGTGCAACAAAGTACATCAAGCCCTTTACTAAAGTGTAATACCACGTGTTCATAATGTGAGCGTGAAAGCTGCATTGTACAAAAAGCAGAAAGCACCCAAGTGCCATTAGCTACAGATCACTTCTAGGGTCAGTAGGGTCTTGCTGTAGCACTATGTGTACATTTACCATTCGTTTCTTACAAAGCTTTTCTTCTGCCAAATAAAAACAGCCTTTCAGTCAGTCTCTGTAATTTACTAAAGACAACGTAAAGCGCTAGGTGGTAGCTCTTAAAACATGACAATTGAGACAACACAAAATCCTGTAAAATGGTTTTAATTTAGTTTTTTTTGTTTTTTCATTTGTTTTCCTTCTCCGAGATGACTGTTTTTGAAATGACACCCCCCCTCTCCCCCAACCACTACGCCTGTCCTTCTGTAAGTCGGTTGATATGTCACTACGCAGGCTTCTGCAGGGCAAGGAAGGGCATCCAGTACAAACACAGCGACCTCGTCTGACTTGTCTCTTTGGTCCATTCAAACCAATTGGACCTCAGGGAACTAGACTTGTGACAAAACCTTTGAAGGATGTTAAGCGAGGATGCCATTTTTAGAAAAAACTACTGTAAAGTCCACAGACTACAGCTGGTCTGCTGCTGATCACAGTCTCCCCCCCCACCCCACCCCCCTTGTATCGCTGGCTGTAAAACACTGGGACAGACTTGGGAGAGATATTCACTGTCTCAGTACAAAGACACATTTTACAACAGGTAAACAAAATGAACAGTCAGTGAGGTTCAGGATCATCTCTCTCTAACTTCATTTCAAGCCACTTTTTTTCTCTTCCTTGTCTGGTTTCCCGGGAACACAGCTCAGAGGCTCCTTGGCAAATCAGTGACATCATCAATCATCATCTATTAACCGTTAGTACCAGGAAGAGGAGGGGTGCCTCTCAAGAGTCTTAGAGTGGCTCTTTTACCTCTTCTTCTACCTTGTTTGAAAGTTATTAACCATTTAAGCCCTACTTTATACTTTGTCTACTCTGGGAAAAAAAGCCGATCTACAAGCTCAAGTGTTGCATTGCAACGCCTTGTGAGCTTGTGGATCGGCTATTTGAATTTCCTTTCTTTTTTTGTACATTTTGACCTATAATGACATGCCCAAAATAGGGACACCAGGGTTTAAGTGGTTAATGTATCTAAAAATATTTCTAGTCATTTTACCTGGCCAATATGTGTGGAGCACACGCGGAAAGGAAGCCATTTAAATCGACTCAATATCCTACATTGTGCTACACAAACAAATTGGACTTGAATGGGGAACTATTGAGATGCAGCTATGAGGTCAGTGAGGAGGTCAGTGAGGCTCCTCGGGGCGGGGGCGGGGCGGGGACTCTCCCACTAGACACACTGAACTGGACTAAACGGGACTTCTGGAACCACAGAACCGGAGTGAACGGCGCACACTCTGCTGTTTTCCTACAGTACAAATAAACAGGATGACGAAAAATGAAAAGAAATAAAATAAAGAAATCTCTGCATTTAATTTAGACCGATGATGACGGACATGCCCACTTAGCACAAACATATTTACAAGCTCAAAAAAAAATAAAAAATACAATTATTTTGATGACCCCCAACTCCCTCCCACACACACACAATTTAATTTTCTTTTTTTTCTTATCGCCCCCCCCCCCCTCCCGTATTTATCCAAAATAAAAATTATACACATAAGAGTTATGAAAATATACGTTATTCCAACACGGTTGTGTCATAGACTGCACTCTTCTCTCTCTCTCTCATCATCTTCACCTCCCATTCTTCCTTGCTCTCTCTCTCTCGCTCTGTTCAGTAAGGGTGTTGGGTGTTGCTGTCCCGTCGGCCTGTCCAAACCCTATTCCCCCTCCCTGACCCCCCCGGGGCGTGGCATGGAGTCACAGGTTCCCTGTGAGGTGGTAGAGATCACAGCTCGTCGCGGTCCCTGCTGAGGATGGTGTATCGGCTTTCACTGGGCGCCAGCTTCTGAAACGAACTCTCTGGCGGGCTGCTGGCTACTTCTCCTGCCGTCTCCTCCTGGGGGTGCAGGGGTGCACATGTAGTTTAAATTGAAAAAAATGTAGTAGGATTTGATACGATATTTTAAGGACAATTGTCCTTGGTCCTCATAAGAAAAATGTTTTGTTTTTCTTTTTTGGGTCTTTCTGCCTTTATTGATAGTATAGTAGAGAATGACAGGAAACAGGGAGAGAGAGACAGGGAGTGACACGCCATCAGGCATTAGAGCCTATGTGGTATGCGCCTAGAGCGCTAGGCCAGCGGGCGCCCCAGAAATGGTTGTTTTATGGTTGTTTTACAGTTGCCTGACAGTCTTTAAATTATTATCAGCGCAACGCTGAAACAGCTTATTATGTATTATATAATAAAGGGGGGAATTTAACCCATTAAGACCTGAGGCCGATTATACGCCTTCTAAACCAGTGGTTCTCAAACTATTTCATGCCAAGGGCCCCGCATAATCATATGTATTTGGTCATGGACCCACCCCCCGCCGAGAAAAAGAGAGAGATTTGTGTTAAAAAATGCAAAATTGTTTGGATTTTTTTTCCAACACTTTAAAGATTTTTTTCAAAAATGTTCAGAAATAGCACAAGCTCGAGCTTGTATATCTGCTATTTTTGAGAAAATAGAAAGATTTTTAGCTACATACTGTATAGCTAAAATCTAAAATGATGCTTTCCCGGTTTTGACAGGCTAACTTTTTTAAATATCATGGGACATGAGCAGATGTTGTGTAACACCAGAGTGTGTAATGCTGCTGTTGGCAGACCTGTCCTGGTGTGCTGTCCGTGGGGTCGGGTCCATGGTGGAACTCTCGGTGCAACTTCCCAGAATGTAGGTCCAACACAAACTGTCTCAGCGTGCCGGGAATCCTGGAAATCACAAACCAGGAAAAAAATAAGTTGTATGACTGACGACCGTGCTCCCCATGCATTCCTACACAGAAAGGTCGGCAATAAAGACAGACCAGAAGAAACTACGAGGTACAGATAGGAATTAAACCGTCGAAATAAAACAATATTGCTTTGGGCAGCAATAAAATACATTAGCCTGCCTAGATGTGTCATGGAGCAACATTCATCCATATAAAACCCCCCACCCTCTGAAGTGTGCTTATTAATAACCAAAGGTCATGAGATCTTGTCATGTCATGTCATATCTCTCTCACACACACAGGGAGCTGGTCCCCAATCACAGCATCTTTGGGTGTTGGAACAGCATCCAAGCACATACACACACATATACACGTATAGAACATACATGGCACTAATGTGATTGTGCTGTGTGTGCCACATGTAGTGTTGGTGAGATAGTGATGTGATGTAATTAGGTTGTGGAGGGCTGGTCAGTCCTCAGGGCTCTGTCTATCTGATCTAACGCTGATTGAGGAGGGGGTGGGGGGCAGAGTGGTGATGATGGTGGTGGGGGGGCAGAATAAATAAGATTAAATTAGATTAGACTGGATTAGTTTAGCGCTAATTGCACGTGCCAAATCATGTCACATTAGCACCGCTGTCCTGGCCCATTAATAAAGGATAGATTTTAAGATGTGTGACATTTCTCTGGTGCTCTGTATGCAGCATGTCATGTTGTGTTCTGAGTGGGATGTGTGTGTGTGTGTGTGTGTGTGTGTGTGTGTGTGTGTGTGTGTGTGTGTGTGTGTGTGTGTGTGTGTGTGTGTGTGTGTGTGTGCACGTGCGTGCGTGCAAAATTTATACTAACACCAAGTTGATCTATTCTACACAGATCCATGGGGATTGCCGGTCCCAACATTTGAAGAGTAGTTGTTGTTTTTGTTTTGAACAGGAGGTACTTACTTAATGTCTTTGAACTCGGGGAAGACATACATGTGTCTGAATGAGTCTATAGCAATGACAGGACAGTCTGCAGGGGTCTTCTGAATGTGCAGCAGAGGATGACGGAACTTCTCACAGTCTGCATGCAGGAAGTTTATAGACCCTGAGGGAGAGACAGGAACATTGGCTTTAAGACCACATACGTACTGTATAAAACTGTTTGAATGCAGCCCAAACTAACTCATAACCCTGGGGAGGGCGAAGGATCAAGGATGCTCAGGCACACATAACTGAACATGCATGTAAATAGCAACCCGAGTCATAACACACACACACACACACACAGACACAAACACACACAATATGGACTGGCGTGTATACTGTAGGGGCAAAAGGAAAAAATATAGCTGTATATCCCCGAACGTCATTGAAATCAGGGGAAGGGTAGCAATATTTTCTGTTGAAATTATTTTTTATTTGCTAGTCCAGGTTAATATTTTGCATTTAAACTACACTGTTATGGTCCGCCATATCATTATTTTTGTTTTCATGTGCTTGCTCCTTAAAACACATGCTGTTGTTGTTTCCTGCTATAATCGCTGCCACACATCTTGGCTTAACTACTGTATGTTATCCTTTAAGATTCTTTGATTGGGAACAGATTAGGGCTTGGTAATTCTACACTGAATTAATACTGGGGGGGGGGATAATTAGTTTAAAAAGTGCCCCCAGATTTTAGACAGTGGCGGACAGAATGTACAAAACTTGACAGATGCATTCTTACGCATGCACGCACGCACACACCTTTCTCACTGATGAGCTGACGAGCCACCTCGTGCTGGAAATGTTCTAAGCTCTGAGTGTCTTCCTTGACATGGAACAAGATGAGGAATGGAAGCCCCTCTTCAGTTAGCTCCTGAGAAACACACAGACACAATAGTGAGTCAAAGAATGACATTGTGTGGCCCCACTTAGGAATGCATTAAGCATGACTCATGGGTCTGGATTACATTTCACTGCTGGCTCTACATACACTCGTAGGATGACAAAGCATAAACGCTGAAGAAAGAAACATTTCTGTTCTTAGAAAGAATAAGTACATACATAATCATCAAACATTATGTATACACACAAATTTACAAATATAAACACACAAATATATGTAATTATTTCTTTCATCATTTATAATAATCCTATATATCTTTATCATGCTACACAAAACAAAAATAATACGCATCCATATGATATACTGATAGAAATGGGCAATTACAGACTATTGGAGATGTGTTGCATGTGTTCAACAAGTGGGAACTGACCTCTCCGTTTTCAAAGGTGATCTCCCTGACCAGGGGAACGCATTTGTCCTGGGCCCAGGCATAGGTGAGGTCAAAGTTTGTGAGTGAACCCAGGTACACCATGTCAGGAACAGTCTCCCCTACGGGCTTATAGATGACGTTGTCTCCGCTGAACCTCTCAGCCTCTGATGTAGCACTGGATGGGGGGAAGAGGAACGGATCATCAAACAGAATCGAGACCTAAACCACTGGTTCTCAATGTCAGGTCCAGGGACCACTAGGGGGGCCTCCTATTTTTTTATTTTATCTCTGGGACATGTAAGTGTCCATTTGGACCCACTGGTGGTCCCCCGACCTAACATTGAGAATCGCTGACTTAAAACCACAGATCCAGCAACTAAAAAGAGGCCACGCGTTTTAATAAGCGTGTGTCAATGAGAGGGGTGCATGGCCTACTGTACAATAAGTAGGGTTATGTCTAAGCCTGAGCTCGTCTTTTTTTTTCTCACCCGAAGGCGGCCATGAATGAGCAGTCGTCTCGAAGGATGTTGGCAACCTTCTCGAAACTGTGGTAGTTCTCTGAGTCCTTCTCTTCAAAGAAACCTATGATGTTCCTCTTGCTCCTCTGGTGAATAAGAAGAGACAAACGAGAGATTATTGGCTACAGTTTATTTGATAATGGGGTGTGCGTGTGTGTGTGTGTGTGTGTGTGTGTGTGTGTGTGTGTGTGTGTGTGTGTGTGTCCTCATAAGAGAAATGTTTTTTTTTCTTTCTTTTTTTTTCTTCTTTCTGGGGTCTTTTGATAGTATAGTATGACAGGAAACAGGGAGAGAGAGACGGGGAGAGACACGCAGCAAAGGTCGTCGGGAATGGGATACGAACCCGCGACACGCCATCAGGCATTAGAACCTATGTGGTATACGCCTAGAGCGCTAGGCTAGCGGGCGCCCCAGAAATGGTTGTTTTATGGTTAAAAAAGGTTTTGGGGTGGGTGTTAGGATTAGGCATTTTAGAGGTTAGAGTTGGAGTTATGGCAAAAAAGTGGCAAAAGGTTGTAAGAATTGCATTCATAAAATCACCGTCCTACAATGCTGTGATGGCCTCACAAGTATTGCAATACAAATGTGTGTGTGTGTGTGTATGTTTTGTATGAACATAGCCTTGTATGAGCTTTTGCTTTGCCCACTCACATCCACGGTACTGATCTCCTCCAGGGACTGGAGCTCTTTGATGGGGTCTATCTTCTGTTGGCGGATGAAGTCGGCGATGGCCGTCACCGACCTTTGACCCCTGTACTCCCTCTTCATCATCATTCCGTTTCGGAACAGCTTCAGTGTAGGGTACTTCGTGATCCGGTAGCGTTGGGCAATGTCCGCTGCACGGTACAAAAAGAAAAAAACGCGACAAATCAGTTGATGGCGTGGAAGGAGCAGAGCAGTAAAGACACAGGGACATGGGTGGATGGGGGGGGGGGGGGGGGGGGGCAGAGACAGAGATAGTGGTATGACTGCAGTCTGAAAACACTGCCTTCAGTCGCCTGCGAGCTCTGATCTCTCACATGAAAGCTGCCCCCCACCGAGGGTAAATATTCTGTCGGCTCACAGTGAATGAGTGTGTGTGTGTGTGTGTGTGTGTGTGTGTGTGTGTGTGTGTGTGTGTGTGTGTGTGTGTGTGTGTGTGTGTGTGTGTGTGTGTGTGTGTGTGTGTGTGGCAGGTGTCAGTCACGCTGCAGGGTGTCTCTAAGCCTCCAGTCTTCACAGGCTGCAGCAGTTTTGTCATTAGTCTTCAAACAGTTTGCTGGTTATCAATTATTCTCTTTAATTTGTTTTATCTCAAAAGAGTCTGGTATTTTGTTTGTGCTTCGGTGTAGTCTGAGGTCACACTGGGATTTTAAACTGCCATCCAGAATGTCCAGAATGATTACAGTTTGTCGGACATATGATTAAAAAAAACAGCTATCTCTCTTTTCAACGCATGAATGACAGGTAGGTGCATTGAATGATGTAGCCTAACATGTCTTACAGCATACTAGTATATTTTATACTGAAAACTATTTGAACATAAAGGAATAATATAAAAATAACAGCTTCGGCCTTGAACAAATGGATGAGAATTACATTAGAATCAGGCACTCTTTGTGCTCCTCCATGTGCATAAAAAATAAGTCCTAGCAAAATTTCATTTTCATTTTCAACAACGTTCCTTTCATTTTCAACAATGCTTTATTTCTGCTACAGTGTGTAGTTCTGATTCGGTTTTGGAGTGAGAAGAATCACCACTCTGCAGGCACACTTGACACAGGAATGAGAATGACACCTTCGCAATTTTTTCTGTGGAAGTCTTGCTTGTGTGTGTGTGCGTGCGTGTGTTTAAGAAACTTAGAGCACCAAACTGATATTACAAGAAATATAATAATGTTCATTAATATTACTATTATTATTAATAACTAGAAATAGAAGAAGAAAAGGTAAATATAATTATGCCTATAAGAAAAAAGAGAAGAGGAGTCAATACTCACAATGTTGGTCACAGTCGACACGAGCAAACACAACCTGTTTAGCATCAGGATACTCCTCCCTCACCAGGTTAGAGGACTCCTCAAAGATTGGATGGAGCATCTGACTAAATCTACACCTGAAAGAGAGAGGGAGGTGGTATTGTGTGGTTTGCGGGCTTTGCATAATATTACTTCTTTTGTTCTTTAACTAAGTTTAACAGTAGCAGGTTTGTCCAGGGTTAGATTACTTCTGACATGCTGACATGTTTAGTGTTACTTTTATCTTGGAGGAAAAACAGCAGGAGGTCAGAATTTTGTTTGAATGTAATAAACACGTGAATCAAAATAAAAAGGATAATGGGTGCAATCCCTTGACAACTGAAGGGCGAGTCCAACAAAGTGCATTGACACACTTACCAGTCTGCATAGAAGTTCACTAATGCCACCCCAGCATTATCTGCAAAGACAAACACACGGTACTGTATGAACCAAAATAATGTCTCAAAGGGCAAGGTTTGAACCAAACCGTGGGTCTGCACAACCTTTACAAATCTGTGTACATCCCTAGAAAATTCTAGAGTCCTTCTATGAGAACTGAGAGGCAGAAGACAGAAAAGGTATCATCATGCTTTAAGAGAAAAGAACTTGGAGTGTCTTACTGAGGGTGTCATCAATGTTTCCTGTGTCCAGACTGGTGATCTCCGTCTGTCCTGGGGCAGAGAGACCCATCACCTACACAAACATAGAGAAAGGGAATTAGAATTAGACACACTGAAAAACACTGACCCAATACAAACTATGATACTACTGTAACTGTACCTCAATATCTATATTGTAATGTTGTGGGGATGACTATTGGTGCTTTCACAAAGTTTACATTACAATGAGATCTAAATAAATAATAATCAGTAATACCTATATAATAACCAAGTGGGTAATATGGGCAGATAATAGAACAGCTAGAACAGTCAAAGGACAAAGACAAAACAATATTACGATATCCAAAATCCCAATTCCCAGATGCCATTTTGTCTCATAACATAATAATAAATATAAGACAGCATCTATCGATCTAGTATCTATCAATCAATCTATACCGCTTCCGACTTATTTCAATTATTTCCTGCTGAAAGCGGCAACAGGAGAAAAGACGCAGACTAGAAAGTTGTTTGGTAGAGAGCAAGAGCCAAAAGAGGACATGCAGGCAATGAGGAAGAGCATTATAAAGAGAAAAGAGGGGTTGCGGTCAAAACATAGGCCAGAAGAGAAGTAAGGTGTACCATTACTATTTCATATCAAGTCTATATACGTGTGTGTGTGTGTGTGTGTGTGTGTGTGTGTGTGTGTGTGTGTGTGTGTGTGTGTGTGTGTGTGTATGTGTATATACACCACACACACAAACAGATGTATCACAAAGTATTTATTTACACTAATTGCTCCCCCATACAGAGTTAAGATAAAGCATCTTAAAAACACCATCCACTCACATAATGCAGGTAGACCGCCCACCCCCCCCCCCAATTATGACTACAGTCTATAATGTCCTAGTGGTATATCATGTCATCATTGCAGTAAACACATCTGCAGCATTTGTGATGCTTTGAAAATGTGGAATATTCTTATCTGATCTGATCTCTGCAACTTTAACACCTGTCAAACAGGATATGTTTCTACCAAACCACACCAGTTTGAAATGCAAATACATAGAAGCCTAGTCTAGGCTTCTATGTCTGGGGTGAGACAGCAGTCAAATTAAGAGTAGTAGAGAGAGTAGTTGCTCAAGAGATGGCTGAGCGAAATTCATTTGCTAGGCTATTAAAACTGTATTGTTTGCCTTAAAGCCTCACTATGTAACTTTTTTAAATGAATAAAATGTAATTGTGTCCAATCTGTACGGTGGAGTATGTTAATATAATATAACTTATACAATTGGGGTGGTTGTATTTTGTCTCCCTGCTCTTCTAATGAGACATTTAGATCGTGTCAAAGGTCATGTCTCACCTAGACAAAGGATCTAGCACAAATGTTGACCTGATGGTCAAGATTCAATTAATCCCCGAGCAAGCAGGTCGGCTCTATTAGCTGAATGGTAAAAACTTCAGCACTTGAGCAGGAAACCGGGTTCAAATCCGGGGTAGAAGAGTAAAGTTACACAGTACTGCTTTAACAAGGAAGTCAATCTAATGTCCAACTGTTTCTGAACATGCACAGCGTCTCTGTTCCGCTCTCTATCACACACACACACACAAAGCTATTTTCAGCGCTTAAACACATGCTGTGGCATACCAGTATGGTAAGATGACCTTACAGTAGAGGTTTTTCCTGACAGTCTCTTCTTCCATAGCTGTGCAACCAATTATTTTGTACCATGTAGGTTCCAAGATTCAGCTCCACACAGATAACAAGAAACTGTAAGCATGGCTTCGTGAAATATAAAAAGATACTGCCATGGTCTGATGTATAATGTTCTAAACGTACTTATAAGATTAGTAAAATAAGAGATCATCAATGTGGGGGGAACAAAGTTTTTATTTTTCCTTTTTTTTTCAGGCCCAAACTCTGCAAACAGAGGCGCTGACTACAGTTCCGGGTTGTCAGCCAATAGGAATGAGCCACAACAGAGGAACTCACCAACCGGCAAGCATCGTTCCGGAGAACACAGAGATGCATGAAAGCAAGCAAGCTGACAACTTACTTACTACTACATCCACAAAGAAAGATCCATGTAACTAACGTTCACCCCAAACAAATATATCAAACACGTCCATTCATTAAACAAACGAACACTTTTAGCTTGACAGCCATAGCCATGCAAATCAAGCAAGCAAGCAGACAGTGTCAAGATGCAGTAGACTAGCCTTCACCTCCTGGTTCATCAAAGATCAAACTATCTGTTGCCTAATGAATGTTGGATGGATGGGTGGATGCTGCTCATTTGGCGTTAATGTGACACTGAGCCTGACACAGAGTTGTAGTTCATTAGAATTTAACGTTACTAAGTTGGCTAGGCGTCGCTCTGTGACAAGACGTATAGCCTTGGGAGAGGCACAGAGAGAGAGAGATGGTCACCTGAATGAGTTATAATATAACTCATTCAGGTGACCCTCTCTCTGCGGGTCTCTAAAAGATGCCACCGTTGGACCTTTTTGATGGCTCATTATGAGCCGTCAAAAGGTCCAAAGGCGGCTTCTCTTTAGCCCTGCTAGTCATATTAGCCACTTTACTGGCCAACACAGGCTATAGTCACTCACTGGTTATCAAACAGCAACCGAGCTAACGTCAGTCGGCTAACAGCTAGCTTGGGGGCTGGCTAGACCATAAGCTATTATATTATTATGGCTGTTTAGTGCAGGCTGTAGAACAGAGGTTCTTACCAGCAGTAGAACCCCGACGCAGCCGCCCTGGAGACACGGTGATGTTGGTAACAGCTTCATTGCAATAGAAAGGTAATGGATGTTGCTGCTCAGCTCGACGCCACTCACTCTCCTCCTCTCTGTCTCACTGCAGCAGGAAGGACGGCGAGCCGATCTCACGGTGACCACGGAACCGCGAGCTGCTACTTCCGGGTGTTGCTTTAAACTCGATGGGAGTTGTAGTTTTGGGCCGCGAGGCGACTCGTCCGCGGAGCAGAGCGCGGCGCGACGAGCGGAACTACAAGCATGGCGCTCGGTCGCCTCGCGACGCGCAACGGGAGTTGTAGTGTTTTTATAACCCCCCCAGATGTTTGCGACCCAACGGGACGCCTTGGAAGACAACTTTTCTGACTTCATCCGAGACAAAGGGAAAAAGTAAAGGTAAAGTAAATACAACCGATGTTAACATTCAATGGATATGTCAAATGCAGTCACTATAACTGTCTGCGCAACTACGTGGGTTGTATACAATGTGTCCTGTGAGCAAAATACGCGTATGAATCACCGATTTCTTTAAACGGGGGTGAATTGCATCACTTTTGGAATACTTTATAATGTTGTCTTCCTCCAAGCCTCTAAAAGGCAGCGATTGCACGTACGGCTCTTTTCCACAAATGCAAAATCGTGCTGTTAGGCTGTCGGAAAAAGTGTTCAGCTTTGTCTGGTATAGTCTCTGCCAAAACCGTTATCAGAAAGATAGTTTGTCCTGGCAGGACTCTGAAGTTCTGTGTGTACAGTTATACTTCATGCCATCTTGCAGAAGTGCATACATTACTGTATCCCATTCCCATAAGAAGGTAAAGAGCCAGTAATAAAGGTTTCTCTCCACAGTACCAAGTCAGTCATAATAATACACTGTGTGTTGGCAGTTAGAGTGTGAACAGGTGGACAGGTCTCAGTATGTGAGTGATCCTCTTTTCTTGGTCCCAGTAGGAGGCAGGATCAGGGCAAGTAGGGGACTTGGAGAAGCATCCAGAACAGAACCACTCAGGATGCTTTGAACTGGGGAACATCTGCTGAGGCCTCCCCAGCAATGGTAAGAATCCAAATCTCTCTCTCTCTCTCTCTCTCTCTCTCTCTCTCTCTCTCTCTCTCTCTCTCTCTCTCTCTCTCTCTCTCTCTCTCTCTCTCTCTCTCACACACACACACACACACACACACACACACACACACACACACACACACACACACACACACACACACACACACACACACACACACACACACACACACACACACACACACACACACACACACACATGCAGACACACATTTCTGTCTCTCCATCTCTTATTCCCTCCCTATTACACACACACACACACACACACACACACACACACACACACACACACACACACACACACACACACACACACACACACTCACACTCACACACACATAAATACATGCTCACACACAAGTTAAATATTGAACAGTGTTCTGGATTATAAATCAAATGTAGGAACAACTACAACCGGCGTCATCCATAGAAACCAGAGATAAAATGTGGATATAATAATTGTTGTATCTGCCATATACTATCTGTTTCTGTTTCTCTGTGTGGATGATGTGTAAAAGGCCTACAGTAAGTGTGTGTAAGAGAGCTAATTGTTAAGGGGATCAGGATGGAATGTTGAATTGAATCCCAGTATTAATATTTGATGGGCTAAAGCTGTCCATAGGGGGTTCCCAGTGTGTAAGAAAACCACAGATGGAGTTAGAGAGATTTTCGTGTGTTTGCGCGTGCATGTGTGTGTGTGTGTGTGTGTGTGTGTGTGTGTGTGTGTGTGTGTGTGTGTGTGTGTGTGTGTGTGTGTGTGTGTGGGTTGAGTGCTCAAAGTGCATTCAATGCATGTGTTATTTTTGGGAGGATATCACCTCGTTATAATCTGACAAATGACATTGGATGCCAGGAGAGTGAAACTGGTGGTGAAATCTCAAGCTCTTACAAGTGACAAAAGATGAACTGATTGGACCATACAGTATGCGTGGCTTTACTGGCTTATATCAAAAGTTCTGTCAAATTTAGCCAATTGTTATATGTTGTAATACTGTGTATAAACCACCACAGTGTTGGATGACGACTCCTTTTAACCATGCAGCTGTAAGGTATATTGAGTAATGAATAGTCAATTTGGTATAATGATATTCACATTCGTATAAAATAGCTCTTATGTCTGAAGTTGTGATACATATAATTAAAGTCTAGTGTTAGATACTCCGCTCTTTCTCTCCTCCCCTCTGATTTCATCTGTCCATCTTCTTCCATTTTTTCCTTCTCTTCTTCTCTCTGTTTTTTCCATCTTTCTCCCTTTCCCCTCTTTCCCATTGATTTTTTGTTTGTTTTTCCAGCTGATTATGTCCCTGTGCTCTGATTTGCCGGCGGGCACATGGCTCTCTGCACTCTAATTGGACATTTAATTAGATCACAGTTTTAGTCCAATTAGACTCTTGAGGGGTGGGGAAAGAGTTGGAGGGTAGAAAGGAATGGGGGGAGGAGAACAAGTCCCCAAGCTGATCTCTGTGCCCCCCCCCTCTCCCTTTTCTCTTCTCTCTCTCCCGGGGCTGTCTCATTAGGGACATAATGGGACGTTATCACAACACTGTTGGTCCTCCGCTGTCTTTCCGAGTGTTTTTAAACATTCATTTTTGGGCCATTTCATGCTTTATTTAGATAGAGGACTGTAGAGAGCCTGGAAAACTAGGGCAGCGAGAGGGGAGACAAGAAGGGAGTTGGATTCGAACTCCTCACGACTCACAGGGAGCATTACGGTCAGTGCGCTAACTGGCTGTGGCCCCCAGGCAGCCCCCCCCCCCCATTCAGATTGTTTTTGACAGCACCTAAACCACTCAGTCAGAGTGACTGGGACTGGATCAATTCCCTGTTACTGAGAACAGATCAGTTGGTACTCTATTTTAGCGGCTGTATTCCCCTCTAACATGGGCTGGTGAGAGCCAATATACAGCCAACACTGGAAGGGGCTGGGGGTGAGTGTATCAATGGCTGCGATTAATCTCCAGCATAACCTGACGGACTGACAGTAACTGTGGCATTGACCAGCTTTTACTTGCACGTGCACACACACGCACGCACGCACGCACACACATGCACACGTGCACATACACTGCACACATTAGCGACATGCGGTGCAGAACCCTATCGACTCAGTGGAATGTTCCGGTATGATATCGCACCCTAATGAGACAGAGATAAGCCTCATTACCAGCAATACTCGATTAGATGCCAATCAAACGCTCACCAGAGTGAGAGCTCCCATCTCCCATCTCACTCTGCTCCCTTTGTTGTTAGGCCTCTCTCAGCTCTCAGACTAGAAGCATAAACAACACCTGGCCCCGGTGGACTTCAGTGCTCGGGCGACCGCATACGTGCACGTATGACACACACACACACACACACACACACACACACACACACACACACACACACACACACACACACACACACACACACACACACACACACACACACACACACAGTGTGTGCTTGCACATCTCTGCCCAGGTATAAGTCCTTGGAGAACTTAAGTCAATCTCAGCCTCCCTGGAGCTTTCATACACTCCACCTCTCTCTGGCTGAGAGTCTTCTGTCCTCCCTCAGGAGACAGATAGGGAACCAGTCTCTCCTGTAACCCCTAGCACACACATGCACATGTCCAACACTGCCTTGTTGCACCGATGATCTTGTGTTGGTAAGGTGTGTGTGTGTGTGTGTGTGTGTGTGTGTGTGTGTGTGTGTGTGTGTGCGTGTGCGTGTGCGTGTGCGTGTGCGTGTGCGTGTGCGTGTGCGTGTGCGCGTGCGCGTGTGTGTGTGTGGGGAGAGAGAGAGAGAGTGTGGGGGTAAAAAGAGATATCCTGAACTGTGCTGTTTTAGTACCTGGCCCCCATGGCTGTAAGATTGACAGCTGTGGTCCCGCCTAATTGCATTACGCTCCCAGGTGATTGGCCCACACCCCGGGGGCTCATTTGTCAGGATGCATTGTGGTAATGATGTAAATGAGCTGATCTATGTGTCAGTCAGATGTTCCCACCTGCTGATTGGCCCTGCTGCGCCCCAAGGTGCGGCCCCCAGCTGAGGGAGGCAGCTCATTGGTCCTTGGGGGAACCAGGAAGTCCCCCAGTAATAGGGCTTGCAGATTGGATGTCCCAATGGGCTGATATTATCACTCCTCTCTCCTCTTTACTGTCAATCAAAACTGGGTCTGGGTGCCTCTAGTCAGTTACTGCTATCAAAGACACAAAAGTACAGCTGATACAGTAAGAATATTACTGTACTGTCCTAAAGACACTGTAATAACTGCTTTACAGTTAATTTAAAAAGGCTGTGTGTGTGTGTGTGTGTGTGTGTGTGTGTGTGTGTGTGTGTATGTGTGTGTGTGTGTGTGTGTGTGTGTGTGTGTGTGTGTGTGTGTGTGTGTGTGTGTGTGTGTGTGTGCGTGCGTGCGTGCGTGTGTGTGTGTGCTGTTGGATGAATCAAGGAGTCAAGTGGCCGTCTTCGACTTCCTCTTCACGTTGGTCGTGTTGGTAGTTGCGACACCTGCCCGCGACCCCACTTTGGGTCGCGAGCCATAGTTTGAGAACCACTGATCTACTGCCAGCCAGAGACAGTGTGTAATTTAACACCACTGTTTTGCAAATTCATCACAGTGAATGACACACAGACAGAGACTGCCACACCTCACCTACTGTATGCGGCGTGCGTGCATGCAGCCTGAAACACAAACACAGAGACAGACGCAGAGGCCGCAGCACGTATGTGCACGCACACGGGACACACACACATCGTTCAGTCACGTGACAACATGTCAACGTGAGAACTTACTTATGACGCACGCACATGCGTATCCATGCATCGGTATTGTGTAAAAGGATCCCTGGCTAATAATCCAAATATGCCTTAATACATCATAATTGTCCTCTATAACTAAAATGGAAAATTAAAAACACCTGAAATATTTAATTTATTTTAGAAATACTTAATTTGACTGTCACTCAATAGGGGCAATGCCCGTCACAAGTTGATGATGTAATTTGCCCATGTGTGGTCCAGCCCTATGGAATTTATGGAATGCATGTGAAAATGAAAACCAACTTAATACTTCCTAAGGTTAATATGAGCATCAAACCAGTCTTTTTTGCACAAATGACATCATCAACTTGAGACGGGCATTGCCCCTCTTGAGTAAAAGATGAACTGTTTCTAAAATGAATAAAATATTTAAGGTGTTATTAAAAAAATGACTTTTATAGAAGGCAATTATAATATATTAAGGCATATTTGGCTTATTAGCCAGGGATCATTTTAACATTTCTGCTATATCCAATGCTGCTGACAAACAGTTGCATGTGTCTTTACAGACTGGCCATATGAATTCTGGGATTAACATGAGGAGCTGTTTCTAGATCCCAAATTCATTTTCAGAACATCATCCACTGATGTGTGACAAACGTTTGCTTCACTGCAGCCTATAGTCAGTTCAGAAGTCTGTCATTCTATATGTATATAATCTATAAATGCTTCCAAAGTATTTTACAATACTCCGAAACCAGCAGAATGACAAAAATACCTCACTCTGGCACAAGAAGGTGTCTGGAAACTTAGCCATGTCTCCCCAGTGGTGCAGTCAGTAAAGTCAGCTGAGTCCCAGGGTGTCCAATTCAAACTTGCCCACCAAGTCTTTCTTAATAAGACTTGAGACAATTGAGAACACCCCTTTAGAGAATAATATAGTTTATAGTTAGTATAAGTTTATTAGGAACAATTAACAATTGTTCCTAATAAACTTTATTAATTTGGGATCTAAAAACAGCTCCCATGTTGATCCCAGTTTCTCTATACCAATATTTGTTCTTTCAAGGCTTCTGTCAATAATTCTGCGGCTTAGACATTAAGATGTAAAATGCACCAGCTTTGCCAAACCATTTCATCCCATATAATTTTGTGATAAAGAGATACTCGCCCTCACTGTGAACAGCCAAATATGTTTGGTTGAATTTTTTTGCACCTCATGTCTAATCTCCTGCACATACCTGCAGCTATGTAGACCTACCAATGTGTTGCCACTTTCGTGCCTTATTTGTAACCTCATGTAGCCTACATACTGTATATGATGGTCTTATGCTATATGTAGATGTCTTGATTTTTTTCATTCTCTTTGACGTGCTTCTTTAATATTTGATTTTCCTCCCTACTCTCCCTGTCCACCCTCTATTTTCTTCTTCTCGCTTTCTGAAAAAGAACAAAATGATGGAGCTTGCGCAAAAACAAATTCCACCCACTTCTTTACACCTGTAAACCAGTGATGTGACAATTAAGTTGATTATAATCTTGATTCTTGAACAATTGTAGAATGTATGGGGGAAAAAATAATGTACAAAGGAACATTTTCATGCAAATACACAAAGTCACACATTAACCTAAAATAAATCTGCAGGTTCCCGGGTTGATCCTGGGTCCTTTTGGCATTGTGTTGAAATGTCCATCAACAAGACGCTGAACGCCTAAATGCTCCTGACGGGCAGGCTGGTGCCTTGCATTCAAACTTTGCACTACATTAAACTAATGGAGCTCTCTGGCAGATTATGGCAGATTGTGTGAAGAGACTTCATTAACTTCATTAATAAACAGAGACTTCATTAATAAACAAGATCTTAAATGGATGAAAGTGAGTGCTGGTAGTCTTTTCAAAGAAAGATTGTGTTAAGGCCCTTGAAAGTCTGAAAGACTTTGTTTCTCTATGCCAATATTCGTTCTTTCAAGGCTTCTGTCAATAATTCTGCAGCTTAGACATTAAGATGTAAAATGCACCAGCTTTCCAAACCATTTCATCCCATTTCATTTTGTGATAAAGAGATACTCGCCCTCACTGTGAACAACCAAATATGTTTGGTTGTTCACACCGTCTTCTTCTGGAAGTCATCATCTTCATCTTCTTACCATCTACCTCTTCATCATCTACTCATCTTCATCATCTTTTTCCTTCTTCTGTGCTTTGACCCCATTAATATTCGTATTCTTTATTTAATGCAAGTCGTACTAGGAAGATTGCACAAAAGCATTTCACCCACTGTGTGTGTGTGTGTGTGTGTGTGTGTGTGTGTGTGTGTGTGT
>NC_139940.1:27829165-27831665 GCF_963454915.1 Gymnoscopelus microlampas | reverse complement strand
ACATGGAGTGAGACGCATATTAACACACACACACACACACACACACACACACACACACACACATTCACACATTCACACATTCACACATTCACACACACTTGCACATGCTGCAGATGTGTGGCAGCTGTTGTAAGTCACTCTGCATCCTCTGTCTGAGTATTATGATAACGTGCAGAGGATGACAGGGTCTACAGTAGCTGGTTCACACACATAGAAGTGAGATGGATGACCTATGGATTAGAGCAGACAGCAGAGTGATCATACAAGGTGTGTGTGTGTGTGTGTGTGTGTGTGTGTGTGTGTGCGTGTGCGCACGCGCACGCGCCTAATCAGTGGACAAAATTGGTGTCTCCCATTTGATGTTACTGCAGTTTCATAAGGTTAGACTGAGGGTTAGACAGTATCTGTTAGGGTAAATTAAGTTTAGGGTTAGATTGGTTATGGTTAAGGTTAGGTTAAGGGGAATGACAATGAATACAATGCAACATACCCAAACATTTGCAAAACCAACATGTGTGTATGTCTGTCTGTCTGGCTGTCTGTCTGTAGGGCTTGGTGATATGGACTAAATCAAATATAATATTTTGTAGCTGTTTCGTACATTAACGATATGTCTCCTCTAACCGTAACGCTGCTTCTTGTGTTTGTTGTGGTTCCAGGGAAACATGCGCTTCCTGAAGCTGCTGCTGTCCAGGCGAGCTGATTGGCTGCAGAAGGACCTGGAGGAGATGACGCCACTCCACCTGGCCACCCGCCACCCCTCCCCGAAGCCCCTCGCCCTGCTGCTCAAACACATCGGGCCCGGAGAGGTGGACACCCAGGACAAGAACAAGGTGCTGTGCTCCATATTACAAATGCTCAATTTAAGGGCTTGATATACTTTGTATATCGTCTACGTGGCCCTCATATCTAGAGTTCGGGCCGCTACGCAGGGCCACTACGCGCCCTCATATCTAGACTTCGGGCCACTGCGCGGGGCCACTGCACAGCCCTCATATATAGAGCCACTACGCAGCCCGAACACCTAGTACGTGGTGTACCACCTAGTACCATGGTTATGGCTGAGTCATAGTGACGACGTGGTCCGCCGTCCTTGTCCCTTTTATGCCTATATATGGAGATCTCTGTATCTGTCAGTCCTTGTCCCTTTCATGCCCATATATATGGTCCGCCCGCCCGCCCAATTTTAATATAGGATGGTTCTTGGTTACACACCGGGAGTGTTTAAGTTTTGCGATTAATTCGCATTCATTTAAATTGCTTTTTGTTTAATGAGTGCATCCACACAGAACGCAACTATTACACAGTGATAACGTAATATTTTTGTTTCGTTTTTTCACGTCGATTTTTCACTTTTCACGTGAACAGAATCATCAATCTATATGAATGAGGCATCACCAAATTAATATTTTGATGTGAAATATTCACCAACACAATTTCGGATCATTTACTCATCACACTCCCAGTGTGCAAGGAGTTAAGGACCTTTATTTGCCTACTGGTGTTGCACACCGAAAACAGACGATCTACAAGCTCACAACACTGTAGATCAGGTATTTTCTTTGCAGGACACCGGTGTGCTACTAAATATAAATCTGTCTTTACACGTGACTGGGAACAGGAGCCAGTCCAGGGTCAGGCAACATTCAGAGCACCAGCCAGTCTGACTAATAACCCCCAACAACAGATAATTGTCTGACCCAAGATAGATCCTTTAGAAGCAGCAAGGATCTTGCGAAACTGACACACACACGCACACATGCACATGCGTGCACAGGGGCAGTTAGCAATGAATGATTCGACAATCCGCTGCTTTGTCCTGCGTCTAGCTGATAAGACCACGCACGCACACGCAAAACACACAGTCTCCTCTGTCTGTTCGGAGCTGACGGCTATCTGACATCAGTAGTTAGTTTCTTTTTTTTTTTTCTTAATCCAATATGCATCATCATGTCAGATGACGGTGACTTCAGCACAGCTCGGAATAGCCTCGGCAGCCTACGTGGAAACGAGTTTCTGGGTTACTGTCTCAGCTCGCTGTCATAACATCAATATACAGTATTACACGCTCTGTGGTGCAGCTTTTGTCTTTGCATATCCTTACCATACCTTTGAGGAATAAACTTTTTCTACATTCATCACGCACATAAACACCCGAGCACAGTTCCACATGACAGCCAGATTGACTGTAGATACATAACAAGAAGGCTCAAGGCACCTTGTCGTGAGCTTGTAGATCTGCAGTTTTCGGCGCAAGACACTGGCAAGTATAAATCAGGCATGTCTCTTTCACTCTCTCTTGTCCTCTTTCTCTGTAGAGAAAACTGTCCATTTGGTCATTCTCAGTGTTAATCTAACACTGAGAATGACCAAATGGACAGTTTTCACACTCTCAGAGTTACAATTTAGGCATATAGCAGACGCTCTTAACCAGAGCGACTTACAATAAACAAGGTAAACCCATACGGTACATCAAATGCAGAGAGATTGTGTAGTGCCT